>NW_019174690.1:1074773-1185036 GCF_002260705.1 Seriola dumerili
GGGGTGGTGGTGGCATCATGTTGATCCAATGACGGCTCAGCGAGTGGTTTTGGACCTTGTTCTTTATATCTGAATGACGGGGGGGGGGGCAAAGGGAGGCTGTTAGTGGTGGTCCATTTATTGATCCAGTCCATTCATGTTAGGTTTAACATTGTATGTAATTAAAGTTGTAAAAAAACTAAAACTCAAAGACTTAATTTAGATCTGGAATCACCTTATTAGAGCTGAGAGGGAAAAGACACGCTTCAGTTTGAGTCACACTCCGAAATATTGTTCTTAACCGGGAATATTAACCAGACAATAGCCAAGTTGGTTTTGGCAAATTACCAGTTACCAACAATATTTGTCCTTTAAACCAGTGATGATGATGGTCGCTGTCGGCTATGAGCTGATTGATTTCTACATTACTGTCTGTAAAATGATTGAAGAAAGTTGGTGTTGCCTCTAAACTTATCTGAAGCGGATCAGAATTGGACCTGGAAACAAACCCTGAGTGTTTTTGTAATTGTAGGATGTTAATTCTCCCTGATTGGCAGCTGCGTTTTCCACTCGTCTGTCTCGTCTCGTGTATTCAACGGACTAGATGTGCTTCAGTTTAATCACTGCAGTTCTCTACACGGGTCACATGATAGATCACATTTCGCCCATGCTTTACGCACATATATAGATATACATACATGTATATACTGACCTAAGTGGATCGTTATCAGCCAGATGTGACTGATCCACATTAAACAGCTTCTTCATCAGTATCGTTAAATCCAAAAATAAAGAGCTGGAGTCAGATTCTTTAAGATTATTGAGAAGATCATTATTTTAACTCGCCTTGTGATGAAGCTGAAACCTCGAAACGTGAGTTCCCTCCCATCCTGTTTTCCTCCTGCAGCTTTGTGCTTTTATTTATGCTGCCGCCAGCTCTCCCTTGAAACAGAGATTCTTAATCTCAGTGGACCGCTGACTCAATTTGCAGTGCCACAGAAGTCCGTGGTCCACATGTGCCTTATTTATCACTGTGTCACGGCTCATAAAGGAAAATCCCCTGAGACGTACCATCTTGTTTTCAGGTATCAGATCAGGTATAAGGTACTGGGAGAGGAAAAGTCAGCCTGGTGTGAGCCCTGTCATGTGATTGAGAGGATATTGTTACTCCAAGGGAACTCCTGGATCCTATTTCATTCATATTTTTATTGTCTTTCTCTTACTTTAAAGCTCCATATTTTCTTCTTCTTCTGTGTTTTATTTGAAGTGTTGATCCATAAGAAGATATATTTGTGGTTTTAAGAACCAAAAACTTGGCTGACTGTTTTCTGAGTGATCCAATAAAAATAAAGCAGATTTCAGGTAAAAACACTCAGAGAAACCAAATCCTGCAAGGTTTGGATGGTGGGTCCAGGTGGGCGGGGCTTGGTGACTGCTTTGTTGTGACATCACAAAGTTCCAGAAGTCCTGACGGCTGGTTTTAAGGCTCAGTGTCTGAATACAGGCTGTGTGCATTTCTCTGTGGACTGAGGCTTTGATACTTTCACAGTATTAATATAGAACCTAGACCTGATCTATAATCACACTACACATGGACAGAGACCTTTACACTGGAGGAGCTTTAATCAAACACGCCCCCACCAACGCAGCCTCCTATATTTTAATACAGGACTAATCTCAGATTGATCAAATCCCCATTGAGTCATCTTTTTACCTCCCCCACACACTGTATGTTCACCTGT
Organism: Seriola dumerili; assembly: GCF_002260705.1. NCBI lineage: Eukaryota > Metazoa > Chordata > Actinopteri > Carangiformes > Carangidae > Seriola > Seriola dumerili. Next base: position 1,076,495 of record NW_019174690.1, read on the forward strand.
TATCACATGACAGATCTTTCATACTTCATCATGTGATGATAACTGAGCATCCACTGAAATTTGGCTGAAAGCTCTGGAAAAAGTTAGTAAGTGGACTGAACCCTCAGACAGAAGTATCAGAGGTCACTGACTGAGGCGTCTCTGGACTCGTCTGTTCTGCTCTTCAGGTTTGAGCACTTGTTGTGCTTCATGCTAACATGTTAGCATGTGTGAATCACTGAGCCGTCCCCCGGAGCACCGACCCTCTCATCTCACACTGGGTGAAGTGACAAATGGGCCAAACTCTCACAAAGCTGGTGCAGTCCTTTAAGAATGTAGTTCACCCCCCCCCCCTTCATCAAACCCCCCCCCCCGCCCCCCCCCCCGCCCGTCCGCCCCCGCCCCACCCCTTTTTGTTTACCCCCCCCCCCCCCCCCCCCCCCGACCCCACCCCCCCCCCCCCCCCCCCCACCCCCACCCTCATCACCCCCCCTCCCCTTCTCTTCTCAAACCCCCCCCCCCCCCTTCTCTCTTCCTAGCTTCATTATGAACCTTTACCTGGCAAACTGAGCGGTCAAACATTCACTCTCTTGGCCCCCACCGCCTTTCCCTCAAGGTGAAGTCATTGACTATTCAGCCACTTGCTTGTCTTTGCACTTGTGATGTTGCCTGGGATGCGTCCTTCGCCTGCTCTGCCTCCCCAGAGGAAAACCACCTCTCTTTCTCTCTCTCTCCCTCCCCCCCTCTGTCCCTAACACCATTTAAACAGAGATCTGCTGTATTACTGTTAAAGCTCCATCCAGTGTAAAGGTCTCTGTCCATGTGTAGTGTGATTATAGATCAGGTCTAGGTTCTATATTAATACTGTGAAAGTATCAAAGCCTCAGTCCACAGAGAAATGCACACAGCCTGTATTCAGAAACTGAGCCTTAAAACCAGCCGTCAGGACTTCTGGAACTTTGTGATGTCACAACAAAGCAGTCACCAAGCCCCGCCCACCTAGACCCACCATCCAAACCTTGCAGGATTTATATTTCTCTGAGTGTTTTTACCTGAAATCTGCTCTATTTTTATTGGATCACTCTGTGTGTGTGTGTGTGTGTGTGTGTGTGCATGTGTGTGAGTCAGACAGGAAGTTGATAAGTCAGAAAATGAAGGGATTGTAGGATCTGAATATCAGCACCATGCAGTCAGATATTTGCAGGAGGATTTATGGCAAATTTGTCCATTAAACATGAAGTGAAAGCGGTGTGACAGGAAGCTGACAGGTTGACAGCTGATTCCTTTCTCATTTATTCTAACTTGTCAGACTATTATAAAGCTGGAAAATAATCTTGAGATGCATTTTTCTGTCCATTTAAAAAAAAAAAAAAAAAAAACTTCTGATGATACTCTTTTCAAGCCTGACTCCAGACATCTGAATCGCTGCTTACATCTTTGGTTTCTTCAGTGGAAGGAGTCCAGTGTGGTGTCTTGACAGTCAACCAATCAGAGCATCTTCTTCTTTCTTGCAATCTAATGGGAAATTTTTAAAGGAATTATTTTTTTATTTTTGGTGACAGGAGGGTGAATGCACATGCAACATGGATTACCGGGTTGTTGGGTGAGATTAAACATCATCTTCCTACATACTCGGGGTGATATGGACGCAGCTGTACAGGCTGTTGTGAATCAAGTTTTTAGCAGCTGCATGTGGAGACAGAGACATTTTACTAACATTTTCTGTCAAAAATAAATAAATTAATAATGAAAAAAATTCCAAGTAGCCTGCAAAGTCTATGTAGACATGTATAGCTGGCAGTAGCAGCAACGCAGCTGGTGTGAACATACACACACCCATGTGCGAGCCGTAACAGTACAGCGACGCAGCCGCCACGCACACGCAACGCAGGCAACGTGTCCCCAGCAAAAAAACTAAACAACCTCCTGAATGACAGATTATCAAGAGAACGTTTTCCCTGTTATATTGCATTTATATATTATGGATCTAAATAGTTTGTAAGGTTGTTTGTGCAGCAGTCAGCTTATACATGAACTAGATTATTCTATTAAACCAGTTTCATCGTGATGTTATTTCCGCTTTGGCGTCTGCTAAACCGTGTATTTTCTGTCAGTTTGACTCTAAATACCAGGATACCCTGAATGTTTTATCAGGCTCCTGTTAATCTTTATCTTACACTCACTGTTATCTGAGCACACAAGCTCTGATTCTGAGCACACCGATCCTCGGGAGCTTCAGTCTTCATGTCCTCAGGCTTTGTCCTTTGACTTTTCTTATGAAAGAAGCAGGTATTTTCTCTCGCAGTTTTTCACCTTTTGTCCTGATGATTAAACCAGGAGAGATTCACGTCCACTCAAACCTTGAAGTCCTTCAACTGTCCGTCACCTGACGTGGTCTGTGAGGAAAAGAACAGGACTTTTAGTTATTTGCATTTGAAGGCAACGTTTTGTTATTTTTTAACACATAGTTTTTTTCTTTTTTATAGAATAATTTAGCTAGCTAATTTAGCATGATTAGTTACAAAGATACATTGCATTTTCCATTGTTATTTCATAACTTTTTCCTATTAAAGGCTTATGGATATGGGTGTCTACCAGTCTGCGGCTCTGCTCAGTGAAATGGTTTGAGCGGCCAGCTTTATCCCATGTGGCATTTCTCTCTTCAAAGCTTTGATTTGGGAGTGACAGAGCCAAATTTAAGCATTAGAAAAAAACCTCTGAGTGATTATTTATTAATCCTGTTTTGATTAGAAATGTGTCTCTGCTGAGACCCGCAGAACAAACTTTAATTTCCTTCGTCACTGCAACTTTAATACTCCTTTCACTCAGAGGGAAGCGCTCGCTGACGTGACCGCGGTGTCTTTCATTTTCCACTCAGCTGAGACAGACGGTCCGTCCTCCTCTCTGCTCTCCACTGGCAGCTTGAAAAAAACAGAGCTTGTGTAAAAGATTGGACATTTTCACTGATTCAGCCTGGTTTACTTGCTCCAGGTGAGCTTGCTTGTTGATTCTGGCCTGCAGGTGAAGCTGGTAACGAGGCGGTGACGAGTCAGCGCCTGTTTTCTCTTAGGATTGTTTGTGCCTGGATGAACTGACGGAAATGAATCTGTTTATTTATTCACTCCCTGCTTCTTCCATGGGACATGCAGAAGTCAAAATAGCCAGACAGAGATTTTAGGGAACAGGCAGTGAAATGTGATAATCAGTCAGTGAAACCAGGTTACTCTGAGAAATCAGGTGACGCAGGACATCAGACGCGTTTATTTGATCTGCAGTAACCTGGTTACGGTAAAATCCATGTAAACATACAGCAGCTCAGTAACTGGATTTCTCCCTTGTCCTCAACCTTATTTCTGAAGCTTTTTAACTGTATTAGTGAAACAAGCTGCTGCTTCCTGCTTCTCCTCACAGTGACCATGTCAGAACTTTTGAAATGACCAACTTATTCTAACTTCTATATAGTCTTTCTACAAAAGCCACGCCCAGGCTGCCGACCCAGCCTGCCGCCCGACTACCATTGCACTCAGACCCCCAGGGAGGCGGCTCCATTTAATTTCTCAGGCTGTGCCAGACACTCGCCGGTGACATCCTGGGTAGATCCAGAACGTGCTGGAGAGATTATATATCCCACCAGTTTCCGTTTTAGTTTGACTGTAAATTACATAATTTTGAATACGAGGAGTTATCGTTTCGCCATTTGCTTATGTTAAAAAAAAAAAAAAAAGCAGCTTTAAAACATCATGTGTTTAAATGGCCCAGATACAAGTTTTCTCCAGCTGTGGAAATTTCCCAAAGTTTAGCAGAGACTGGTTCCTCCTTCTCCATTATGGTAGAAAAAAAGTTAATTGTTGGAAGAAAAGAAGAGGAGGAAACGTGAGTGGAGCTGAAAGATCAACAGCTAACCAGTGATAGGTTGACACACCTGTCAATCAAGCAAACACGTCCAAAGAATACTCTCTCTTTAAGCCTTAACACAGCATGAACATAGAGTAACTCTCATAATGACACACAGTAGAAGAGGTGAAATTAGCTCTTTATATTTCTTGGTGGTAGCTTTTTTTTTTATTTATTTGTGCACTGGCTTCAACTTTTGTCCAGGTTGTAAGAATTTTATTTTATCTTTTTCTGCCATTTGGAGCTGTCAATGTTTGCAGTCGCCTCATGCAGCTCTCCGGTGGCGTAGAGGCTTTCTCCTGGTGGATCAAAGCTTTTCTAAAAACAGTTTGAGGTAATTGGTCAGCATGTTTGTGAGAGAAAGAGAAAACTTCATTTATCCCCGAGCAGAGCGCAGAGGATTGCAAGGAAATAGGAGTACAATACAAGAAAGAAAAACAGGATATCAAAAGGAAAAGTGAATATACTCCAGGATAAAAGCAAGTGGTAATAATGGTAAATCTAGTTAAGTTGGAGGCCGGGCTTCGCTCCGACCCTCTGGGGAGTTTTTTTTTTTGTGGGAATCAGAATTCAGCTCACACTCTGCAGCTCCTGAAGTCTGACTCACAGCAGCTAGAAAGCTCCAAGGACACACAGGCGGTCCCTCTGTCTGTCCGAGTCTGTCTGTCGGCCACACACACACACACACACACACACACTTAGACACACACACACTTAGACACAGACAAATGCCCAGTAAAACAAAAAAATCTAACATTGTCAAAAAAAAATGTTTCTCATGTCTCCCAGCAACTTCAGCTACAACCTACAAATAAACTAGACTTATTATTGCATACATTTTGATTATTGATTATTAGATAGTTGCATTGATTTGCAAAAAACTACTACTATCACCACTATCTGCACCTCCCTGTTTCAAGAGTGTCCTGGACGACACAGCTGTTAATAACAAGAAGTTACAGACAAACAATACGAGACCACAGACTGTAGATAAAGACGGAGGTAGCCTCTGTGACGTCACCCACAGGTTTCTGAAGAAGAAGGTTTTGAAGCTCAGAGTGAGCCGCGCCACCGTCGTCATCTTGGCAGTGTCTGACTCCGCCTCCTAACTCCCAGCTAATCCGAAAATGGGCAAAGAGGAGGAGCGTGTGTGGAGCTGAGACTCCGGTACATACTGGTTTAATAACGGTGGCAAGCATACGCTCCTGTTAGCATTGTTAGCACAGCTGGGAATCTAGCTTAAGGCTAATTGCTGACTAATTAGCCAGTTAACAATTTAGGCTAACAAGACAGGTGTATAAACAGGTGTCATGAAGGAGGAAATTAGCTCTAGAGACCAAAACAGTTTTTGTACCAGGCTGTAAATGTTTATTTCTGCTGTAAAGTTGGACATTTTAACATGGGAGTCTATGGGGACTGACTCACTGTTGGAGCCAGACTCTAGTGGCCATTAGAGGAACTGCAGGTTTGGTCAATTCTGTGTTGCCTTCATTTTTCAGCCCCAGAGGTTTCCACTTGTACAAGACAGAAAACAAAAATCCGACACCGATCAGAGACAGAAATATGACTTTAAGATTTCTAATACAAGAAGATAAAAGGTAATTCTTTCTATACAAAGAGCCTAAATAGATTTATCTGAAGCCATAAAGTAAATAAATAAAGACCAGTCATGTCTCTGTCTCAGTGTGAGTGCAGGATGATCTGCTGTGTTTTTACTGACATTACCTGTGATGGATGAAGTCGTCATATTATCTGTTTTCCTGCAGAGATGCTGCTGAGATCTGCTCACCAGCTGTGGCAAGCTGCCACCTCTCTGCTCTGAGTTTGATGAATGGCTCAGAGTATTAAGTCAATATGTTTTTTTTATTTTTTTATCTGTGTGTGTTTAGTGAGCGTCTGAATTCAGTGGTTTTTCAGAGAGTAAGGATATATTTGGAGATACCTGGTGTTTTTCATACTGTTCTTTGTGTCAGGCAGCTGTTCTGGGGAGATAATCATTGCAGTCGTCTATCAAGTGAAAAACCATAAATGCTTTAACAAAGAGAACAGACAAAAGAAAAAAATACACAAGTAACAAATAATAATAATAAAAAAGCTTCAGCCTGCCAAACAACATTGTATTTTTGACAGGCAAAGTCCAGTGATTTAAGTGTTTTAGAACTGACAACAGAAATGTACCTTTTTCAAAAATGGTGAACTGACATAAACAACAACAACAAACAAAATAATTTAAAGAACAATTTCGTTGGGTGCCAACATTTAAAAAAAAAACCCTTTTGTGTACGTCAGCTCACGATCAATATTTAAGACCACAGCAGATGATCAGTCAGTCGAAACCAGAGAGTCATCTAACGTTACGTTATTCTAAACTTTTCTTGTCAATAAACCCCATCAGTACTTTTTAATCAACACTTTATGGCTTCCCTCCTCTGTCTGCGGCTCTGAGCTCCAAGCTCATCCCTCACATTACATGTGTATATTAAAATTCACATGTACAAGATGTTTTTAACTTTACATGTGAATACAAACTGCATGTGAAAATGAAAGTGACACATGTGAAGTGAAAACATCTCAAATGCGAACTTTAGTTTCACATGTGAAACGTCCGAAAACCAAATTTGCTCCTGGATGATATGTGACTTATCACATGTGCTTTTTTCCATCAGGGATGGGTTTCACATGTACATGAGTTTCACATGTTCTCCCGTCGGTTTCACGTGGGAATTTACATGGGCTTCACACGAAAATGTTCCAGAACCACATGTTTCCCATACACGAGCACATATGTTCCACACATTTCACATGTGTTTTAAACATGTTTTCACATGTTACATTTCACATGTGATCACTAATGCCCCCTGGTTCACACTGAAGATGATAATCTTTTAAGACTTTACAAATATATAGTTTTTTAAAAAATGGCTCAGTGATGAGCGAAGACTCAAACAGGAGGAAGCGGTGCGTCTGTCGGGGACTATTTTCAGCAGCGGATTAATCCACATTTGGTGCTGTTGTGAGTATTTGTTGCAGCTGCAGTGTGTCTAAGGTGATGAAGGAACATTTGCCCCCCCCCCTCCCCCCTCCCTCTTGTGTTTTACCCACAGACTGGAGGTGCTCCTACCTGTGCTGCTGTGTGCCATCTGTCTCCTCGTCCTGCCGTCGTCCTCTACCCCCCACCATGACTCAGGTACGCGTCCTTTCCTCCCTCCACATCTCCGTCACTTCCATCGCTGACATCCAGGAATCCATTAAATCATACATGACCTTTGACTCCTGAGGGCGGGGTGTTGCTCTTTAATCATTTTCTGTCATGGATTGTTTCTGCTGACATGCAGCCGTTTTCAAGGGTGTTCGAGTGTCCCAGCAGAACATCAGGGTTAACTGATACTCATCGTATTGTGTCCTCCAGTCTTCAGTTGTATTGTATTGAGAGTATTGACAGAAGCCACAAATTGTTTGTAACGTTATAATATAATTGGCTCTGCATGACCGATTGATTTGGGAAAATGCAAACTAAATGATTTTAGAGGAAACTGAGCAACAATTGAAATGACTGACGCCTGATGGCGACACAGCTTAGCTAACAACCCCACAAACCTCCTGCTGATATAACATTATTATTTTGTGTTTTGCCTGTAGTTACAGAGGTGAGTCCTAGAGAACTTAGTGATCCCCTGGCTTTTCTTTTAGTTTAAAGCTTTCAACTACATCTCAAGGCCTCTCATTTTCAATTAAAAGAGACACACACAGATAATTCACAGACATATTTTACACATTTTCACATTAAGAAAAGTGTGATCGTCGATACACAACGTCAACAACATACACGACCCCCTGTAACCTGACTGAAATTACACACATAGATCGAGTGACAACGACTCCATTAGCCTCAGCTGTGTTAATTGCTAATTGCTAAATGTTACCATGCTAATAGAACATTATGTATTATCTGTTAGCTTTGTCAGTTTGTCCTGTTTTATTTTTAAATAAATGTATAGTGTGTATTGACATTTTGATCGCCTGTCACCTCGAAGCTCGTCTCTCCCCAGACGATTCGAAGCTTCTCCACGTGACCATCCCCACCACCCCGCCTGTGGATGCCGTGCTGGGTGGCTCTCTGACGTTACCCTGCCTGGTGTCCCTGGCTCACCCTCCGCCGTCCCCCTCCACCAACGGCCGCCACGCCGTGCTGTCCCTCCCACGGGTCAAGTGGAGCGTCCTGACTCAAGGGCGCGAGACGGAGATCCTGGTGGCCCGCGGAGACAGGGTGAGAGTCAGCGAGGCCTACAAGGACCGAGCCTCGCTGCTCAACTACGCCTACTCCCCCGCCGACCTCACCCTGCGGCTGGACGGCCTGAGGCAGAACGACACCGGCTTCTACCGCTGCGAGGTGCAGCAGGGCCTGGAGGATGCTGACGACGTGGCTCAGATCAAGGTCAAAGGTGAGAACCAGACGGCAATATTTCTTTTTTATCAGATCAAAACAACAACATGCAGCAAAGTGAATAAATAATATATAAATATTAAAAAAGTATATGAAGTTATACAATCAAAATAAAAGCATTTCAGAATTTCACATTTATTTAAAGTCATGATACATACATTACATAAATGCATCCATATATAACAAGAGCACCTGACCATGCAGTGGATTCTGCACGTATGTTTCTGAAGCTAATGATAGAAATCCTTTTTGAATAAACATCTTTCTTCTTCTACGCCAAAATGAACTGCATGAGCTTTAAAAACAACTGTCTTTATTGCAGGGCAGTTGTATTTGAGTGTATTTGCTATTGAATTATATTCTCAGATCCACAGCCTGAATGTAACAGCTGCAGAACTATCACTCTCACACACACACACACACACACACACACACACACACACACACACACACACACACACACACACACACACCCTTCCTATCTGTGTGCCTGTCTCGTGTTGCTGGGTGATTGTCTGCGGTTCGGGGCCGCAGCCCACAGATCTGACCCCGGCACACTCCACAGATGAACAGGCTGAAAGCGACTCATAATCTGCAGCAGTTTTCACTGCGGCCGTTTCTCTCTGTGAGAAATAACATCAGAATAATTTATAAAAATAGTCGGATGGCACTGACAGAATAATTCAGTGGACGCGGTGAGAAGTATCAAGGTCAAACAAACCGTCCTCTCGAGAGGAGGGAAAAAGGGGGCTGCTTTGTATTTCATATAGCTGTACAATAACAATACACACTCAACATCTGCAATGAATGGCTGTCTCACTCAGTGCCAGCAGAGTAATGGAGTATAGATTCTCTGACCACAGTCATTTGTGAGCTACTATATCAGGCAGTGAATGGTGCTTTCACTGTGACTGCATTAGATATAGAGTCCAGAATAACGCTCACTCTGGGAGATGCACTTGAAAACTCACTTGGACTCAGAGACACAAGGAGGACATTTTCGCTTATTTTTTTGTTTTTTTCTTCATCTTACAAGAAAAAAAGACTTCAAAGACAAAGACAAGAGACAAATTAAGTGAAGTGCTGTTTGTGTTCCCGTCTCACTTTGGTTTATGGTCGATACAAGTCCTCCAAACTAAACCACAAAATATGTCTGTTGTCACTGCCTCCGAAATGACCCATGAGGGTGTTTTCTGATCTGACGCCCCCTAGTGACCGGATGACGTCATTCGCCAGTGCCTTGGCTTCTTGTCCCTTCCCCGAGCTTTTCCTGTTGGAAGCACCCGGCCTGAACGGGGCTCTAAGATAATCATGATGCCTCCTGTGACGAGTAATTTAATGTGCAATATCAGGAGTCACCAGCAAATTTAGCTTTTAGCTAACTGAGGTAAGTTTAATTACCCTCATCTGTTTGGTTGGGTTCAGTTGCATCTGCCACTTTGGTGCGGTTCATATTTAGGTTGTTGTGAAAGCTGTCAATCAAACTCTAAAACAAAGCAGTCCCAGACCGCCTAGAAAGCCGAGACTCCAATGAGATTTGTTTTTGGTGAGAAAGCAAAATGGACCAATCGCAGGATATTCTGTCGTAAATCAAAATCTAAACTTTAATTAACTGTAAAAGAAACAATCTTATATGGACCTGTAGGCGATTGGCTGACTGTTTCCTGAGTGATCCAATAAAAATATAGCAGATTTCAGGTAAAAACCAAATCCTGCAAGGTCTGGACGGTGGGTCCAGGTGGGCGGGGCTTGGTGACTGCTTTGTTGTGACATCACAAAGTTCCAGAAGTCCTGACGGCTGGTTTTAAGGCTCAGTTTCTGAATACAGGCTGTGTGCATTTCTCTGTGGACTGAGGCTTTGATACTTTCACAGTATTAATATTGAACCTAGACCTGATCTATAATCAATCTACACATGGACAGAAACCTTTAGACTGGATGGACCTTTAACATTTTGGTATACTGATGATTTCACCACTGAAACCTGCCTCCGATCCTTGGTTGAACGATGACATGAAACGCCTCAGGACTCTCTGTGTTCCTGGTTTCACAGGGGTGGTGTTCCATTATCGTGACGCATCCAGCCGCTACGCCTTTACCTTCGAGCTGGCCAGAGAGGCCTGCGAGGAGATCGGCGCCAAAATTGCCACTCCGGAGCAGCTCCTGGCCGCCTACCACAGCGGATACGAGCAGTGCGATGCCGGCTGGCTCTCGGACCACTCAGTCAGGTGAGGACCTGAGGGGAAATGGCTCAATGTTAAACGGGACACATCTACACTCGGCGCTGGATCAAGTGGGCTCTTAGCTAGAAAAATGCAGCATTTTCGGGTGATGTAGAGTCGAGGTTTGAGAGACTCAGATGTTCAATGTGCTTTTGGGCAACAGCTCCGATTGTTAATGCCACGCCACAAAAACAACAGCACTAAATTCCCGGACTGACACGTGACTGTCCCTGTGCCCGAGGGAGCAGCTGGTGCAGAGGTCGGTCGGTCGGTCGGTCGGTTTGGAGGGGTTGATAGTGGAACATTTGATATGCTCTCTACATCTGCACGTCAGAACATGTAGATCATCAAGTAGCCCGAAAGCCACTCATCTGATATCAACTCCTCAACACTGCCTCAGAGAAGAGCTCCAACAAGTGTGATGGTTGGAGAGCTGCCATTACAGAGGAAGAGGCACTTGGTGTTTCAGTGCCGTGTGTTATTTCCTTCTGCAGATATCCCATTCAGATGCCGAGGGAGGGCTGTTTTGGGGACATGGACGGACTGCCGGGAGTGAGGAACTACGGACTCTTGGAGCCCGATGAGCTGTATGACGTCTACTGCTATGTGGAGAATATAGAGGGTGAGACAAAAGGACATTTTGGGAAAAAAAGGACATCTAGTTTTGGTCATTGCTATCAGTTATAACAACTTTGTCACCTTGGACAGACAGATTGTAACCAAGTGAACCCACCTACACAAGGCCAAAAGTATGTGGACACCTCTGTGTTTTTTTTTGTACCTTTGGTTTTTCATAGTTCCAGTCAAGGGAAATCTTAACGCCACAGTATAACATTATATTTTAGATACAACTTTACGGCAACAGTTTGTGATATGACCATGCTCCTGTGCACAAAGCCATCTCCATAAAGAAATGTTTCCCCCAGTTTCGTTTGGAAGAACTTAACTGGTCTGCACAGAGCCCTGACCTTGAACCCACCACCTTTGGAATGAACTGGATGCAAACTGCGCCAGGCCTTATCACCCAACATGTATTGGACCTCACTAATGCTCTTGTGTCTGAATGGGAGCAAATCCCTGCTGCTAGGTCACTGTGGAAAGACTGCAACCAAGGAGACTTGAGGCTGTTGTGGCAGCAGCGGCAGCATGGTTGTAATGTGGGAGTGTTTACAGACTTTTGGCTGTGTAGTGTATGTGAGCCATTATTGGAAAACCATGGTAAAGCTACATGAAATGTCATAATCATGCACTGCACTGAAAGAATGTGTGCACAGTTACATAGTGATGACAAGAAGAGACTCGTAGTAGTAATGTTATTGACATTTTTAATGTTTAACTTTGATCATCTGGTAGGTATAGATGTATTTATATCTTTGAAGACCATTAAAAACCTACCTTCCTGTATCCCTCTGTAAAGGTGAGGTGTTCCATGGCTCCGCCCCCCAGCGTTTCACCTTCTGGGAGGCCAAGGCCTACTGTCTGAGTCACGGGGCGGAGCTGGCCACCACCGCTCAGCTGTACGCAGCCTGGAATGACGGACTGAACCACTGCAGTCCCGGGTGGCTGGCGGACGGAAGCGTGCGCTACCCCATCGTCACCCCTAGAGAGCGCTGCGGAGGCGGTGAACCCGGGGTCAGAACCGTCTATCGCTACAGCAACCAGACAGGCTTCCCCGAGGCTGACACACGCCACGACGTCTACTGCTTCAGAAGTAAGAGAACGATCTGATATCTGCTGTCCTCCAGTTGATTATGATATTGATATGATTAACAGGTTAGGAAAGAAGAAGAAACATAGTTCTGTTACACAAAATTCAACTTCTCCTTAATCTTTCTTTCTTGTGAAATAGTGGATAGTTGTACCTCACCTAGAAAATATTCACCTGACACAAATCTGCACCTTGGCGGACTGCCTCACCACACGAGGCCTTTGTGAAATACCATCAGTCACGGTTCCAATCCCACTGTAGAAACTGAAAGACTGCAGTTATTTGTTTCCGAAATCACATGAATGCAACTTAGAAATGAGTGTATTTGTATTGACAAAGAACCTATGGACATGTGACGACGTCCCACAGGGAACCATAAACTTTGGGATCTCTACTACTATGTTTGCCTTCTCTAAAATAACCAAAAGCACTGTGATTGGATCAGAGGTGCTGTTTCTTCTTCCTAGCATACAAATAAGATTTCTTGTAAAATCCTCAACAAAGTTTGGTAATATTAGGAACAGGTCCAGTAAACTCTTGGATATTTTAAATAACATTTTCAACTCCGCTCTTTATTCCAGGCGATAACGGCCCTTACACCGAATCTCCTCAGGATTTTCTCACCACTGAGCCAGAGGACATTGGCCAGGACATTGTTTTCTTAACTAATCCTGCTCAGGAGGAGGTGAGTGTTAGTGAGGTAACAGCAGAGGGAAGCGAAGAGGTGCTACATGCCCAGACAGTCAGTCCCGTCAGACAGGTCCCCGTGGAGGCTCAGGCCCCAACACTGTGTTATGACAAGGAGCCATTGCTCACGGTAGACCTTCATCAGTCTGTCACTCCTCCCTCGGAGCATCAACAGCCCTTTTCCACCAAAGATACCTGGGAGCCTGTAGAGAAGGCCAGCTACCCAGAGTCCTATCAACCAGCACCTGAAGAGACTCCCGACACAGACCATGAAGAGTCTCACGTACATTCAACTCCTCCTCCAGAGGCTGATGACGCAGCAACGACCGATGAAGACTCCACTTCATCCCCAGCTAATGTGACAATGTCAGAGAGCGGAGAGCCGTCAGAGACTCATATCTCTGAGATTAATCAAGAGACCGAAACCCTGGACATGCTGGGTGTTAATGCAACATCTGGAACTGATGCAAATGAGCTGTTTAACAGTTCCTCAGAGGTGCATCAGGAGGATGAACTTCCTGTTTCACAAGAGGACCACACTCCAGAGGTCCACTTGGAACACGCCTCTGAAACTGAGCTGGTCTACTCGAGCACATCTTATGATGTTTCGGGGCAGCCAGAAGAGGCCAGCGCTGGTCCTGTTGAGGAGGTATCAACGGTGACTACTTCACCCCACACTGAGGAAACAGATGTTCACGCCACTACACCACCCGTGAACCATCCAACAGGAGAGGAGTCTGGAGAGGAGAGTGCAGATCCTCCTCCAGATGAGGAAACACAAGACCTAGTGACTCAGAGTTTGATTGGGATGGACACCTCTGCCATTTCTGAAGTGGTCCCTGCGACTGATTCAGGTAAATATACAATGAATATTAAAGTCAGGACATCGCAGGGACCTAACGATGGCTCTCATCAGTATCCTAGTTACAGAATATTCTGGCTATTTTAGATGTACATTGCTAGTAACTGTGTGAGGGTCAACTTTACCAAAAAATAAATAAGTAATAATAATAATTTGGTCTGAGTTTGGTGCCATGCAGATGCTTAAATTAGAATTAAATCTCAGACTCTTAGGGTCATCAGTCTCAACTGTTGTTATCCTACAATAATGTTATATGGGAATTACTTTTACCAATTACCAGCTAGTAAATTCAGTTCATGTCAGTATCCAGGTTGTTTACAGGATCTTCTTGGATTCCCCCAAGGCAAACAAATATACTGTAGATGCCTATTGTCAATGAAAATCTGCCGTTAGGACAATAAAACCCAAACGTTTTGGCTATACTGTGGTACTAACCCTCACATGACTCCCTCTTGAATATAGCTGCAGTCAGTATGTTAAAATGCACTGAATGTTAACATATTAGTGCTAACCCTTATTTAGCATATTAGCCTGTTAGGCTAATGCTTTTCATGTTGGAGCAGTGAACACAATAACATGCTAATGTTTACATGTAATCTCAATATGGCACCATGCTAGTATTTAGCATGTTAGCATGCTTTGTTGCTGTTAATGTCAAACTAATGCTAAGGCTGACAGGAATTTGGCCATCAAGTTTAGAGGTACATGTTAGCATGTTGGCTACATTTTAAATATTAGGTCTAACTATTAAGTGTGTTTTATCAAGCATATTAGCATGTTAGGCTAATAGTGTTCACATTGTGGCAGTTAGCGCAGTAACATGCTAATGTTTGTATGTAATCTCAATGTGGCAATGTTGGTATTTAGCATGATAGCTTGCTATGTTGCTGTTAATCTTGAATTTAAGCTAAGGCTGACAGGAATTTGGCCATCAATTGTCACTGAGTTGTTATTCTTTGTTGTTATTGATTGTTATTCTTATGTAGGTGGGACGTTTTTTATTTCCTTTTATTTCCTTTTTTGTTTTCCATTTTCCAGTTGAATTTGTTTAGAAAAGAATTGATATTTTATCATATAATTCCAGATGAGCCCTTATTTTGACAGGTCATGATCCTACTCAAGAGCACTCAGGTGTAATGATAGAGTCCTCCACCCCGGTCGACCATAGTGAGGAGGAATACAACAGCACATCCGAGGAGGCGGCAACAGATGATCCGACAGAGCAGAGTGGACACATCCATCCTGCAGAAATCCCAACAGTAGAGATCATCACGGTCACAGACGACTCAGGCTCCAGCGTGGATGCTCCTGTCCTAAACAATGATCCTGTCACTTTGTTGACCTCCCCGGTGCCTGTAACCTTGTCTCCTCCCTCTGCGGAGGTCGAAGCCAGCTCCCCAGAGATTATCACCTTCATACCTGAGAGCAATGCTTCATCCGGGGCCGAACCCCTGGAAGACTTCCAGGATAAAACTGAACAGGAGGGATTAGGACAAAGCCCAGAGGTATTTCTCAGCACAACAGAAAACATCACAGACAGTGACCTTGAGGGGCGGGAACAAGACGACAGCGACGGATCGGGTGAATCATCAGGAGAGAGCTCGGAGGTGAAACCAGAACTCCTGTTGACAAACCCGACCGTCTCAACAGACCGCACCTCCGAGGCAACTGAGGGTGAGGCGGGCACCGGTGCGCCTCCTCCTTCAGATGTAAAAATCACACTGATCCCTCACCTGACCCTCACACCCGGCTGGGAACCAGAGCCGTCCTCCTCCACGCTGCAGGAGTCCCGGTCTGATCGAGAGTACAGCGCCGAGACTCCTGTCGCCGAGGAATCTGATGATGACTCCAAACAGGAAGAGGTCGCGGTGGAGATCACCACCAGCAGCGTTAACGGTGAGTTTTAAGGATTACTCCGACAAAGACCTACGTTGGGTATCAAACACTTACCCTGTACGACTGAAACGAAACCACTGCTGCAGTATGATCCACCTCTCGTCTGCTCAGTATGTCACAAACACTTTATTTCCCCAAAACACATCAGCCACTCAGCTGCATATGAATCAGACACTGATATGTATCCAGGCTGATAGAGGCCAGATGATGTATTTTGTATTTCAGTATATGAGATATTAAAAATGTTGTCACAGTTTGACATGACTGTGTTTTTATTTAGCTGGTGCGGCAGGTAAATTCTGCATTACATCACTGAGAGAATTACTATTCCCGCTCTTACTCTAAATGCCAGATGCATACCCAGTGTGCTCAGTGAAGCGATCAGTTTGCGTTGTTTATTGTAGGTATTTCTCCACATTAATGAGCTAATCAATTTTTTTTAATCACACGACCTCACCCTCCTGGCCTCCGTATATTTATTTATTTCTCGTTTTAAAGCTGCGTCTCAGCTGCTGTCGACCAACTGAGCGCCACTACAAACTTTTTTTGAATGATTTCGGTGACCCGGAGCAGCAGAGGGCCGAGGTAAAATGACATCGTGCTCAGACTGGAGGCAGGGTTCAGCACCTTTTGCCACTTGGAGCTATTTTTTTTCCGCCTGAGGGGTTTTATAGTAGAAAATCTGATTATATGGCAGCCACACGGACTGCTAACAAGCAGCAGCACAGAGCCGCTCTTCAGGTAAAGGCTCCCTACGAATACTGCTGGACTGTAGATGTGACAGCTGCAACAACACCAGCCTTAACTGTTGCTGCTTCTGTCTCCAAACTGCAAAAAATCTGAAGAAGGAACTGTGCTGCAATTAGATGAGCTCTTCATATCTGGATTAATTTGAGGACATTAATGCAAAAGGAGTCACTTCACTGTGTTTTACGTTTCTTGCGTCTCAACAGAACATGGATCGGGGACAAGAGAGGGGGAGACGAGCTCAGACGAGCCCTCAGATAAAATATGCACATGGCATCCGGATGAGGGGGACACCTCCAGTCCAACACCCACCGCAGACACTCATGATGTGACCATCACTGCTCCCACCATGCACCCAGAGAACATGAAAAGAGACGAGGAGGAGAAGAGGGAGGAAGAGGAGGAGCAGACTGCCGTGTCTGCTGCCAAAGTTTCCTCTGCAAGACAAGGAGGCTCCTCAGGTAACTGCACCCCATAAATTAAAGAAAAAGTGCTGCACGTTTGATGAAACAGCAGCTGGTGTTAAAGGGCTGTCTCTTGAAAATGCCCAATCAGGAGAGGGATTTACTCCATGCTGCAATTTGGCACCTCGGGGCTGACTCAGCACAACAGAGAGATTAGCTTCACATTTTGAATTAATACTCGGAGAGAAGAACTTACAGCGAGTTCACAACAGGAAGCTCCTCGCCGTGTTACATAAGAAGGGTTTTAGTGTCCACTTTACACGATTTAAAAAATATACGACTGATTCTGTTCTTCAAGTTTTTCACATGCATTTTCACTTTGTGAGGATGATTCAAAAAAAAAAAAAAGGCACAAATAATACAAAATAAAAGACTTTTGGTTGTAAGTTATTATTGTGACTCAGCTCAAATCATACTGTGGTGAAAAACAGCAGGAAAATGAACAACAAGCTGTACTTTCAATATTTTATACATTTTAATTTGAAAGCACAATATAAGACCATATAAGACCACCAATATATTTCACTTTTAAGTCACAATGTTTATTCATTTAAAACATAAAATTGACATAAACTTCATTGTGTAAACATGAAATTAATCCAGTTCGTCTTTTATTTATAAGCTTTTTAAACCTCCACATTCACTGTGTAATAATAATAATAAACTTTCATATTATTACAGTAATATTTGTTTTTAACACCAGAACTTTATTTTACACGTCTCATTGAAACTGCAGCAGTGACTCAGCAGTGTGTCTCATCCCTGATGTAACAGCGCCCTCTGCTGGTGCCTCCTCTTTAATGGAAATTTGATGTTAAAAATGGTTTTTGATTTTTGAGTGATTGATTTGTTTGTGGAATTTGCAGAAATCAAGTCTGACAAAAAGATTACCGTCATGAAACTCAAACTCAGAACTCAATGTGGAAAATAATTAATAATAAGAATATAATTTCCACTCAGATGGAAAATAGCTTGTAGATAAATGTAGTATGACATTGATGCTTCCTGATAAACAAACTAAATGAAATAAATAATAATGTTATGTTATTGAAACTATCACCACATGGTTTCTTCTAACATCTTCTGAGATAATGAATAATTCATGTATTTTAAAAATGTGTTTATGTTGCGTTGAGCTCTGTTATTCAGCTCCATCATCTTCACATGTGCGCAGACTCGTGCCTGGAGAACCCGTGTTTAAATGGAGGCACATGTGTCGAAGGTGAATCTACAAGGTGCCTCTGTTTGCCGGGATATGACGGAGACATGTGCCAGAAAGGTTCAGTGTCAACTCTTTCATAAACCTACAGTATCGACATACGGTCTTCCAAATACTAGTCAGACTCTCCTACTAATTAATTCATTCTATAACGTCTTAATAACTTTCTCCGCTCCGTCTCAGACCTGGAGGTGTGTGAGCCGGGCTGGGAGAAGTTTCAGGGCTTCTGTTATCGGCACTTCACCAAGAGGCAGAGTTGGGAGGCGGCTGAGCAGCACTGTCGGATGTGTGGCGGACATCTCATCTCTGTCATGACCCCCGAGGAGCAGGACTACATCAACGGTAAGAACGCCCCTGAAGAACGCCCACGCGCGCTTTAGCAAACAGGAAGCAGAAGTAACCGGATTCTGTGCGTTAGATGTAATTACTCGGAGGCCGAGTGGCAGATCTGGAGTTCATCTTAGCCTTTCAGAGCTTTTATTGCATTTCAAATGAATATGTGAAGAAAATTATAATATTTGCATGTTTTAAAGTCATATACAGTTTTAATTATCAAAGAGATTTTTCAGACTTGCTTTGTTTGTCCAGTTTCGGTTTGCTTTTGAAAATCGGCTTGTAGAGCATTAAAATAAATGCTTGACACATTAATCCATCAAGGCAAATAATTAAGTTTTGGCAAAGTTACATAACCTCCTCTGACAGTGAGAAATTGATATTCAGGTGCTGATCTTTCAGTTTTTATTGCCAGACACTCGAACCCAGCAGATAAATAATGAGCTAACTTGACTGGACATCACGTAGGATGCTGACAGTGACGGTTTCTCACTGTCAAATTACTGCAAAATGCCTTAAGGACAATCATTAAAAATAACCTTTATGATGTAATAAAAAAAACCCATATAAAATGATGTGAAAGGACAGAGTGTTTCCACCTGCTGTTCACCAGACAACCGTCAAATCTCAGGTGTTGGCGCATCCTCAAACGCAGCAACACTGAAGCAGTGTGCCTTGCTAAATGACACTTCAACAGGGACGACCATTTTTCCTCACAGCAGATATCAAACCTGCGATCTCCCACCCAGACATTCCTCCGGTTCAGACCCTCGAGAAATTCAAAAGTGATGAGTTTGTTTTCACAGCGAGGCCTCTCAGGTTCGTCCTGACAAGACACAACAACGACCTTTTATTTTATTTATTTTTTTTTTCAGAAAAAGTCATGGTTTTTGAAGTCGGTGTTGGTATTTCGTCTGGCAAAAAAGCAGATGAGATAATTATCTGGCATTCCTCCTGCGGCGGGTGCTTGTTACCGTGCGGGCTGTTGCCATGGATCGTATAGACTGATACTCAGACTGTTATGTAAGCAAGAGGACAGACTCCGGCTTCAGCTTTATAAGAAGGTCTAAAGCAGGGTTGTATAACGGGAGTCTCTCTCAACTTAATCCAATACGAGTATATTATAAACCAAGAGTTGTCATTAAATGTGTTCCACAGAATATGTAGTGTGTTTTATATAATGTGGCCTCGGAAAGTTTGGATTCAGTATTAACTCTGGCTTTTGATCTTAGTTTTGACTTGATACTGGGTCTATTTAATCCTGGTCCTCACTCATACATCATTTCATTTACCATACGACACTGGGACCTCTGTCTTATTTCCTCACCCTCTGATATTTATTTCAGACAAGTACAGAGAATACCAGTGGATTGGACTGAACGACAGAACCATTGAGGGAGACTTCCGCTGGTCGGACGGGAACCCTCTGGTGAGTTTTGAGGCCCAGAAGTGGGCGGTTTCACACACGTCCACTGAAAAGAAAAAGTAAAAAAATAAATAAAATGCTGGTTCTCAGAGGGCCCCCGGCACCTGCAGCGCCCCGGTGGTAAAGGGACGTACGAGTCCGAAACCTGTGACTCATAAACTGCCAAACTGTCGATCGCAGAGGAGAAGAAGAATTTTTGAACGGTTTCCGATGATTGTCTAAGTTAAAAGTTTAAACTGACACAAGCTGATACTAAAGTGAGATCATCATCACTTAAAAAGCCTTTTTTTTTTTATCTTCCCTCCTCTCCGTGTCAGCTCTATGAGAACTGGTTCAGAGGTCAGCCCGACAGCTACTTCCTGTCCGGTGAGGACTGTGCGGTGATGGTGTGGCACGACGGCGGCCACTGGAGCGACGTACCGTGCAACTACCACCTGTCCTACACCTGCAAGAAGGGTGTCTGTGAGTAGCTGAACTTGTATGTGGTAAGTGATCTGAGTAGTGAACAAGTTGTCTCACCTGTTTCCTTCCATCCAGCAGCCTCCTGCGGCGAGCCGCCCCAGGTTCCCCACGCCAAAGTGTTTGGGAAGAAACGCTCGCGTTACGAGACCAACACCAAGGTGCGGTACTACTGCGAGGAGGGTTTCGTTCAGAAGCTGAATCCTGTGATCAAGTGCCTGTCCGGAGGCCAGTGGGAGGAGCCTATGATCACCTGCTTGTCAAGTAAGTGCTTTAACTGACTGACCTCTTTGAGCAGAGGAGGAAACAGGGTGATTCTGATGGAAGAACTGACCCACCATAATTCATTTTAAAAATGTAAGTTTAATTTTAAAGCTCATGTAAAAATATAACTTTTAGCTTTAGGTTAAGGTGAGAAAAAAAAGGTTAATGTTATTGGTAAAGGCTTTAGTTATTGGCTAAATAACATAAAACATCACCAAAAAAATAATGTAAACTTCACTGAAAAGTATATTTCTCTGTGGATGAGCTGTGGTTGCAACAATGACTTTCTTAATGTATTTGTCTCATAGGGAATAAATAATGTTCAGGGTGAAAATAAACTCTCCATTCAGGTGCTTATCCAAAGGTGAGGCAGGGAGGATTTAGGAAGTCAGATGAGACAGTATGAAGAGCAGCAAAGCTCACACAGGGAATCAAAAGTTGGTATTTACTTTTTATTTTCACTTTATTAAAAAATTATTATTATATCAATTTTCAAGTTTGGTTAGGTTGAGACAATAGAAAGTCTCTCTGCCAGAACTCGTTGAAGTGGTCCAACAGACCCTAAAACCTGGGTGTAAATAGCCACATTGGACATCCACCCCTGGGTGAAAGTAGCACCAAAAAATAATACTATAATAATACACTTTGACTGTAAAGGCCGTGAACGTGAAACGCTGCCGTCTCTCCCTCCTCTAGCTCATTCACTGGAAGAAGACCCGGTGACCTTACTTCCTCACCAGCACGAGGAGGTCGTGGAGGTCATGGAGGTCATGGAGGTCATGGGTACAGCCACAGAGAAAGCGACGCCGCTGTTCTGGGACATTAAATGGAATGTGTGAAGCCATCCTGCCATCCTTTTTTCTTTTTTAAACACTATTCCTCTTCCTGTTTTCCCACTTGTCTTGTGTCTCAAAGACTTTCCAGCCCCCGTTTTCTGCATCGAATTAAATCGTATGAAACTAATCTGAGAAATCTCAAGGCCACAGTTGCTACAATCACCCTGGAGAATCTGGAAAAGTGCTGCAATCCAAATATGTATTTTTCAATACTGGAGAAATGTCATCCACAATAACTTTATCGTGAAACTTTCAAGATACGATGCACGCTAAACACTAAACAGTGGATTTAAACAGATACTTTCTTATCATATAAAAGACCTGCGCCCGATTAGGTAAATGCACATTAACCCCCCCCCCCCCCCCCCATGATCAGAAATGTCTCTGCGACATTTCTGATCATGCTTAAAGTATGAGTTAATCATGTAAATGTAAGTTTTAATCGTCTGTATTACCCTGAATAAACCAAATTTACCAGTACACGGGGCAGGGGGGTGGGGTGGGGGGGTCAAGGGATCCAGAAATATTTAAAAACAAATTCTATTCTTTTCAAGTTCACATCATACTCAAATACGTAACCTAGAGTGTTCTTTACTTAATCTACAGCCATTTTGTAACCAAACATAACTGTTTTTATTTTTTTGTTTGTTTGTTTGTTTTTTAAAAAATTAAGATTGTAGAAATTAAAAATCGGTGACAATGTCGAATTCTTGAATTTGACTGCTGCTGCCCATAAACGCTGTATTTTAACATTTTTTTGTAACAGACCTGCTGCTGGTGGCGGTTCGCAGTGAGCTGTCGAAGCGTCCTGCGTGTAGTAACGTGCGAAGCCGGTCGTACTCACAGTCTGGAGGATCCCTTCTTTTTACTTCTTTAGTGCTGAAGAACGACAGCTGTCAGTCAACCTTCACCTCCCACAGTCTGCACTCTCGAAAAAACACGTGTGCATTTGTTGTGTGTGCTAGAAAAACACACATTTTGTTTTTATACATTTACTTCCAGCACAAAATAGTTTTTAGACACAGGAAGCCCGATTGACGCTTCTCTTTAATTCGTCACCTGCGTGCGGAGGAGAGTTCACACCTGAAATTAACGCAGACTGAACCTGATGCTTTTGTCTTGCAGATACTGTGATAAATTAAACGTTCCCTCAAGA
Organism: Seriola dumerili; assembly: GCF_002260705.1. Taxonomy (NCBI): domain Eukaryota; kingdom Metazoa; phylum Chordata; class Actinopteri; order Carangiformes; family Carangidae; genus Seriola; species Seriola dumerili. Next base: position 1,099,091 of record NW_019174690.1, read on the forward strand.
CACAGATGTGCTGCAGTTTCAGTTATTGTCCCGTCCTTGAAGAGGAAATGGGGACACTTCCTCACCTGCACCGCTTTTGATTAAGATTCACCTGGGGGCCGGTTTCACAAAGATATCTCAGACTTTTCTCATAGATCAGTTTAATGTTAGTCAGACCGTTCCATAAAAATAAAGACTCATTTTAAGTCAGAAAACATTAGACATCTTACTCCCACGCTAACTCAGGTCTCAGACCAATGTTACCATGGTAACAATCAATGACACCTGCAAAAAAAATCAGGAAAACATGGCTCATAATTTGAGCAATGAGAAGGAGTTCAAATTTCCTTGTAACTGTTGAATTCTTCCAAAAGACAAATCCATTTTCCTGCTGAGGTTAACGGAGGTCAGCGGTCAGATTCAGTTCTTCTATCGGTCATTTCTTAATTTTTACCCAGAATTCATTGGACCACAGTCCGATTTAAGGTGGTCAAGAACTAAACCGCTTCGTGCAACAGCTGAAGCTTCAGACTTCTATCTGAAGTCTGAATATTTGTCATATCTACATCTGTCTTTGTGAAACCGGCTCCTGGACGGAGCCGAACCAGCTGACTGTCTCTGAGCACACGCCATCGCGGATCACTGACTCTGCTCGTCCTCTGGTGCTTTTTATTCAGGTGTCTCTCAGACTCTGTACCGTGGTTTGCTAATACGAACTGTGCTGTATCTGTATTTGGCCAGAGCTCTGTCCGCATACAGTGTCCTAATCGGAGAGGTGAAGTTTAAATTCTTCACTGGCCTCAGAGCCGCAGCTCTACTTCTGGGATCAGTGAAGAAGAAAACATATGTTTTGATGATGCAACTAATGCAACCATGTGCTGTATCTTTGTATGACAGTAGCAGGTAATGTTAATCGTTGATGTAATGAACGCATACTATATAAATGTACAAGTAGAAATAATATAGTGAAAAATGGATCCAATGAAAAAAAAAGAGAAATAAAATGTAATTTTGTAATGTAGTCTGAATTTTTGCTCTTGTTACATGTTGTTTATTGATTTAACTGTATATAAATTAACACATTAAAAATAGTATGGTTGTAAGAATCTATTTAATATATAGCACGATCATATGACTCTTAAATAACAATACAATGTGTTATCACTTATTACTATATTAATTCTTTTTTTTGTCATTTTAGGGGAAATTCAAGCAGAACTAATGGAGTTTGCATAAATTATGACCTTTTTAAAAAGAATTGACTGACCTAACGCAGCAGTGCACAGTGTGTGGTGCCTTACTGAGAAGTGTCCGTCCACTGAATGGTAAAACAGATTTTTGCTACGAATCAAAACACCTGCACCTTTTATCTTGTACGTAAAATCCCACACATCTGGATCCACATCAGTTCAGTTCCACATCCTGACCACTCTGACTTGGTAAAGTTTAAAACAATGCACAAACTTTCCATTGGCAAATCAATACATTGATACGTGGACACAATCTTTATTGAATAAATTAAATCACATGCAATTAATTTACAGATAAACCAGTTCACCCTTTTTAGCTGCTCTGAATGAGCTCACGGGAAGCAGATCAGTGTCGAGTTAAACAGACAACAGGTTTACAGAGCTGTCAAGTTAATACAAGTTTAGTGCAAGATGATTGTGTGTATGTTTTGCACCATTTACTTCCTTCTAATTATTCTATTAGTCACAGAGGCTGGCGTTATCCAATATAAACCACAGTAAACAGTCGGCCTGTTACACTGTTTTACCAACCAACAGTTATCTCTTAAGTGATTATTACTTTTGGAAATTGTGTTTCCCATGTCACAGACAAAATTTACCATCCTGGAAAAACTAAATTTCACTTTACATACAGGTTTAATATAGATTTGTACTGTCTTTATGTCAAATAAAAGAAAAAAAAAATCATGATCAAAAAAGCTTCTGAATCTTTCAAAAGTCCATGGTCATCCAAACCAGTCATTTGGGTTAAAAATAAAATATAATCAAATAAAAATAAAGATTTTAGAGCTACTGTATAAGAATCTGTCTGCCACTAAATTATTTCCTGGATTTAACATTTTCCAAATCCACCAAATTACACAAATGGGGCCTTTTTTTGTTTTGGACTCAAAAATCCCTGTTTTCAATGAATATACTCTTATAAGCACTCATATCCTGACTAAATTATATGACTAATTTAATGTTGGAAATATAAAAAGTCAAATATAACCATATAATTCTGTTGTAAGTAATTGTCTGTTGCTTCAGATGTGAGGTTTCTTGTCCCATTGGTGGATCATTGCTGTAAATAATATGTGTTCTGGTTTGTGAGACGCCTCAAGGCTTTTACTCGAGGCTACCTATAGCAATAGGCTCCGTAAAGATGTGTCATCTTGCTGGGGAATCCAAACGAGCGCACCCCCGCTTCAGGGAGGCCTCCACAGCGCCGCCTGGGGTTGCTGATGGGGAAGCGTACGCTGCCGTCTCTCAGCCACCCGCCGTCGCACTGGTCATAGTTCTGGAAATGCCAGGCGGCGTAAAGCTGGCCGACCAACGCCAACTCAGCGAACTGACGTTTACATGCGTGTTCCGCCTGTTCGAAGGAGAAGGAGCCCGATATGTAGAAGACGGAGCCTGTGAGAAATATAAACACATCCAGGCACGGTGTCATTTCAACACTGTCGAATGTTAAACCAGTTTTAAGTCCTTTTGTTTTTGCGTTTTCTATCTCATCGGTCACATTTTTCTCACTGCAGAGGAAGTTTCCAGGGATGGAGACAGCCAAGTATTTTCCCACTGATGAATTTGTTTTCATCATGTCTCACCAACAGACTTTATTGTCCTCTGTCAACCTACTATGAGTCCCACTGTCGCACATCTGCCACTAAAGGTCAGCCTGTTGCTCCGCACAGCTGACATTCGAAATCACTCGCTGTTGAAACAATAAATGATTGTGAAATAAAGTTAACAACGCCCTTCCCCTTCACACAACACTGAACAGTGATGCTCCAGTGGCATTAACAACAAAATAAACTTTCCTGGAATCTGGTCCAGAAATTATGAGGTCGGCTTTAAAATACGTCTGATGTGAAACTGTTTTTGAAAATTGCTAAAACCCAATCAATCAATGAAATGACTCACAGCATAGATTCTAGCAGATGCGATTATTATAATTTAGAAAGTTCAGTAATCTTTTGTGAAAACCAATCAAAAAAAAAACATTTGTTTTAAGCTAACATTACTACAACAGGAGGGAATAGTGCATTTGTTGGGGACTATTTTCAGCTGCGGATTAATCCACATTTAGTGCTCGAGTGAGTACTTGTGGCAGCAGGACGGAGCTTCAGCCATCATTGTGTTTACAAGACAAGAGGTTATACTACGTCCTCAGAGCAGCTACTTCTTCAGGGCAGACTGGGGCGCTACAGTGACTCGGTATCGGAAAGTGACGAGACGGGCCCACCAGGCTGGAGCTAGCTGATTAGCATGCTAACTTAAGTACAAGTGATATAGAAATAGAAGCATAACAAAAGGGTTGGCCATGTTGCCTTTAACACTTTATCCACAGGCAGCACCGGTTAGTTGTAAAGGTGGCCCACATATGTCGAGTGGTTACACTCGACTGACGGCTGGCCTCCACTCAGGTAGTTCCAGGTTCCTGCTTTTGTGCATTTATTAATGTTCCTGGGTGTGTTTTTCCTGCTTTAGGACAAAGTGTCCCCAATGAGAGAGGTCTCTTGCAGGTAATTAATCTCAAAAATGAAACAGGACGTTGCTCATGTGGCTTAAGACTTAAAAACCCCCCAGCGGCCACATGACTGCTGTCTCTACGGAGCAAATGTTATTGAGGCGCTGCAAAGGTCAGGGTGGATGGAGAAAGGATGTGACTTTAACTGCTGTTTCCTTTGTGTTTCCAACAGGCCACTTTGGTCTCAGGTTTCTGTTTCTGTGACAGAACTAGAATAAGAATCAGATCCAAGCCAAACAAACCCAAAGCTTACCAGACGTCTGGGAGGTGAAGCAGAAAGCATCGAACCGGTCGCGATTCTTATCCTTTGGTCCATAAGTGCGAATCCCGGGGAGCAGCTCTCCTCCGCAGACGGGTCGGGGACGGATGATGGGGTAATGAACGGTTCCATCGCGGAGCCACCCGGCGTTACACCAGTCCAGACCCTCCGTCCAGGCTGTGGGGGGGAGATGTTGCTGGTTTAAAAGAGCCGAGCTGAACATGTCAGTGGTCGGTTATAAACACATAACACAGTGTGGTACCTCTGTAGAGCTGGTCGTATGTGGCTAGTGTGCCATCTTGATCAGTACAAGCCTCCTTGGCTTCTTGGAAAGTGAATTGGTAGCGTCCGTTTTTACTCTGATATGGGAACACCACACCTAGAAATAGAAGCCATCTTGTTAATGTTTATGTTTTTACACTTCAAAGACTTGACTCCCAAAAAACAAACCCTCAACCCTGATAAAAACCCTTACCCCTGTGTAGCTGTGGGAACATTTCAAACACACATTTTACACCATTTCCTGTTAACAATTTGCAGATTTACCTTCAATCCTCAACTCCATGACGACATTCTCGTCCTCGATGCCATTGATGAGCTCACAGCGATACGTGCCGCCGTCTTCCAGCTGCAGGCGTCTGAGCAGCAAGGAGGCGTCCATGGTGTGAGCATTTCGAAGAGAGGCCCGCGGTCCAACCTGGCCGTACGGCTTGAAGGCGTGTGCGTTTGATATCATGATGATGTTCTCTGGCCCTACACGTTCCGGCTCCAGCTTTGTCCATTTCACTTTGTAGTGGTTGGGTTTGGTTTTCAGCATGCACGGCAAGGTGACATTACCTCCCCTTCGGCCGATGACCTCGGCGTACACAGGCGGGTCAATCAGGTACTTCAGCTTCTTGGGTGCTGGGGACAAAACAGCATCCAGCAGGTGTCAGCGTTTGGTCATCGTTAAAGAGTTCATTTAAAAGAAAATACAAAAGAACATACACATATACTGTCGGTGTGAATTTAGAGGTAAATCTGATGTACAAAAAATAATAAACACAAAACCAAAATAATTTTACTCAAGGATGAATTAAAGGAAATATTAAAACTTACCCCCAAATCACAACAAAACTTTAAAACCCACAAGCATGTTGCACTTCTGGCCACACCCCAATCACTGATGTCACTTTAGGTGTTTTGCCTTTGACCAATAGATGTATCTTTGCAGCCAACCTGGATGTTAGCATCACCCCGGTTCCCTCCACAAAAAGCCAATAGGACTTTTACATTGTCTTTTTGATTATTACAGAAAATAAACTCTGACAAACAACAGTTTCTGATCCTGACAGGTTTAGTTCAGCAGGATCATTTTCACTAACAAACATCACTTTGTGATTCTTCAACCCTAAATACAATCAGCAAAGGAAAGAGCGAATGTTCAGCTATAAACCAACGACACAACAGTCACATGACTTCAGCTTGTAGTTTGATTCAGCTCTGACCTCTTAAACAAACGCGTTTCCTCTGACAGAGTTAGTGACAGTTTGTATAAACACAAAGAGGTTGTAAAGGTGGACTGGGTAGTAGATTGGTTTTCACGTTCAACATGATGAAATTTAATGTCCCCGACAACCTCTGTAGTCTCACTCCTTAGCAACCAAGACTTAAGAGCTTAAAGAAATCATGACTGGTGTATTTACTGACGTATTTTGTGTCGTAGAATAAAACGTGAAGATGTCTTGAGCTTGTCTTAACTACAGACCTTATTTAAATCATCTAAACAAAAACAATCAAAAACACCCAAAGACTTGAGGACGAGGGAACAGGAAGTGCTAAAACTAATTTCTGGGTTTTAGGATCATTCCTGCAGCGCTCCATGCTGAACATCACCTGTGTCAAACTGGTATCAAACCCAATTTTTGATACTTTTTTGGAGCAGTAATTATTCAGTGATTTTGCTTTTGGTTGTTTAGTAGTTACCTGTTATTACTATTACAGGTAAAGTCCACCTAGTATTACTAGTATTGGATGGTGACTGACTTCCGGTGTGTTTCTGAGTCGCTGCCCCCAGTGATCCACACAGACCGAAACTCTGAAACCTGATTTATTAAAACAAGTTTGAAGAACGGCCCTGAACGTGTTCCTGCTGCTGTCGAGCTTTGAGAGTGAAGACCAACTGTGACGAAATTTGACAAGTCTGCAGTTAATGATGATGTAAGTCAAATCTGACACTAGTGCAGGTCATGTGACTCATTGGCATGAAAATACCAACAGGTGAGTGCTGAAATGTGAGAGTGTGGGCAGTGTTGAAATATTTAACCCTTCAAAAAAGGACATTTAGTTTATAAAATCCACCTTGCAGATGATGCAGATTGTTGGGACTCTACCTGCTCTGTTGGTGGCGTATACAGCTGAAGACCAGGTGAAGCAGCTTGATGTTAACAGAAGAATCACAGCACAGTTCATCCTGAAGACAGTCGCTCGTCCAGATCCTACATTTCAAAAGAAAACACAACACTAACTTTGTCTTTGCTCTCACATGCTACCTGATGATTTTCATCAGCATCTCCCCGACTACAGGGAGTCATGTTGTTTACAAAGTCTGTTTTACTCTTCATCCGGCATCTTGGCAAAGGTAAAGGGAGAAAATACCTGTGAAGTTGAGAAGATGCAGATGTCCAGTCATCCTCCCGTGTGGTCCCACATGACGACGATGTTTTTCCAAATGTCCAATCAGAAAATTCCTGGATGATTCATAACTGTGGTGAGTAGAGGCTTCTGTTCGTCCCTGTTTGTTCCTCTGACCAAGCCCTGAATGTTCAGCTGTCAGTTCATTCTCTCACCCTCGCTCTCCTCACTCTGGTCATATGGTCCAGTCTGTGATCGACAGTGTGTAAACAGGCTTGTTGTCCTCTCTGCTCCAGATGTTAATGACCATATGAAGGTCTCAAACGCTCTCTTTGATTCCGTTTTCCTCTCATTTGTTTCGTCTTTTTTTTTTTTTGTTATCAAAAGTGAGACGGACTGAAAAAAAATCACAGTTATTGAAACAGTTAACTGCTAATTTAACGATAATGGACTGATAACTGTCTTTATATTAAAAATAGAAACACAAAAGTGACACAAATAAAAAAAATAGCCTGAGAGATTGTATGTTAATTTGTGTGAATACATGAATACTGGAGCTTTTTTTTTTTAATTGATTTTATTGATTTTGGAAGTTTTTAAATGTTCCAGTTCCAGTTAAAAGGGTGTATTTGCAGTAAATTGATTCACAGGAGCTATTTGTAAGTTTTGCTATTGCTACATAGCCGATGTTAGCATTAACAGCTGTTTACTAGAAGAAACGCCCTGACGTCATTCCTTTACTCGCCAAGAGCTGGAGAGAAAGCCTCTTGTTCTGCTTCTATTTCTATCACTTCTTTTCTTCTACCGAAATTAACACGCTAACCAGCTAGCTCGTGCAGACCCAGTTGACCCGTCTCATCCCTTTCCGATACTGAGTCACTGCAATTGTTAATGCTAACAATGGCTATGTAGCGATAGCAAAACTTACAAATAGCTCCTGTAAGCTTGTCAGTGATGTTACAGGTGGAGTTCTACATGGTATTTTTAAAGACCCAGCCCCATTGAATCCCAATTGTACCCCACACACAGAGCCAAACTACACCAAAACCAAATAGAGAACAGTTCAGAGCAAATCAAAAAGTTCAACTTTTGTCTACCCTAGTCCAAAAAGTTCACCGCATTTTGCTCCATACAAATCAGCTTGTTTTCTAAGGTCAGGAAGTTCATTTTCCACTGCAACTATTTGCAACAGATATTCATTTTTAAATGCCTCTAACAAGAGAAATTGTTCATTAAAATAATTCTCGAGTGCTAAATATTTGTGGCGTTGATGTTTAATAGCTAACCAATAAAAAAGTCTCATTTCCATGCCGTCCACTGCATTGGCTTCTGCTGTCAAACAGCATATTGATGCATCCAGTGCATACAGTGATGGGCCATCACTGAACCTGGACAACAAGCCTGCCTGTGTATTCTAACCTTTCCCAGAAGGCTGCTGCCAAAGAGGACTATAGCGTGCATTCAGCCATCTTTGTTATTGCCCGCATGGCTCTGGGGGCAGTGGGAGAGGAAGCTGTGTCGGCTCTAGTTTCCTCTGCCGCCGTGGCCCCCAGGCACAAGGGCTGCATTGTGAGAGCCGCGGTCTCCACGCAGTGACAGCAGGCGGCGGTCACACAAACACGGTCCAATGCGGAAAAAAGATGAAATAATAGGATTCTTCTGTTTTTGCTTGTGTTGCCTCTCCATTGTGCTCCGTCATCAATGGGACTCTTTCTTGCCCTCCAATTAGTATTCACCCAAACACCTCTAGGTGACAACGGCCAACTGTCTCTGCATCTATCTATCCATCTATCTATCTATCTATCTATCTATCTATCTATCTATCTATCTATCTATCTATCTATCTATCTGACCTCCCCCTGACTTCCTGTCTCCTTCCATCAGGCCAAAATATTCACTTGTACACAAGAATTATCCAAATCTAAACCCAATTCCCAAATAGAAATCGAATATATGACATTTATGCCCCTTATATCTACAGTGATGTTGTGATATATGTCACCTGTAAGTGGATATATCGTTATCACATATACATCCTCTGGATATATGAAGATTATAACATATATGAAATACCCAAAGTAAAAGTTGTATATGTATATTTATAAAAAAATATCTATAAGATGAATTTTATATGGTATAATGATATATATTAAATTTATAGGTGCAAGTTTATTAAAACAACATACAGTATACAGTATATATAAAATTATATGTGTTGATATTTGTTTTTCTTTTCTTATTAATTTTAAATATACATATCTGTCTTTTATATTTACAAGGTTATAATAACAACATATATTGACAGGCTTTGGGATGGATATATATTTAAAGGCATGCTTGATTCCATGTGTAATTTTTAAATATATGTAAAACATCATATGTATACATATAGGAATGACACTCCATTAAAACAGTCCAGTAGTATCTGCATCGTTAGATGTCTCTATTCTGTTTCCTCTGTATCATTTTCCGACTAATTATTCACTCTAGTCTTTTTTTACACTTTCAGGTCTCAACAACAGCTGTGACATTTTTTTTTTTTAACACTCCCTAACTCCTCCTTTTTTTTTTTTTTTAAATTTTTCCTCCCTCCCTGTTTGCATCGTTCTTTTAACCTCTCATCAGCAGAAGCAGTTTCGGTGGGTGAGCAGCACAAACATTGCCCTCTGCTGTCTTCAAAAAGAAAAAGCTTGTGAACATCGGAGCTCCACACATGATCCTGACGACAGTCTTTACAGGGTAGGTCAGAGGTCAGCGATATATTTTGAACAACTGTAATTTTGTTCAAATGTCAAAAAGCAAAAGCATTTTTTTGATACTTCTAATAAAAAACATGAAATAAACAATATAACTTAAAGTTGCATCATTTTCTTCAAAGAGAAGCTTTAAAATTTCTATAACACAAAAAGTTGACTGTATTCTTTTGTAAGTTAAGTTCAGTTCAAGTACAAACTATGTTTTTCCTTTTTAAAGAAAGGAGGCTCAGTCCTCTCTGGACTTGTTCTTGTCTCCCTGTTTGACTGATTTCTTCTCTCCCTCTTGTTTCCTGCAGCTGCTGAAGTCTCACAGTGACTTATTCCAGCCTGCAGGTAAACACAGCGTTGGCCTTGCCGTGCTCTCTCTCTCCCTCTCTCTCTCTCTCTCTCTCTCTCTCTCTCTCTCACTTCATTTCCATGTTGATTGATGTGTGTGTTCTCCATGTGATTGCGAGTTGGTTGTTGAGAGGGTTGATGCTCTGGAGACCGTGAGCAGGGCTGGAAACCGTCGTTTTGATTCTTTTCATACAATTTTTTTGCCGAGAAAAGAAAAGACACAGACGCCGTGTTGAAACAATATTTTTCAACAGATTTACGCTGCCATAACTCAGCCATCAGTCATAAACGGCAGCGCTGAATGACTGAACACCGCTCCTGAGCCGATGGACGGAGCTGATAGGAGAGCAGGTCGGGCCTGTCTGCAGCCCTGACGCCGCGGTGCAGCCATGCGTGACTGCTGAAGAAAGGAGTGACAAGTGTCGGGGTCATGAGGGCGGCCTCATGGGTAGAAGTATGTACTTTCTGACAACACTTCTACCGCTCTGAAAGGTGCCCCCCCCCCCCCCCCCCGTAAAGACACGCTCACCCCTCAAACATTTCTAACATTCCTACAGCTGCCCCACACTGACTGACACATCTGCCCCCCTCCCTGTTTGAAACACTATATGTTCCTGACAGCTCGGAGAGGCTCCCCTCTCTGACCCAGGGTTAACTGTACACCCCCCCCCCCCCCCCCCCCCCCCCCCCCCCCCCACCTCCACCTCCACCTCCTGCTATTCATGCAGGTAAATGCGGGCACCTTTGTTGTCTCTGAATGCCTCACACATGTTAAGATTAGTCTAAATTCACCTGGATTTGACCTTTGACCCTTTGAATCTCTGTAAATATGCTCGTTTTCTTCCTTTCACATTTTATTCTTTTCATATTCTATAAAACACCAAGGTGTTCATGTTTGATTCACATCTACACACAGAAGCTGGGGTTGTGAGGGAGGGACGGTATCGGATTTTCATGGTGTGCCGATAGTTGTCATGTGACAGAAGCTGATTTGTCACCTGAAACCCTGAGACACCTATCAGCAGCATCAGTTTCAAGTGTTTTATTTTTCTTTTCGTCCGTTCGTCCATATAGGGAATCTCTTTGTGCGTCTGTCTCTTTCTCGTGGACACGATATCTCCGTGATGCCACGTGGAACGTCTTCAAATATGGCACAGACCTTTATTTGAACTCAAGGAAGAACCGATTAAATTTTGGTGGCTGAAGGTCAAAGGTCAAGCTTACGGTGACTTCACAAATCACAAAAACTCTTAAAGGGAATCTCTTCACATTTGGCACAAACGTCCACTGGGACTCAAGGACGAACTGACTGATCTTGCACTTTAATGAGATATCATCTATTTTATAATCTATTTTTATCCTGTTTTATGCTTCTTGTCTTTCTCTTAAGATCCTTCTTTTATTTCTGCTGAGCACATTGAATGCCCTCCGTGTTATACTAATAAACTTGCCTTGCTATGGTTAATTTCTGCATTCAAAGGTCAAGGTCAGTGTGACCTCACAAATCACTTTTTAGACATAACTCAAGACTTCACGCAGCAATTATGACAAAATTTCACACCAATGGTTCTTATTTTATATGATTCTGGAAAAACAGGGATGTAACCTGGAACTAGTCTGAGTGGCGGAGGGATACGACCACGAGGAGGTGATTCTTTTTTCTTTTCTTTTTTTTTTACAGTGCAGCATTTTGTGTCATCATACATGTGATTATCTGACATGTGACTGTCTCCATCATCTCCACAGGTCGGTGAGGTGTAGTTTGTGTGTCAGGTGATTACTGTGAGGTGTCATTTGACTTTCTCTCTTGATTTTTTTCTACGCCACAGTTGCATGGTGTGCTGATTACTGTGCGAGATGTGACTCCACTCAGGTATGCAGCGCTCTTCACTGATTGGCTGCCCAGATGCTCCGCTCCGCCAGGTGTTATGAAATGTGTCAGTGATGCTTCTTTGGAAGAAAACTGCTCGTAGCCTGTAGCACAAAGTCTGACTTTATTTTTCAGTTCGTATTGCTCAAACATCGTCTTTGAATAAAACAACTGTACACAGACACAAGAAATGTGTCCATCAGGAGAGCAAATATTTGACCTGCTGTCCTCAACGTGGAACCACTGATGAGCCCGTGGCTCTTCAACCAATCATTTACCTGTTGAGTTAGTTTTGTAACATGTGGACGCCCCGCGTGATCGTCACACAGGTAGATATAGATCTGAGAGCAGAAACAGGACAGAGATAAGTCAACATTCCCATACCTGTCCTCTGTTTAGCCTGGAGCTGCTCTGGTTTTCTCTCCGTCCAACTGTCACAACACAAAAAAGACAGTAACAAAAATTCATTGTGATTTCTTGCAACATGCTGTTTTTGTATCAGTATTCGGGGTTCAGTTTTTTTTCCCCTCCAGACGAATGTCACTTGTTTTAATCATTTTAAAGTTAGCTCTAATAAATGTAAAGAAACATAACAGGAGGCTAAATGTGCTAGCAGCTGGGAAACATGTTGCTGACACTATTCTTTATTTTTAATGAATGAAGCTACATTTATTAATGGCAGCAGAGCCGCTGTAGGAGGTGGTGGGGGTGGATGGTGGGCGTACAAAGCGAACGACTGTCACCCCTACCAGAGATGAGGATTTTACTTTGGTTTTGGTTAAAGGACAGAATATTGGTAAATTATGCTATTGCTACATAGCTAACGTTAGCATTAGCAGCTGTTTACTTACCAGTCTTGGCAAAGATTTTAAGTCATTGTTGTGTGTACTAGAAAACAGTAATATAGTAATGTATAATTTGTCCTCTGAGACACTTCTTCAGAGCAGATGCTACAGTGACTTGGTACCAGAAACTGACGAAACAGTCCGACTGGGGTGGAGCTAGCTGGTTAGCATGCTAATATATTAGAAGAAAATAGAAATAGAAGCAAAACAAAATGGTTGCTTTCCACGTTGGAGACAGCTGTCTGTGAGTAAAGGAATAACGTTTGATGCTGAACTCGCAACGTTGATTCTAGACAGTAAACAACTGTTAATGCTAATGTTAGCTATGTAGCAAAAGCTAAGCTTACAAATAGCTCCTTTAAATGTAAATCAACACGTTGTGTCCGAAGTCACTGTGAAGTTTTCTTTTACCAAACCAGACCAGGATGTTGTTATAACTTGAAAAAGAATTTGTTAAAAAGAAGAAACTGAGATTTTTCTTTTGTCCTGGTGTTCTGGGTTTGAATAAAATATGTGAAATGAAATAATTTTCACTTGTTTCACAATGTTTTATGACCCTGTTGATGATATGACTTAATAAGACTGATGGTTTTGCATTGCACAGACAGTGAAATGTGCGTGCAGGCCCCTGAAAACCACCCACACTACAGTATAATAGCCCTACTGTGCATTAGCAAGTTAAGTGTGAAGTGCCTGTAGAGCTTCCTAATGTATGTTATCTCAGTGTTACGTAACAGGCAGGTTCGGTCTTGCGTTTATCTCGTTTCATCTGGTGCCAGGCCTCTTGTAGCCTCCATGGTGTTACTATTGATACCCTCCCCCACTTCTGATTGGGAGATTGTGTTATCAGTGGGGCCCAGAAGACAGCCTGCTGCACCGATGGAGTGACAAGAAGCATCCACTTCCACAGTGGAAAAGTCTGGCACGCACACATGAACTTCACCACGGTGAGAGTCAGTCTTGTCTTCATGTCTTCATGCTTGAAAGACAAAATAGTTTATCGGTGCAGTCTGTTACATCCACATGGGAGGGTTGTCAAGCTGGCAACCACGTCATACATTACTACACCCCAGTAATGGAGGAAGTATTCTCTACTTCTAGTTAGTAAAAGTAAAAAGTGTCACCACACCATAAAAATACCCCATTATAAGTAAAATCCTGCAGGTAAAACCTCACTTTATTTACAACATGTTTTTAATTTAATTGTCCAATACTACGGTGGCCCTGAGAGCTCAACACACGCAAATAGACAAAACACAAACAAATTCAGAAAACGCCCTCATCAATTTGTTTCCAGGGGACACTAAAAAGTGATGAACCCTGCTGGGACGCACTTACATGGATGTGTTATGATACACTGACAGAGATATGTTGATATACTTTATCATTTAGCTTCGCCTGTTGTGTGCAACACTGTCTTATCTCTATAATTAAATACGCTTGTGTGCAAAAGTTAATATCTCGATTTAGTTATTTGTAGGATCCAATGGGTTTACTGCACTGATCCATCCACTCCAACGTCCTGCCTCATCCTCACTTTGACTTTATATCCTTTTTATTTAAAGCAAAACATCAAATTAAAAACAAAATCTGAATGAGTTTTTACCGACTTTTATAAAACAGTTGAAATAACAAAAAACATTTGGTGAAGAAGATTTGAATCAATTAAATTTTATCTTGGCGGAACTGACTAAACACCATCACATGGTACAGAAACAACAGTATTGCAACATTTACGGTGGAATTAAAAGTATTTTAGGAATTATTAAGTGTTATCTTGTGTGTCACAGTGACAGGGGCGCTTTGTATGAAATTATGAGCACGCGACTCGCACAAGACTCCAGATGAGAAAGCTGTGGAATGACAGTAACTCTTGGCATCTATAATCCTTGTAATCTCACTGGTCCATCACAAATGTATCTGGTGGAAACTCAAACGAATAAAGTTTCAGGGCTGCACAGAGAAATGGGATAAAAAAAAAAGAACAAATGAAGATGAGCATGCAACATCAGCGTGTTCAGATGATCAGGTGCTAATGTGAGATCTTATTATATTTTATTACTTATTGAAGATTATCAAATTTTCAAGTAGATAACAGTGGAAATGGAAATGTAATTTTGAATCAACTGCTGATTTTTCTTCACTTTCTACTAGCTACTAGCTAGCCAAAAAAAAAAAGGTCAAATGACTGGCAGCAGCAGCTGCCAAATAATTTACACTTTAATTTTGAATTTACACTTTAATTCAAATAAAGTGTAAAAACAATAAATTTACAGAAAGTTTCATTAATATTTCTACAGAGAAAAACTGTTATTTTACAGATTTCTCCTAATTTATTATGATCAAACTCCTTTAATAAAGTGAATCCACTCAAGTTTCAGATTTTTCCTAAATCATTATGATCAAACACGTTTGATACAGTGATGCCACTCGTAGTTCTGCAGAGAAAAACTGTTATTTTACAAATTTTTCCTAAATTATTATGATCAAACACCATCAATAAAGTGATGCCACTAAAGTTTCTGCAGAGAAACTTTTTCCTAATAATAAAATTAAGTGTCAGTCAATTAAATATTAACACATGCTTAATATTGTAATGTAAACCTTTTGTTTTGGAAGACAAAGTAAAAAAAAACAAAACATGTAAGACATTAAAATCATCTCAAACTTCAACTTGCAGTATTTGTGTTAACATTGAATCTTTAAATATGTAAAGTAATGTTAAAACCTGTAGAAGCACAATCTAATTACAATATTTAATGATTCAGATTCAGATAAATCTTCTTACATTTCTCATAAAATATTATAAACTGAAGAAATGCAAATTAAACTGTCAAGTCTCTGTATGTAGTCTTTCAACAAAAGTGGGGTTGGGAACTTAATTACAAATAACATACACACCACTATTGACTTTATAACACTTTTATTTAATATATTCAGATGTAAATTTACAATATCAACCAATTATTCACAAATAGTTCTTCAGAGCCCCGGGATGATCTGAAAAACTGGCATTTCTCCATTGGTCTATCTTGCCTGTTAAGGTTCCTATAATGAGGAGGTGATGATGTCACCTCTGAAAGAGGGGGGGGCTGTGGAGCTGAGGGGGTGTGGTCTGTTGTTTTTTAGCTTGTATCTTCCAATTCAGTTTTATCTTGTTTTCCACAGTATTCTCCACATAGGTCTGACAACATATGTGGACAAACATTATACTATCTTTTATGTCAGAATCCCAACTATGTATTAATAAGTCAAATCAAAACATTCCACAAAGGTCAATGAATCTTTAGCAGAAGTGACGGTGCAACGTAGCAGATGAAGAAAAATCCACCTTCAAACTGCCAGTAATCAGCTGGATCCTTGGAGCATCTGGGGAAAAAAAGAAATAACAGCCTAAAGATGTTGTTTAATTTTTATGATAAACACAAGAAACTTGTGCTGTAAAATACTGTTTAATACTTTTATCATATATTATTATTATCATCCCCATATAAGATGTTTTACCCCTCCTCTTCCCCTTTTAAAAATGTGCCGCAGTAACACGTTCACTCAGAGTACATCACCTTCCATTACCAGCAGTGAGTGACCGTTTACGTGCTGACGTCACTGTAGTGTCTCATCGCCAGTCTCTGGAGTTTCTGTTTCCGCTGGAGTTTATTGCTGCTCTATCTGAACACAGTTAATGTTGTTTTTTCTTAATTACAGTGACTAACTACCTGCTGTACATTTAAACTCACCAGTTCTGCTCCAGCACCCACAGCTCTCTGCTGCTTATAGCGAATTTCACTGATTCAGCATTTGTTTACATGCTGTTTAGAACTGATTGTTACTTTAGCTTAGCAGTTAGCTCTGGCATCTCTCTCTCTCCCTTGCTCAGTGTGTGTGTGTCTCGGACCAATTAATTAACTTGTTCATAAGAGTGTTGTGTTTTTGTAGCTTCAGAATATTGGATTGTGATGTTTATTACAACTTCAGCGATGTCTGCTGTCATGCTGTGGACACACAGCTCCGCTCGCTAACCAGAGCTACAAATAAAATATCATGTTAGTTATTACTCACAGATCCCTGAGTTGTCATCTGGAACATGGGTGAACAATGAGGAACTGGGTGATGCCCGGCGATGGGAACCATGAATGGTAGGCTGGAGACAACAGTCCAGACCAAGCGAAGCGCAAGCTTTTTTTTAAACTTTATTGGTGAAAACATGGACAGAACAGAAGAGGGGGCGGGGCTAGCTTGCTAGCATTAGCAGCTAGCTTGCTGGCATTGTCCATTGATGAATGCATTGAATGATTTATAAGATTATTCAAAATAATACAATGTAAAAAAAGTACATATCACATATATATTTGCCTAATGGACGTCGGATGTGTGCAATTAGCCTATAAGACTAATGTAACAGTTGTGACAGCTAACCGTGTTAGCAGCATCTTCACACGGCTCAGCCGGGAGCCTGTTGCTGTCAGGTTGCCGATGCGGGTGGGAGTACTTGATCCACCAGATCCACCAATCCCTCCCTCCCTCCCTCCCCAGCTCCACCCTCTCATCCAAATATGGTTTGTTCTGGTGACAATAAACCAAGATGGTGACGTCCATTAAGCCAAACTCGAGGCTTCAAAACGGCAGTTCACAACCCAATGGGTGACGTTACGGCAGTTTGCCACGTCACACACACACACACACACACACACACGGTACAGAATACCATATGTTAGTGTTTGCAGACCGAAGATCTAGTTTGTTGAACAAGGTTCCCTGAGCTGATGGAATCTGGTGGCCACAGCAAATGAATTGGTCGTTGTCAAATTTGTACTGTTTTCTTTTATGGTACATGGTGCACAAACACACAGCCTAGTAAAGTCTAGGTAGGAAGACAACAGCAAGAAGCGCCTGGGTTCAGCTTCAACCCTGGTTCTTTCTTGCAGTGTTGCTTGCTCTGATTACCAGTACAAAGACATGCACATTTAATTAATTGAGGACTCTAAATTGTTCATAGGTTTGAATGTGTGTGTGTGTGTGTGTGTGCGCGCCTGTGTTTGTGAGTGTGTGTTGTTGGGTGATGAACCATTTTCCTGCTTTCCTTCCAGTGCATGCTGGGATACATGCCAGTACTTCAAACTTTTGTTTGAATGTTTGACGTAATGAAAAAAAGTTAATGCTTAAGTTTGGCTGTTAATTCACAGATAATTTCTGTCATTTTACAGACTTTTGTTCACAATTTTAAAAAACAGAATATTACTGTTAGAAAACTATATAGAATATATAGATGTACTGTATTAATACATAAAGTTTTATTTATTCTAACTTTTTATTGTCAGTTTCAATAATGTGATCTATTTATTATTGGATTCATTTATTAATTTATAAAGTTGTTTTTAATACATAACCTGAAATAAAATTGAATGAAGATGTTTGTTGGGTCACAGTCGTCTAGATTTGGAGATGAACTTACTTTATCTGATTGTTCATTTTTACTCAGAAGTTCTTTAAAATTGTTTTGTTTGTTTATTTGTTTTGTTCCTTTTTTTTGTTATCTTTATTTAATTTGTTTCCACAAACGATGCGCTACCTGTTTTCAATTGGACCTTCATGACGGCGCCGTCGTTGTTTGATTTCTAACACGATTTCTCGCCCCCTCCTCTGTTTTTTTACATGTTCTCTAACAAGACTTTCATCATGTCGTGGACTTCAGAGAACACCTCAATCACCAGACTGATTACAGACAATTAAGGGAGAGGTCAGAGGTCACCGTCTTATCCTGTTGTCCACAAGCCTTCCTGCAAGACTGCACAGGTACGTTACCTGAGGTGTCGTTGACTCACTGGTTGGTTGAATCTACACCTGTGGACTTTTGCCTGAGCGTTTCGAGCGGTTCAGTGCGTGAACCTGAGGACGGCTCGAAGGCTTGTTGATTTAAGTGAAACCTGGAACTGGAACTGCTGAGATGAAGTGATGAGGAACAAGCGCAGTTCAAGAGAAAAGACAAGATGAGACTCGTCTGCAGACGTACAGGTCTTTATGGCCTGAAGTTGAAGTTTTAAGTTCCTTTAAAGTCATCAATCCAAAGAAAAGTGACACAAGCTAATAGGTTTCTTCCAAAAACAAGACTCCACCTGCAGGAATCAACTGTTGAAGAACTGATTATATTCTTCACTTCATTCTTTGGTTGGAGTTGGAAAAAAGACAACCAAAATTTTACTTTTTTTTTTTTTTACAGGAAGTAAACAAGAATATTTTTCATAAACTACCAAATTAAAATAAATTTCTCTGTTATTATTAGATCTTTATATACCAACTATATGACTTCTTTTGGCTTCTGGCTTCTAAGTGAAAAAGTTATGTATTCTGTGATAAATTACAAATAATGTTCCTTCAAAAAAGGTGATGCAGTAATAGTTATAATAAAAATTACACCATTGATGATATAATAGCTTTTATTACATCCTTGGTCAACATCATGACAGAAAAACAGAATATATACAAATATTAAAATAGAATAATAATGTGGTTAAAAAAAAGAGGTTTAAGGTGCCGACCATGAACTGCAATTCTCACATCTTGTGAATACAAATACTGTAATGATGATGATTGATGAATGATTTTCTGATTAGGTTTCATTCTGCAAATCCTTCACGGGTCTCGCTCTTGAATAGCTTAATTTTTTTGACCAGATATTGAATAAATAAATATGTTAAATTTACCAGTAAAGAGAGAAGTTCATGACGCCTCTCCACAACTATTAATGATTTTAAGTAACAACTCTTATCTATACTTTTATTCTTGTCAACAAATTATTGACAAGACAAAAATAAACAATGTCTCTTGATGCTTTCTGACTTCCCTCCTCTGTCTGTGGTGTTCAGGTCCAAGTCCATTGATTCCTACTAAAGATGTGTACCTTCAAAAACAGTTAAAAAATATAGAGTTCCATTTTTAAAGGTTCAGTAATTTCCTCAAAAACAAACTGACACAGTAAAATCAAGTATCTCTACAGGAGGAAATAGTGCATTGGTTGGGGACTATTTTCAGGGGCGGATTAATCTACATTTTAGCTGTAATGACTATTTGGAGCAGACAATGAAAAAATATGGATTATGTAGCTTTATCCTTTAATTAAGAAAAGGCCCAGAGTAACCCGAGGCAGGATGAGCTTCACCGGCCCAGCAGTTAGTGGAGACGCAGGTTGAGGTCAAGCTTACTTGGGAGCAGGACAGACAGGATGCTGAGCAGACAAAGAGGCTTCTTCTGTGACTGAAAAGTTCATGGCTGCTGTTTGACGCCTGTGGTCTTAAGTGGTAATAGTTCAAATTCCCCAGAATCATAACAACATTCCTGCCAGTGTGTTCACCTTTCTGAAAAAACAGGCCATCTCCGCTGATGGAGGAGGACGATATACAGGTGTGAGTGATATCCCTTATCGAGCTTCAGCAGAAGGAGGAAGAAGAGAAGTAGGAAGAACACGCAGGTATCCCTCAGCCTACTGCCACTACACTCATTGAGCCTCTAATGTCTAATCACAGCCTTTTCCTAATCCATGTGTTCCCTCCTCAGAGGCACCACCACGCCCGCATCCTCTCGCTGTTGTGATGGTGAAAGACACAGTAAATGGTCTGTGCTGCTGTGGTTTCCTCAACAAGCAGAAACAGCAGCAAATTATGCATAAAGGACACCGCTGCTGTTATTCTTTCTTTTTTATTATCAACAAAACCCCTGAAAAGATAGGTGCCAACAATGATTTCACAAAATATGATAAAAACATAAAAATTAAAGGAGCTATTTGTAAGTTTTGCTATTGCTACATAGCTAACGTTAGCATTGGTACCTGTTTACTTACCAGTCCAGAGGAAACATTGCAAGTTCAGCATCAAACTTTATTACTTTACTCACCAAGAGGTGGAAAGCAACCCTATTGTTTTGCTTTTATTTCTATCACTTACTTTCTTGTACTGAAGTTAGCATGCTAAACAGCTAGCTCGGCACTTTCCGATACCGAGTCAATGTAGTGTCCGGTCTGTCCTGAAGAAGTAGCTGCTCAGACGACGTGTTATAACCTGTTGTCTTGTAAATGCAAAAATGGCTGAACCTCTTGGCAAGTTTGGTAAGTAAAGAGCTGTTTATGCTAACGCTAGCTATGGAGCACAGGCTAGCCCAAAGGTGGCATCAGGACTTTGGCTGTAGCTCCTGCAGTGTTTGTTTTTCATTTTTACAGATTTTGAATTGATTGAATTTTGTCCTTGCAATGTTTCAAAAGGACTTTCCACCACTTTCACGTAAACTTAATCAGGTCGGTATTGGTTAGCCAACATTGCTAGCAGTGTTGATACGTCTTTGCTCATGCAGTGCATTAGAAGTACCCAGATGATTCACTCAAAACAGTCCAAAAATTGAGTATAAAAACGTCATCTTGGTGACATAGCAGAAGGGAAGGGACCACCAATGTATTTTCACACTTGTGAAAACAGCGACTGAAGGAGGAGAACACGTTGTTTGCGCGATGGTGACAAGTCAAGCGAGCAAAGCAGACGGCAGGCGGGCAACAATCACTGTCATGTTTTACGATTGTTATTTCCTGTGAGTGGACAACGTGCAAGTAGACTCACTGAAGTTTCCCATTTGAGACACAGCACTTGTGTGTATTCAGGCAAATAACTGTTGAGATAGCTGTGTCTTTATTAGCAGGTAATGAACAGAACAACAGAACAGAAAAGGCTGGGACAAGTCGTGATTAATAGATCATTTATACACAGGCGTCTGACATGACACATGACTAAGATCATATTATCCAACATGAGTCATGTGGCATTAAATATTGTCTAGTTTAGCTACTCAACTACTAATGCAACAGGACTAGAATTGTTTAAAGCATTAAAAGGAATTACCAAAAGACCAGAAAAGTCATGGATGATAACTTATTACTGATTCTTGAGGTGAGCTCCAGCTCTTCTGTCCACCTTAAAAAGTACAGTAGCAGAGGGGTGGAGCTAAAAACAACCCTGCCTTATTTGTGGAGGAGGCAGGTCCAGTAGGTGTGACCCAGCAGAACAAAAACACACATGTAAGACAGTCCCTGTGTCCGTCTGTGAGCGTCTTCTTCCACCTCCACACACACCCACACACACTCACACACACCAGCCTCTGGTCTCTGCACTGAGGACTCCCCTGGGTGTGTGTGACAGAGACAGAGTGTGTCTAACTTTCTGTGCTGGATCTTTTATTCCTTTCATCCCCAAAGCCTCACCGGGAAAAGGAAACATGACGGACGCAGCGACCAACATGCGGCTGAAGCTGCCGATCACCTGCTTCATCCTGGAGATCATCCTCATCATCCTCTTCGGTGTGCTGGTGCAGTACGACCACGAGACGGATGCAAAGGAGTGGCATAACACCAACCACTCTAGTCACTCTGACTATGACAATGACTTCTACTACCGCTACCCAAGTGAGTGTCCTGTGGATGTGTGGTGTGTCGGGGTCAGAGGTTACAGTGGGGGGTCAGAGCTTGGGGTCAAAATGCTCAAGAACCAGTGGTAGCATCTCGTGCATTAGTCATACGTAACATTGCCAACTTGATGAGAATGGGTGCTTTAATATAATGCAAATTTTTTTATTTTCTTTAATTGACCACAATACAACTAATTTATCCAATTTGTCCTTTATTTAGAAATGAACTACAATCCCCATGATGCCATTCTCATTCTTCTTCTTCCTTCTTATAGAAGGCTTTTAAAGCATGACTGACTTGATTTAAAACATAATATTCAAAATGTTTTTAATCCAAAAATCATGCATCAGCAATTTATAACAAATAAAGATGAAAAAAATTCACATTAATCCCCTGAAGACTGAATCCTCGTCTCTCCTGCACACAAAAATAACAGATAAAGCACCAAATATTGCAGTTGTATTGTCATTTTGGCCTCTTGGTTTTTGGGCATGGCCTCACTCATGCATCACTCTTTAGCCTTGAAGAATAATCTCATTTTAATGCAACTTTACAAACAGTTATTGATGCTGAACTTGACTCACTAACACCATAATCTCACCCTCTTTTACATGCTCCCTCAGTGATTTTATCAGATCTGTAAGTATGCCATGCTTGCATGTCGCTTCACCTCATTTTCACATTAAAAACATTTGTGTTTTTGTATTTAAGTTAAGTGTTAGCACCGTTAGCTCACGTGGGAAATGCTGTACTCTGTGCAAAAGGATGACAAACTGCTGAGCTGCAGTGTTTCCCTAATTGGATGGGTCCCATTCTTTGTGAGTGAACATTTCATAAAGATGTCTTCCAGTCGGCTGCTGTCCCACAGTGGCTGATCCACTGATCGTTAATTTCCTGATTTATATGGATTGATGGTGTAGAAAAAAAAAAAAGGAAAAAAGCTTTTTTTTTCTTCACAGGCTGGAGGAGAAACACAGGCCACTGATTACAGTCTGTCACAAGCTCATTACTGCTGCTGCCATAAAACAAATTCTCTCCTCTGACACTTAGTGCGAACAAAACATGAAGCTGTTTTTTAGTGTTAACTAATCATAACTAATCTTTAGCGCCACAATGAATTTATAGCATGAAAATCTATCTTTTCAAATGTATGTTTGAATTTTAAAATGGGATAAAAACATCTTGAGGCACGACGTTATTACTATTCAGCTAACAGCAAATTGTAAAAAAACATGACCAGAGCCAGATTATATTTTCTTTTATCAACATTATACAGAATTGATGAATGCTGGGGGCCATAGTTCAGGTGGTAGAGGTCACTGACCCCTGGGTTGGTGGATCAATCTCCAGCTTCCCTGAACCCAGACTGTGTCAGGAAGGACATCCAGCATAAAACCTATGACAAATCAAATATATAGATAGTGATCCACTGTGGTGACACCTCACGGGAGCAGCTGCATCTAAACAACAACAACTAAAACATAAAGAAATAATTAATGTATCTCCAAAGTTGTCAAATGTTAACTGTTAACTTATTTCATTTGTTGCCATAATATCAGCAACTCAGAACTTCACGTCGGGGAAAGATCATTATTACATTTTGCGGAAAAGTTGTAGGTGAAATAGGAGCGGCCATATTTGTTTTTACAGGATTTAATCATATTACAAACCCCCCCCCCCCATGCAAGATACAAACAAGTACAAGTCCGGTGTGTTGTGCTGTAGGAGTTTGTAGACTGGAAAAAGCCTTGCACATAATCCATGCAGCATTTTTTTCATCCATTTCGTAGTATATAAATGTAACATCAACCAGACTGTTGTAAATTTACAGCTAAATACAGTTAAAAAGTTACATCTCTGTGTCTCTTCCATTTCCATTTGCAATTAAAACTGATACTCGTGTTAAATTTACATCAAGTAATTCTCCTTCTCGGCTGTTCCACCTTAACAAATCCACCTTATGTAAGGTGACTGACGGCTGGTGGGCGTGTCTTAACAACTCAGACACTGTCATGAATTCACCTGGATATCTCGCATAGTTTTACCTCAGTGTACTGGACGTGGATCTGTAACTGTCTCCAGTATTTTGAGTATTTTCAGGTCACAAGTAACAAAATATTAATCTGCTGTCGACATAACGTTGATGACTCTTTACACTAAAACCAAAAACTACCGACTCATGTAAGTTGTATTGTGACAGTAGCAGGAGATGAAGTGTTTAAATCAAAATGGAGAGCAGTTATCAGGCAGTGGAAGTTGTGCAACAACAGCAGAAATACCAGTAGAAAATAGTCTGTCGTCCTCCCTCCCTGTCTCAGGTGTAGGGGTGAATGCCCCACCCCCACCCCCCCACCCCCGCCCCAGGCAGAGCAGAGAATAATGGGAATGTAGAGATACAAATGCTTTCTCCTTTCTCAACTATGATGTTTAATTCTCCAGCATGCCAACCGCCTTCCTACAGGCAATTAACTGTAATGTCGTCCCCCACCTTCCTCGTGGCAGCTGCTGAACTTTTCACCTTACAGTGGCATCTAACCTGAGGCTGAATGAACCTGCCTCAGACCGACGCTACAGAGGAAAGTCTGTTAAAGGGGAAATTCAAAGACTGTGTTCTTAAGAGAAATGACAGAAATCGTTAGTTCAGACACCTTTGTTCACTGCCAGTGAAGTGACGTTCATGTTTTCAAGAGGTTGAACAGTAATAACTTTGGAGACCCTTTAATTTTTCATCTATATTTGCTCTGTGCTTGGTTTATGAAGAAATACCTGCAAAACTAACTACCTGCTAACATGCTAAACTATGAACACAAAGCTGGCTATACATCAATATGTTAGCATTGTAACTCTATGTTTGCATGACATTAGCATTTAACATTTAGCTGCTGGTTTGGCTGAAGACAGTCGGTCTCGGTTTTATATTTTGTCATTATTCACCTTCGTTACAGTCATTCAACTTTAAAAGAATTCCTTTAACCTTGTCTTCCTCTTCCACCTGCTACTTACCCAGCAATCCACCCCGGCTCTTGCTCTAACACATTTTGATAGCGTCACACTGCTTTCACCTTTACTTCTGACACACCTGACTCATATACCTGCCGCCTCTGCAGGACTGTTTCAAGCCTCAGAGCGTAACTGTCTGTCTAAGGTTAGAAAAATAAGATCCGGGCGTGAAGGTCCATTAGGTTTAACGGCTTCAGATAATCTTTAACCTGACACCTTCGCTGTCATGGGAATCGAAACCCTGAGAG
This sequence comes from Seriola dumerili, assembly GCF_002260705.1. NCBI lineage: Eukaryota > Metazoa > Chordata > Actinopteri > Carangiformes > Carangidae > Seriola > Seriola dumerili. The sequence goes on from NW_019174690.1 coordinate 1,124,198, forward strand.
ATCACCGTCATGTTTCAAGTGCTGTGTGTACACAACCTTCTTGCTCCATCCTTACCGCACCGCCGGAGGAGACAATAAACAGACAGGTTCCCGCTCTGCAGGGCTTCTATAGGGCAGGACAGGGACAGACATCTGACTGTTTCCGTCTCTTTATCTGAAGCAGGATCATGTGCATCAAATCCGCTGTTTGTTGGTGGTCATAGAGTCAATGTATTGTCTGTTCTATATGTTCACAGTTTTGATCCTTATAGCAGAAAAAAATGTTAATTTTAAAGCACATGCAATTAAAAATATGATTAGTGTGTATTTTCTTACTCATTTCACATTTTAGTTTTGTTTTCAAAGTGTCAAAATGGCTTCAGTAAAGAAGATGCAGCTGTTTCTGACTATTTTTTGCATCATAGCAGACACTGCAATTGTTTCTATGTCCTGTTTCAGAGACCCAACTCAGAAATCCATTTGCACAGATTTCAGTGGAGAGTTTTACTGTCCCATGATGGTTTAAATGAGCTCCAACAGACACACGGTGACTGTGAGACACTTGCTTTGATTGCACGGTGTCCTCCTGGATGTCACCACGCAGTATCTGGGCCAAAATGCCAACGGGGACACTGGCAACACCTCCGGCCTGGGCCATGCCAATTAATGATCACCATGGCGACAGCAACCATGGCACAGTGCAATATTGTGTGTGGCAGTTTGGGACAAATAACAAGTTCTAACGAGTTAGAAAGCAGAGTTCACAAATGAGAGTTCAGATCCATGTAGCTGAAAGTCTTTCACACGGTGGACCAGCTTCTTTTTTGAAAACAGAGTTATTGTATATAATAACTTAAAGTCATGAGTTTTTAAAAATGAAAACCACTTTTCAGCTCCTCAAAGTCACACTGTTGAGGCCAGAGCTGAACCTGAAGTCCCTGTTACCCTAAGCTTATGTAACTGTGCTCATTCTAAGAGAAAAGGCTGTTTTCAATGACAAAGCCCTCGAGTGACTCAGTTGTTGGCAGCCATCAGCTGTTTTTGTTCACTGAAGCTTTTGAAGAGCAGATATGAGGTTGATCTAAACGAATGATAATGCTGCCAGCTACTTTTTACATCTCTGTTTTTCCATTGTAAAAATTCTTATATGAGAACATTTCTTATATGTCACTGGAAAGTTATATTAGAGTCAATTAGTGGTGTAACAATTGTGTGGATCAACAAAGAAAGAAAGAAAGAGACATTTTTTGAACTCAAATGCCCACATCTCTGTTTCCGGCTTATCAAATTTGCTGCTTTTCTCAGTTTTATATCACTGTAAGCAGAATATCAGGCACAATTTTTGTACATTTTATAGACCAGACAGTTGAACAATTAATAGAAAAAGTAACTGGCAACACCTAAGATTAATCTACTAGACTACCAATACATTTTTCAAGGCAGCAAAGGGAGCTGAGATCGTCAGAGGCAACACCCAGGAAAAGTAAAGTGTCATCTGCATAGAGATTTTGGTTCAATCTGATCGATAGAACTGAAACCTCCAGCCTGTAGAAAATGATAAAGGCCACAAATACTGACAGTGTTTTCTACACTGTGCAGGTTTCCAGGATGTGCATGTGATGATCTTCATCGGTTTCGGCTTCCTCATGACCTTCCTGCAGAGATATGGCTTCAGCAGTGTGGGCTTCAACTTCCTGATCGCAGCCTTCGCCCTGCAGTGGGCGACGCTCATGCAGGGCTTCTTCCACGGCATGCATGGAGGCAAGATCCACATTGGAGTGGAGAGGTATGTGTAAACCGTTCATGTATGAATACACACACACACACACACACACACACACACACACACACACACACACACACACACACACACACACACACACACACACACACACACACATAAACAATATACTGAATATGTAAAATATGTAAACTACCTCTGTTTGTTCTTGGCTCTGTTGTCTTAATGACACTTCAAAGCAGGTCCGGTCACACCCTGAGTCACACACACACACACACACACACACACACACACACACACACACACACAGACACCCATACACACACACGTAAATCAACTTTGACACAGAATGACAATAGCTCAACATGTTGTTATAGAGACAAAAACTTAGTTTTAGACGTACAGTCATCATTAAAGAGAGGCTCAAAAACTAAACTAAAACTAATTACTAATTAACATAAAGTCTTTTGTCTAGAACAAGACTTGATCCCTTTCTAAGAAACAGGACCATCATGTGCTTATATAAGAAGCCGTGACAATTTTACTGTTATCACATGTCGTAAATGGTTTCCAGCCTGTGGGCCTCGGCCCCCTGGTGGGCCGTGAAGGTGTTGCAAGTGCAGCTGACAAATCATTTGGAAAACAGTGTAATTTTGGTGAAAAATTTTCAAATATAAATAATGATTTTAAACATAAACATAAAAAATATAAAAAAATAATAACTATAATATATATTGTTATAATAATATATGATATATAATAACTCGAAGCCAGAGCCATGACTGAGAGAACATTCAACTCAGGTAACTCTGTCTGAAGTGGTGGATTTGTAATGACCTAATTCTGCAGTTTCAGTGGCTCATGTATCAGTAATACAAGCAGTGATTGTCTGGGTTGTCTAATCTTTATTTTTATTTTTATTGTTATGCACCAAAACACTCGTGCAAATTCCTTCCGTGTTGAAAACCTACTTAAACCTGATTTTGATTCTGATTCTGATTCTGATTCTGGTTCAACTGTGTCTCTTTCAGCATGATCAACGCTGATTTCTGCACCGGCTCTGTGCTCATCTCATTCGGCGCCATCCTGGGTAAAACCAGCCCGGTCCAGCTGCTGATCATGGCCATGTTCGAGGTCACACTGTTCGCCGTGAACGAGTTCATCGTGCTTTCTGTCCTGGAGGTGAGTCGGAGGAAACACGCCTCTTCCATCCGCAGCTCAACACAGTATCGTACACACCAAAGCTGAGAACTTACTTTGTTCCAGGCCAAAGACGCCGGAGGCTCCATGACCATCCACACATTCGGAGCCTACTTCGGCCTGGTGGTGACCCGAGTCCTGTACCGGCCCAACCTGGACAAGAGCAAACACAGGAACAGCTCGGTCTATCACTCCGACCTGTTCGCCATGATTGGTAAACATCTGGCACAGCTGGACTTTCCTCTTGATAAACAGAATCTTGTCTTAGACTGACAGTTTAAAGTTACAATTCTCTGCTGTTGTTTTGTTTTTTTTCCATCTTGTTGTACCTCCACGTAGGTACCCTCTACCTGTGGATGTTCTGGCCCAGCTTCAACTCGGCCATCACGGCTCACGGAGACGACCAGCACCGCACGGCCATGAACACCTACTACTCCCTGGCAGCCTGCACCCTGTCCTCCTACGCCATGTCCGCCCTCACGGCACATGACGGCAAGCTGGACATGGTGAGGACACGGGGTCGTCACTACCGAACTTTATTCTGGTTTCCAAAATCAAATCAACGACAAACTAGAATTACCTTTGACCTTTAGCCCCCAAAATCTCCTCGTGAATGTTTGTACCAAATTTTTAAAAAATTCCCTCCCATTTTATGAGGTCACTGTGACCTTGACCTTTGACCTTTGACCACCAAAATCTATTTACTTCATCTTTGAGTCCTAGTAAATGTTTCTACCAAATTTGAAGAAGTTCTGTCAAGGCGTTACTTAGATATTGTGTGAAAACAAAACAATATAGCTCCTGCTCCGACTGTCAAAGACATAAAAACAGTAAATGAAAAGGTTAAAGTAAATAAAAACAGCAGGCGAAATAAATACCCTGACACAGGAGAAACCAGAGGGAAAGAGCAAAAAAGTTTTTTTGTAACGTCTTGACTTCCTGTCAGGAGGTCTGATGACGAGTGAGTCACCTGGAGGTTCGTTCCAAAAGAAGCAAAGTCACCTGTCATCTGAGATCAAGATGGGACATTCCTGCAGAGATGGTAATCAATCAGATTCACTGCAGAGACTTGACAAAGAGAAGGGACATACCATGTGACCTGTTGATAGTTAAGACAAGTCGATCAGCTGATAGATTCAGCTCGTCTCTAATGCGTTCCACCTGTCTGCTGCCGCAGAGTTTAAGAGTTCACTAACGTGATCTAATCTGCGGCTCTACAGCTGATTCAAAGATTTAGAAAACAAAGGCAGGAAAATCTAAAGTAAATAAATAAATTCAGCAAATAAGAATTGAGTGTGTGACACATTTTAACACCAGGTTGTTCAGAGCAGGAAATGACCGAGGGAGTTATTATTGTGTGTTTATTTCGTATAATTAATATTTTTTTTTGGTGGCTCACATTACATCAGTCTGTGTGTGTTCATCATTTCTCTACACAATATAATTTAGGTGCTTGCAATAAATACGTTTTGCGCTCAGAGATTTCCCATCGCACACCTGTGGCTTTGTCATGTGTCATTGTGCAACGTTACATCACAAGACGTGTGCAAACCGTCACGCGTGGAGGATTTAATGTGATGTTAAAGTGCTGAATATTTGTCCTCTGTCCTCTCGTTTGTCTCTTCATGTCCCTTCATGTTCCCCAACCAGAGACCAAGAGAAGTCTTCGGTTGACTGTTCAGTTATAAGGTTTAAATGATGTTTTAAATCTTCCTCTGCAGAGCCAGAGGTTGTGGGTTTAAAACTTGATATGAGTTTATAGGTTCAGTGCAGCAGTGATTTACAGGATCAAAGTTCCTCTGCAGCTGCAAAATGCTTCAATATAATAATAATAATAATAATAAAAAAAAGAAGTAGCATCTGGAATCTTATACTTTTCCTCTCTTTAGGTCCACATCCAAAACGCTGCGCTGGCTGGTGGCGTCGCAGTGGGAACAGCTGGTGAAATGATGCTGACTCCTTTCGGCTCCATGATCGTGGGTTTCTTGGCCGGCATCATCTCTGTGCTGGGCTTCAAGTACCTCTCAGTAAGGGGCCATTCAGCATTTTACCTGAAGATTTTCTCCTCAGTCACAAATACCTACACTTCTGTTAGAGCTCCGGATCCTTTCTGCTGTGAAATCTAATACGAGCGTGACGGTAACAGGCGTTTTATTACTGTAATCAGACCTGATACAGTCTAGCACAGATATCACATTTAAGTACCACAGAGGAGACGTTTGAGTGGCTTCAGTGTGGGGTTTGATTTCCACTATGAGCAACTTTTATTAAGACGTTTGGGTTCATGAAACTATAAAAACGTTCTTTAGTTTATGTAGAATTTCTTCCAATTTCAACCACCAAACCGACACGGCCTCATGATCAGTGTCTTCTTCTTCTCCTCCTCCTTTCAGCCCATCCTGGAGGACAAACTGAAGATCCAAGACACCTGTGGGGTTCACAACCTGCACGGCATGCCCGGCATCCTGGGCGCCATTGTGGGAGCGATCGTGGCCGCTTTGGCAACTGTGGACATTTACGGAGACGGGTAAACGCTTAAACACACCGATTTGTAAACTGCACCCTGTGAGAGTGTGTAAACAGGAAGTAGAAGCGATGCCAGCCTGTGGCGTGTGTGTGATGAGACACTTTGACTCAACCGAGACCAAAAACCACAAACAGCAAACCGTCCTGAGTTTCCACATTTTTCTTCTTCAGGCTGTTTGAATGAGTCGATCTCTGTCAGGAGTGTGTTTATTCACAGATACTCTGTGTGTGTGTGTGTGTGTGTGTGTGTGTGTGTGTGTGTGTGTGTGTGTGTGTGTGTGTGTGTGTGTGTTTCAGTTTGGCAGACGTGTTCCCTAATGTGGCGAATGGAGATGTAGAGGCGTCTTACCAAGGGGTTCGTCAGATCATTTCCCTCGCCGTCACCCTGGGCATCGCCCTGCTGGGAGGCCTTATTGTCGGTAAGTCCCCCCCCCCCCCCCCAAAAACGTACATTTCTGTGTCACCTGCTTCTGGTCACCTGGACTCTGATTTGACCTGCTGTTAAACAGTAACTTCTTTTCTTCTGGCGTCAGGTTTCATTTTGAAGCTGCCCATCTTCGGCGCTCCTCCTGACACCATCTGCTTCGAGGACAGCATCTACTGGGAGGTGAGTTTGACTCAAATGAGACGGTGCAGGTGCTTTATTTTGAAGGCTGTAATTTCTGAATCATTTCCTGCAAATTTCCCCTGAAAAGAAAGAAAACCTCTTACACAGAAAAAAAAAGAAAAAAGGCAGAGTTCATGCAATTAATTACTAGAATAACTGTGAGTCTTTAGTCGGAGCTCCGCAGGTCAGCTGATCCCCAGGAAAGCACATGACACGACATACTGTATATGAAGAATAAAGTTTCCAATAATAAATCAGAGCTGAATTAATATGTATTTGTGCTTTAATGGAGCCGTTCTTTCAATAAAAGTCAGATCCTCCCTGTAATTACAACCAAATTACAGAGTCCTCTAAATCATAATAAAATTAGAGACCCGTAATGTAAAGTATCTGACTTAAAACTATATTCTACAGGTTCAACTTTTTCTAATAGTTTCTCTGTAACGTTTATCGGGCAGAAGCTTGTAATTTGGAAACTTATTGGTTCGATACCAATGAATAAATAAATAAATCAAATAGTTGCATGAACTACAAAGTCTTGTTCAACATGTCTTCAGGCAAACGTACAATACAACATATATAAAGAGGAAAAATGAATGAATATTTATTTGCGTTTAAATGGAGCAGATCTTTATATTTTCCCTATAATTAGGAGTAAAATTTAAGATTATTAAGATTTTATGAAAATGTAAAAATGATTATTTTGTTGACACTGTGGTTTGAACTGAAATAAAGAGAAATGAAAAATAAAAAAAAAGTCATCATTAATCCATAAGATGGCGCCGTCGCACCAGCAGTCACATGTCAGTGACTGTGACCACGTTGTTAAGGCGGTGGCGCTGTCTGACCACCAGGTGGAGCAAATTCACCTCCACCTCAGTGTGATGAAGCAGGTGGACTACAGGAGCACAAACCCTCCTGGATGATGTCACACCTTTTCTCTTTGGCCTGACGTCATGTTAGATTTTTCTCCCACAATGCAATGGGACACATGGATGTGGCTCATCATGCTTTTGATCCTATATCTATATGAGTTCACTGTAGGTGATCAAGTGCACATACTGTACATACTCATGCCTATAATGTACATTCAGTAGAACCACATGCAGATTTATGGCTCTTTTGAGATTTATCACATAATTTAATTTAAAATAGAATTGATTCATCTGTAAATAAATGTGCAGAACATGAGCTTCAGTTTGAGAGATTAAAGATAAATAAGGATAAATATACATTTTAACATTTTAACAAAGAAATAATTTCTTTTCTATTTTTACTATCAGTCTTTTTTTTGTAGTAATATTTTATTGATCCTCTGTTTGCATCAGTGACATCAAATAATAAGTAATTTATTGCTGTTGTTTCCCGTCCTCGACTCCAGTTCAGCTCATGAAACCGTCTCGCTCTGCGTTTCTGTCTCAGGTTCCTGGAGAGGAGGCGGCTCATGACGACCAGTTGACCACTGTGAGGACGGAGGAGGTCGAGAAGCTCAACTGCTAGACGCACGCACGCACGCACGCACGCACGCACGCACACACACACACACACACACACACACACACACACACACACACACACACACACACTGAGGTTTTAACATCCTAGCACTTGAGTATTACACCCTGTAGGTTGTAAAAAAAAAAAAAAAAAAAATTAAATTTACCCCCATGTGCTCATGTCAACCTGCTAAATGTTTATTTTTAATGTGTAAAAACTCACAAATTCACTTTTTGTTTTTTAAATCCTGGGGGGGGGGGGGGGGGCGGATCACATTTTCAAAGGTTATTTTCTGCCTCGACCACTAGAGGGGGATGTAGAGCTGCGTTACCCTGGGCCACAGGCCTGAGAGGAGGCTGGAGATGATGTGTCTATTTCATGAAAAATGCTGTCTAATTGTCCCCTAAACCGGGCCAAGACACGGTTACAGAATTTAGCCAGAGCCGAACCAAAGACAGAATCCTTCAGAGCCAGAAACCCTGGAACAGAAAATTAAAACAACAAAAAAAATGGGTTACATGTTCAGAGTAAAGCAGTTTGGTTTTTACTATTTCCTTTATTTTAAATAAAGGATTTTCATGTAAAACAATACACAAGCATAATAATGTTTTTTTTATGTATGTATTAATTCCTAATAGTTTAGGTTTGGGATTTTTCTGTGATTTTATTTTTAATATTAAACTTCGTTAGAATAGAAATTCAATAGATTTTCAAATTGGCCCTAAATGTATTTGGTAATAGCTGCGTTCACTGTTTGACACAATTGTTCTGTGAATTGAAAGTATTTTGAAACGATATTGGATTCCTTTTCACAAAATAAAATGTTCAAATGTCTCATGTCTCATTTGATATTTAACATTAAACTGTTTGTATATTGTTTTATAATGAGGGCCAATGAAAAGTGGGATAAAAACCAGTGACATGTAGATCATTATAAATCAAAAATCATCATTAAAATAAACAAAAATTTACATTTTCAATAAGGAATTGATCAATTAATACATTTTTTTCTTGCTGTTTAGGATATTATAATGATTTGATAATTTTGTAAAATGCAGGAGAAAGGCAAGTGGCTCTGCAATCAAGTCAGTGCTTGTTGTGATGAAGGCCAGTCATCATTAGTCCTTATTTTTTCTTGAAGGCTTAATGACTGTGTAGCAATCACGGAGGAAGGGGTTAATGCCTCAGATCCAGATGGGGTTTGTCTCTGCGTAATTAACACACTTTCACTTTCAGGGATCAAACAGCCGAAGGAAGCGAGCGTCCTTGTTAGATACGGTCTCCTCGGGGCCTGAGTATGAGGGGTGATTAGTGCCACTGAGGAGGAGGAAGAGGAGGAAGCAGCATCATCAACAAATTACTCTGTTAAACAGATAAACTAGGAAAACATTTTCAGGGCCTGTAACGCTGCTTTGTCTTCTGTCGGCAGATGGCTCGACTAAGGAGAAGAACTTCTGCTAAGTTATCCCTTCACTAATCTGCGCAGATTAACCCTTTGTGCCTGACTGATGAATTACAGTTTAGTTCAAGTGACAGCAGTTTCTCTGATATTCACCAAGGGCTGAAAAACACCTCAGGTTTCTCTGTTTTATCACAGAAAACGTGAAACGTTTAAACTCAAATTGCAAATCCTGGACAAGAAACTGGATCGACTGATTTCTTTCGCTGATTTTAAAGTTTTGAGTCTGTTGACTACACCTGTACCTGCTCTTCACTACTGTCTCTCTGTCACTTATCTGCATTTGAAATTTCTTTTTGTCTTAGTATCTGTTATTGTTTATGATATTTTCTACAAGATAATTAAGGTTGAATGAATGAATGAAGTCTGTGCTTGTGGTTTGGAGACAGTCATGTTTAAATTCAATCATCACAAATGAGTTTCTGCTTTTTCTGAGTTTCTCTTTGACGTGTCTCACAATCAAAGTCTTTGTTTACACTGCAAACTTTCTTTTCATGGCTCAGGTTCACCAAAACGACACCACTGCATCATCCAAAGAAGAAAATATCAAAATAAGACAAAGAAATTTTATTTTTTATTTCTTTTATTTAAAACCATCAATAACTCTTAATTTTTGGACAGACTTGGGACGTCCGAGCCGCTTGAACACTGATTCTCTCCCCTATCCATCTGCAGTAGTGGATATTTACCACGTGTTTTAACCCCTTTGGTTCCTGCAGGGAACAGGAGCAGCGTCGCTCACCCTGAACACAAGCGTACAGTACATGTCGCTACCTGTGGCCTGTCTTTGTCATCTGCTGAGGTAGTAAAACAAGCCAGTAGGAAAATAAAAATCATGTCAATGGAAGCTTTATCTTTATTTAACCACAATTCAATAGGAATTAAAATCACTGTGATTATTGTGCTGCCCACAGAGCTGATGATGCTTCCAGTCATTTTCTTTCTTCCTGTTTAAACAGATAAATTCAGAGCTGCCTCCATCCTACATCCTCCTCCTCTCATCTTTTTTTTTACTTCAGCGTATTTTAAATTAATTTCTCTTTTGACTTTTAAGTTTAGTAAGCAAGCTATTAGCATACCTTAATGATGTCCTTCCTCTGTGCCTGCCTCTTTATGGCATTAATCGCCCCTCATATGGAGGGCCCCTTCGCAGGCTGCAGGGGCCTCGTCTGACCCCCCTACCCTGATTTGATGATGGTACCTCGGCGTGAACAGGCGCCGCAGCCTTTTCCCAGCAACGAGAAGACAGGTGGACAGCTGTTTACTGAATAGGCGCTCGCACTGAAGAGCTTAATTGAGCTTCATAGGGCTAATTAAAATGCAGAGAAAAATAATCATGATTATGGTAATTATTCTATTGTCTAATACGTCTTCTGGAGATGTGCTTGTTTGGCATCATACCTGCAATATGTTAAAGACTCTGAAAAATAAAAATAGAAATCTTTTTGTGGTCTTCAAGCCTGTAGCACAGCTATCATTATACTGGATGAAATCATCATGTTAATTGTTTTAATTTCCATTGCTTAATAAGTATTCTGCAGCAGCCTGGTATAATAACTGCATAATAACGTGTAATTAAATCCTGCAGAACAAATTGTCTCTGAGTTTGACCTAAATGATCAGCTGGGATAGCAGCATTACAATAAGTTTATGTAAGAGAATAACAAGACGCCGTTTCTATAATTCACATAACTTCTAAAACACAAAGAGGAGAGATGAAACATGCTCTTACCTGGCTGGTCACCTCCTGCACATCTGTCACCGTGTGTGACTTTCTGATGGGTCAGGATCAGTGACAACTTTTATTTTCAAATGTTTGCTTCAGCTCCAGCGTGTTGTAGATTTAACCCTGATACAACCCAGTTTTCTGTCTGTTTTTTGGGAGGTGCAGAAGGAAGAAATTAAACATGTGACATAGTGTGATATACTTCACCGTCCACTTCAGTGTTTTACAGGGCCTGTTTTATTTGATCCCATGCACATGCATATGAGTACATTAAAAGACAGCAGGATATGATAGCAGTACATCTACAGCAAGCCACATGGTTCATTTTTTACTCTTAAAAAAAAGGCACAAAAAAAACACTGAAAATGAGTCCAGTATCTGTACAATCATTGCTATTGTTTTACCTAATTACACTATAATTTTAAATGATTTCCCACTTTCCTCGAATGAAATATCACATGTGAGTCCAAGAGGCTGCATTACACTCTTGACCTAATCACTTCTCTTCTCTACATGTGGCCCTTGAGCAAGGCACGGCATGGGAATGGTGCTGATCGGCGCCTCGGGGCGACAACAGGGTTGTTCTATAAGCAGCTGTAGCCTCCTGTGGCTCAGCCTCCAGCACGTATGCGATTGTTGTCCTTAACACCGTTCTGGAGGTGAACATAATGGGTTAATAGGCTCCCTCAGGATCTCCCGGTCCCCCCCGTGGGAGTCCTCAGCCCTGCTCGCTGCCCCGCGGAGGCCGTAATGGGCCGAGGCTCAAAACCTCCGTGTCATCTGACACACTGACAGCACGTCAGAGACGGATGAGGTTAACACTCATTTGCTAGAAGATGCATCTTTTTATTCACCACATGTGGAAATAATTGTGATGAATGTAACCAGATTTTAAAAACCTTAAGTTTCATGAGAGATTGTAGAAAACAAATAAAACCAGAATGTGGATTAAAGTAAAAAAGTTTCACAAAATCAACATAAAAAGGAGAAAACTTTGTAACTTCACATCTCTGTTTCTTCTGTACAGGAGTCAGAGGTGATAATCCTTTGATTGCGTAATTATTCCACGTGCTTATGTTTTTGCTGAGATCCTTCACAGCACAAAAAAAAAGAGAAAAAAGAACTCAGTAAATTGCACTCAGAGTATAAATATCAACACTTTGCTGCTGCATCTGGAAGTGCACACTCATCAGAGTTAATTCAACACTCGTTAGAAAGCTGTTCCAACTCTCCAATCAACACACGTCAACTCTGACTGATCCATCACTGAATAATACGGGAGTTTAAGTTTGAAGCGCACAGGTAGCGACACGATGCAGAGAAAACAGACTCTGAAATGAAATAAAATAAACGTGAAGCCTCGGTCTGTTCTGGAGGGAGCAGCGACCCAGTGAGAGGTTGTGACTGATGCCAACTCAGCAGGGTGATGATGGAGCAGGAGGGGTGGGGGTGTCGTTGGTTGGGTAGATGAAGGGGGGGGTTGCTGACTAAATGCAGGAAGTTGTTCAGCTGGAGAGGGTTTCAGCCACTTGACTGAGGGGAAATTGCCTTCACTGCTCCACGAGTACTTGGAAGTGCTTCACTTGAATTTCCTCCCCTGAAAAATGGCCAGCCGTGTGAATGCCAAATCAACAAAAGCAGTGGTAGTGTTCATTTCAGCCCCCGCGCGATTGTTCTCCTCGTTCACAGCTCGGCCGTGGTCGACAAATCCTGCGTGTGAAAGCGGAGAGCGAACCGCTGCGCCTGGACCTCCCCTCAAGTCAGGCATGAGCGAATATTGATGATGATGATGATGATGATGATGATGATATTCTCAATTCAGGGCTAATTTGTTGAAATTGATCATTTTTAGGAGGTGGTGACTTTCCTCTGCAGCAGACAAATCATATTTAAAGCACCATTTTCTTCTTCTTCTGTGTTTTATTTGAAGTGTTGATCCATAAGAAGATATGTTTGTGGTTTTAAGAACCAAATACCATCTCAGTGTAGTTTTACATCTCCTCTCTCAGGCTTCACTCTGGAGCTCTAGTAACAGCAGGTCGGTGAGCCAATCAGAGGAGAGGAGGCTCTGAGCCTCTCTTCTGATTGGCTGACTGTTTTCTGAGTGATCCAATAAAAATAAAGCAGATTCCAGGTTAAAAACACTCAGAGAAACCAAATCCTGTAAAGGTTTGGATGGTGGGTCCAGGTGGGCGGGGCTTGGTGACTGCTTTGTTGTGACATCACAAAGTTCCAGAAGTCCTGACGGCTGGTTTTAAGGCTCAGATTCTGAATACAGGCTGTGTGCATTTCTCTGTGGACTGAGGCTTTGATACTTTCACAGTATTAATACAGAACCTAGAGCTGATCTATAATCACACTACACATGGACAGAGACCTTTAGACTGGATGGAGCTTTAAATAATTTTGTGTATTTGTGCTCAAGTTTGATTTTTATGACGGCTTATTTCTTAAAGCAGCCGTAGGGACTGTACGAAAATTATTAGGGGGAAAGGGATTTTGAGCAGGGGAAGGTCCTTTAAAATTTTCTCACCCTGATTAATATTTTATTTCCACCTTCCACTGAGCTGCAAAGAGCTGAGCTCAGTTCATTTAGTTTCAGCTAATAACTTTTTATCTAGTAGCTCTTGGTTCAAATAGAGTGTTTGGGATGCGCTAATGTTGGGTGAACAGTCTAGTTCCATTCACAGGTTAAGCTTTAAATCTTGATGCACTTAAGGTTTTTGAAGTTAAACAATTTTTTACCGATTCAACACTGTTATACTATTTAGAGATACTAGAGGGGAAGGTGGTGCAGTGTTTTTTGCAGTAGGGTTCATAGAAAATTTAAAATGAAGATGAAGAGGGATTTTCTTTACGATAGATTCCCCTTACCCACACAAATAACTTTCATACAGTCCCTTAGAGAAAGAAAAACCAATTTGTTGCCAACGCAGGCACAAAGATGTGTTGGAAGATACAAAAAAACAAAACAAAAAAAAAAACATTGTTGGTGTATCTTTTAACACCGAGATTCATCTTTGGCCAAAATTAAAGCCCCAAGGATTCAAAAAAAAAAAACAGATTAAGTCAAGTTCTGCCACTTTCCTCTTTAATAAGAAGCTTTCCTCGGCCCTCACTCTCAGGGTCTCTATTACTTTAATTCCTCGGGGTCATTATATCATTGATGTGCCACTCTGTAATTCACACGTCTCTTTATCCTTCCTCAAACTGCATACCGGCCCTTTAATTCTGCCTTTAGATGACTAAGCAAACCAAAATTTAACACCCTTAGATAGAAAGAAAAAAAAAAAGCTTTTTGCAATTAGGAAGATCTAAAGAAACCATATTCATCGGCCGGCTGAATGACCATTGTGACAGGAGAGGATCACATTTAGGGCAGAATGGGGCAGCCTCTAATCCCAGAGTTCCTGCGAGGTCCCCTGGCTTAGCACCCCGTGCACTAACAAGGCCTCCCACCGGACCCATTACAAGAGGGAAAACCAACAAAGGCAGTTATTACACACTCCTTATGAAAGACACCGGGGGTGAAGGGGGGCATGCTGGACACCACCAGAACAATAGAGTACTGACTGACCCCCCCCCACCACCACCACCGCCGCCGCCACCGCCATCACCCTTCCCCTCTCACCCTTACCTCCACCCCACCACCAACCCGCCCCCGTCCCCAAATCAGCCACTTCCACCACACGCATGCCTCCGAGCTGCAGGCCATTGTGGGTGTGGGTGTGGGTGTGTGTGTGTGTGTGTGGGGGGGGGGTGCGTGACTCGAGGGGGTCGGGGGGCTTCATGGCCTGTTAATTGAGTGAGCCCATTGAGGGGAGCATGTGGCACAGCAGGGCCTCACCGGGGGCCGAGTCGGGGCTGCGAAACGGAGGGAGGTGGCTAGGGGAAGTCACGCCAGGCTAGCAGGGAGAAGGAAGAGAGAGAGAGAGAGAGAGAGAGAGAGAGAGAGAGAGAGAGAGAGAGAGCGGTTTGAATCCTGCTCTCTTTGAACATGTGGAGATGAGACGACGTGAAGGATCAGGTCCTGACAACGATCACAGCAGCTCTCAGGCCTCCGCTCCGGCTTCCAGTCACTGATGCTCCTCCACGAATCTCTCAAAATACACCTCTGATGGTCGTTTGCCACATGAACCCTCCACGCCTCTCAGGTCACCTGGCAATCATTACCAAACTCCAAATATTGGAAAATATCAAATATTGAAATGTTCAGGGGCTGGAACAGTTAAAATGTTCAGGAAACTGGTGGAAAATATCAAATATAGAGTGGCTGACAACCCACACACTTTAACACACACTCACACATCTTTAAGGATGAAGGTGAAGAAAAAACACAAGAAGCCTGAATTAAATTTATTGTTTCCGTTGTTGTGGATGAAGAAACACTGGATGTCCCCCATGAGAGGACTGCAGCAGCAGCAGCAGCAGGTGGAGGAGAGTCTGGCTTTGAAGAGGTGTGGAGGTCAGGGTCAGAGACACGTAGCTTCATCCCCGGGGACCTGGTGGACCTGGATTTGGTTCTGTTTGATTGTTTGATTTGTTTTTCTTCAAAGTTATACTTTACTCCGCACGGTTTTATTTGCATGAGCATTAGCTAGCATTAGCTAACCTTTACACAAATATAGTCCCGTCGTCTTCATATAATCATGTTGACTCATGAAAACTGAGACCTTTGGAAATGATGACGTAGACACCGACAGTCGCTCCCTGATGAAATCATGTCAGCCTTGACTACCAGCGGTGAAAGCATCAAAAGTGTTGCTGACCTCGCCGTCTTCGCTTCACTACTGTTGTTCAGATAACTTCTGCATTTCATCACTGCAGCTGTCTTACGCTGTTCCTCGTTCTTAGTGTTTTCCATTCTAACCAACTGCAGAGAAGACAATCTGTTTTCAGGTGCGTTAGTTTGGATGGAGATTGGTTTCGTTTGGAATCGTTTTCGGTTTAAAACGCCATTTTGAAAATGAAAACGTATCAGTATGGACGGAGCCTCGGCCTCACTGCATCATAGGTCTTCGTCGTATTAGACGACTCCTCCCTCAACTCCGTTTCACTAAACCACAACGCTGCAGAAAGACACAGACAGATCAGACTTGTGTGGAGGCGGCGATTGTTTTCAGTCATAAGGAATCGACGGGATTAAAACCAAATCTTCGGTGTTGGGAACTGTGAGGACTCAGCTGCTCTGGAATCAGTCCGAGGTTTGTTTGCAAGAGATCTACGGAGCTCAAGCACTGAACCCAGATCTTGACTTTGCATATGGTATAAAATTATGAACTCATTCAACTGTTGAGATCCATCTTATTCAGTCGTTAAACTCTCGCTATCTGCGTTTGAAAAGGTCCCTGAGGGATGAAGGGTGGGGGGGGGGGGGGGGGGTCCACCGAATCCTCTTCTCTTACTCCCCTCACACTGCACATTACCTCATTCTCATCAGCGCGAAAGACAGAAAAGAAAGCTACTGATAAAAAGGGGAAGAAAAAAAAACCCAGAATCCGATACAATCGAAAGAGAAAGAAGACGGCGAGAGGGAAAGATGGGGGGCATGTGTTAATTAACGAGCGACTAATCTCAACCAAATTAATAACCGGGTCATGGATGTGAGGAAGAGAGGGATGAAAAGAGGGGAGAGGGGGGAAAAAGGGAGAAAAGAGGAATGTAACATGATGGCTCTGGGTACGCCGATGGGAATTTTGTCCCTGTCTTTTCCCCATAACCCCTCCTAACCTCTTCCATTCTCCTCGGCGCTCCGATCACAAACCCTCTTTGTGGCTCTCCCAAAAAAACCTTTATCGGATGCCAATTTGCATAAAGGCAACAAGCAACAACACTTTTCTCTCTCTTCTGTGGGATAGGACAGCAGCAGCTCCTCCCCTAGCAATGGCAGAGCAATTCTTCTTGTTTTAGGACACATGCACACGCACACACACATGCACACACACACACACATGCACACACACACAGGAGTATACGTGCAGGGTGACATGACGATGGATGTGCTTGTTTTATGTTTCCCTCGGTGCACATACTGTACGTATGTGTACAGTGCTCGCACACACACATGCCGCATACACACACACACGCACACACATGCACACACATGCTAATGCATTCATAAATGCAGCTCGAACACACATGCACACACACATGCACACACAGAAAGCCCTCGCACAGCTCCCTTTTGAGCGTAATTAAAACAGGAGGTGCTCACACAATACGCTTTTGTCTTAGGGCATGGCGAGGGGGAGGCGGGGCGAGGGGCCGCTGCATATTAATTAGGAGGCTATGGTGTGAAAGCCAATCAGGCGTATTAAACAGATGACATACTGGGACAAATATGGCACTACTTTCTCGCCGCTCTCCCACGGTGGCGCACGGATACAGGCGGGGGCGCACCGCGACTTCCGGCCGTGGCACGCTGCCAGCGGTTGGAAAATTAGCAGCAGGAGCTGTTGGGATGAATTAGCGGGCCGAACAATGCGGGAGGCTGTGTGCTACGCAGCAGGGAGACGAGAGGTGGCTGACAGCATGAATGTCAAACCAGTAGGTGGTGATGTTGAGTCGAGGAAGCTCAGACACTGCACAACAGCTCCTTTTGTTTTTGTTTTTTTTTTCTCCCCTTCTCCATAAGCCTCAGAATGTGCATTCAGACCTGGAGTAATTAAATGAATGTAATCAGAAAGGTATGTTTTGGATTTCTGATGAAGCCCTTTCACAGCCAACAATGACGAGGAGAAGAGACGTCACCTGGAAAAGCAAGGCGCCCAGGAAACAGACTTTTTACTCCGAATGAATGAAAACAATATCGCGCACAATAACCCCCGCGTCTCCATTGAGAGCCCGGCTGCCGGCGTACAGTATTTCCCTGACAACAAAAACCGTTAGCCCAGATTTAGCGTCAGATGCTCATTCCAAACTGGACACATCTGTTTGGTTATCAATAACGACAGGACTGTTTGGCGTGCGGGCAGCTCCCCTCTCTTTCTCCCATTCACAACTCTGTTAAAGGAGAACAATTCAGGTGTTATAAATCACCGAAAGGGGAGCGAGCCAGCGAGAGGGTGACAGGCTGTACAGTGGCAGAGGGAGACCTCCAGCACCCTGCCATCGTTTTTTTTTTTTTTTCCTCATCCTCCTCCTGGGCCACCCAGCTTCATTGACGTGGGCGATCTCAACCTCCGTTTCTTTGTTTTTCCTGCTCAATTTCCCTTTTCTCCGGGGTTTCTTTTCTCCCGGCGCTCTGTGTTTGGTTGCGAGGTTTGTACCCCATTTCCTTCACGTCCTTTTTTTTTTTTTTTTTTTTTTTTATTCGTTCCTCCTAACGCGCCAATTGAATTTGTCTTATTCAGTTAATCTCTCCTGCTCTTTCTCGGCCTTTCTTTTCGCTGTGGCCTATCCACACCTATTCCTTCCTCTTTGCTTTTCCTCTCGTTGCCAACTCACCCCTCTGTCGTTGTCACCCTCCCTTTCTCATTCTCACTAACCCCCCCCCCCCCCCCCCCCCCCCCCGGCTCTACCCATCCCTCTCTGCCATTTCCCCAGTAAGGGGGCACTTTGCTGCTCCTGTCTTTCGATCTCCGCTGTTGGCACTCAGTTCTGAGCGACCGGCCCAGTGTGTGCGGAGGGGAAGCTGTGTGTGAGCAAACGGGTGCCCACGCCTGCCCTCGGCGCCACAAAGGAGCCATTCTTCGCCCATCAATGGCTTCCATTAACGCCGGGCCCTCTGCCTCTGGAGGGGATGTCAGGCTTCCCGAGATGGCACACAGAGACGGCCATTAGAGGCAGGAAGCCGGGGGTAGGGGCATCATGGGAGAGCTGCCAGGGCAAAGGAGGAGAAGGGGGGGGGGGGACAAAGAGGGCATGAGGCGGCGTTTTGTGTTCTGAACTCAGCCCTGTGCATATACAGACATAAACCCAAAAGGACACATTTATTCTCCCACACACACACACACACACACACACACACACTGATAAATGCATGTGTGTGTGTGTGTTTGTGTGCATGTTAAGGTTCAGCTACTGAGTGCTAATGAAGGCTGATACTGAATTTTTATTTACTTTCCATTGATAATTGTTGAGTTGTTGTTCTGCACGTACAAACATCTATTTGACTCCTTTGGTTCCAGTGTTTCAGCACCGGGGAGTAAAACGCAGACACCGTGGCCGAGCCTCCGCGGCACACAGGGCCTCTTTGTAACATCATCATCGTGTAGCATCAATTAAACAAGAGTACGCACACATTTACATTCTTCATTATGTGGATAACGTATAACCCAGCACAGCTACTATCCAAATACAAGCAAACACATAAAACGTAAAGGATAATTCTGATGATATTCTATATTCTGATGGTTGTATCACTCAGTACTTCCCAGCTTCTCTTCCTTTGTCCAACTGATGAAGATTTAAAGCTTCTGAGTTATATATGAAATATATGTACATATGAAATAAAATCATATATATATTTAAAGTATAGCCTATATGTGTAAAAATTACATTAGAAACCTGTTCAAAATTGGAACAATATCATATATTGACAAAAATGTCGAACTAATAGAAATATGCAAGTTGAATATGTCCATTTATATTGTAGTAATATGTTAGATTAATATATGTCTGACCCAAAGCCTGTCAGTATATGTTCATATTATATATGTCAATATGAAAAATAAATACACACAATCATATACAAACATATACAGGTCTGATAAGTGTGTTGTTTTAATGAAATTGTATTTTACTATGAGTATTTCATATATGATATCAACTTCATAACTTCATATATCCAGAAGATGTATATATGTCATAGTAATATATATTCCTATAGGTGACACATATGGGGACATCACTCTTCATATAGGGACATATATGTCATATATCTGTCATAAGTCATACTATAGTAAGGCATTAAAATGTCAAAAAACATCAAAGTATATGATGTCAAAAAAACATCTTATTGCTTTTTACAGTGACAACTATTTAGTTAATCAGTCGGCTGTAAGATCCACACAGACAGGGATTTAAACCATTGACCCTCAGATAAAGAGGCTGATGCTATACCAACTGAGTATGTCATCAAAATGCCATACCACCAGTATTTCATAAAAGAATAACAGTATGGTATGGCAAAAAATGTTTTCACAATATCCATGATGTTTTTTGGAAATTTTTATGCCTCACTATACTATGACGTTTTATGCCATAATATACTATGACATTTTTTGACAGATTTTCTGAGTTATTATTCTATGACATGTTATCACATTTTTATGGCTTACTATTCAATGACTATAATATGTTTTTGACATATTTACGCCTTAATATAATTTCAAAAAATGTAATAGTATAGTAATGCATAAAAACGTCAAAAAAAATCCCAGTACAGTAAGGCAAACAAATTGAAAAAAAACGTCATTGTATAGTATGGCATAAAATGTCAAGGAACCTCAAAGTATATTATGTCAAAAAAACATCCTATTGCTTTTTACACTTACAACAATTTACTTAAACAGAGGGCTGTAAGAGTCTGATGCTATATAAACTACTAGTATATCATCAAAATGCCATACCACCAGTATTTCATAAAAGAATAACAGTATGGTGAAAAATGTTTTCAAAATATCTGTGACTTTTTTGCCATTTTTTGTCTATGTTTTTTTGAATTTTTTGCCTTTCTTTACTATGCCATAGTATACTATGACATTTTTTGACATTTTTATACCTTACTATACGCTGTAGTTTAATTCCTTACTATACTATGTGGTTTTTATGACCTTTTATGCATTAATATACTATGGTGTTTTATTGACATTTTATGCCATACTATACTATGACGTTTTTTGACATTTTCATGCCATACTATACCTTGCCCTTTTTTGACAATTTTTTACATCACTATACTATGTCATTTTATTCCTTACTATACTATTTCGTTTTTATGACCTTTTATGCCTTAATATACTGTGGTGTTTTTTTTACCTTTTATGCCATACTATACTATGACGTTTTTTTAAATTTTTATGACATAAAATACTGTTACGTTTTTGACATTTTTAAGCCCTACTATACCATGTAGTTTTATTTCTTACCATACTATTTCATTTTTATGACCTTTTATGCCTTAATATACTATGGTGTTTTTTTGACCATTTATGCCATACTATACTATGACGTTTTTTGAATTTTTTATGACATAATATACTATGACATTTTTGACATTTTTATGCCATACTATACCATGTAGTTTTATTCCTTACTGTGCTATGTACTTTTAATGACCTTTCATGCATTAATATACAATGGTGTTTTTTTGACGTTTTATGCCATAGTATACTATGACGTTTTTTGACATTTTCATGCCTCACTTTACTATGACGTTTTTTTAAATTTTTATGACATAAAATACTGTTACGTTTTTGACATTTTTAAGCCCTACTATACCATGTAGTTTTATTTCTTACCATACTATTTCATTTTTATGACCTTTTATGCCTTAATATACTATGGTGTTTTTTTGACCTTTTATGCCATACTATACTATGACGTTTTTTGACATTTTTTATGACATAATATACTATTACCTTTTTGACATTTTTATACCTTACTATACGCTGTAGTTTTATTCCTTACTATACTATGCAGTTTTTATGACCTTTTATGCCTTAATATACTGTGGCGTTTTTTTGACATTTTATGCTATACTATACTATGACGTTTTTGACATTTTTATGCCTTACTATACTATGACGTTTTTGACATTTTTATGCCTTACTATACTATGACGTTTTTGACATTTTTATGCCTTACTATACTATGACGTTTTTGACATTTTTATGCCTTACTATACTATGACGTTTTTGACATTTTTATGCCTTACTATACTATGACGTTTTTGACATTTTTATGCCTTACTATACTATGACGTTTTTGACATTTTTATGCCTTACTATACTATGACGTTTTTGACATTTTTATGCCTTACTATACTATGACGTTTTTGACATTTTTATGCCTTACTATACTATGACGTTTTTGACATTTTTATGCCTTACTATACTATGACGTTTTTGACATTTTTATGCCTTACTATACTATGACGTTTTTGACATTTTTATGCCTTACTATACTATGACGTTTTTGACATTTTTATGCCTTACTATACTATGACGTTTTTGACATTTTTATGCCTTACTATACTATGACGTTTTTGACATTTTTATGCCTTACTATACTATGACGTTTTTGACATTTTTATGCCTTACTATACTATGACGTTTTTGACATTTTTATGCCTTACTATACTATGACGTTTTTGACATTTTTATGCCTTACTATACTATGACGTTTTTGACATTTTTATGCCTTACTATACTATGACGTTTTTGACATTTTTATGCCTTACTATACTATGACGTTTTTGACATTTTTATGCCTTACTATACTATGACGTTTTTGACATTTTTATGCCTTACTATACTATGACGTTTTTGACATTTTTATGCCTTACTATACTATGACGTTTTTGACATTTTTATGCCTTACTATACTATGACGTTTTTGACATTTTTATGCCTTACTATACTATGACGTTTTTGACATTTTTATGCCTTACTATACTATGACGTTTTTGACATTTTTATGCCTTACTATACTATGACGTTTTTGACATTTTTATGCCTTACTATACTATGACGTTTTTGACATTTTTATGCCTTACTATACTATGACGTTTTTGACATTTTTATGCCTTACTATACTATGACGTTTTTGACATTTTTATGCCTTACTATACTATGACGTTTTTGACATTTTTATGCCTTACTATACTATGACGTTTTTGACATTTTTATGCCTTACTATACTATGACGTTTTTGACATTTTTATGCCTTACTATACTATGACGTTTTTGACATTTTTATGCCTTACTATACTATGACGTTTTTGACATTTTTATGCCTTACTATACTATGACGTTTTTGACATTTTTATGCCTTACTATACTATGACGTTTTTGACATTTTTATGCCTTACTATACTATGACGTTTTTGACATTTTTATGCCTTACTATACTATGACGTTTTTGACATTTTTATGCCTTACTATACTATGACGTTTTTGACATTTTTATGCCTTACTATACTATGACGTTTTTGACATTTTTATGCCTTACTATACTATGACGTTTTTTGACATTTTCATGCCATAGTATACTATGACGTTTTTGACATTTTTATGCCCTACTATAACATGTAGTTTTATTCCTTACTATGCTATGTAGTTTTAATGACCTTTCATGCATTAATATACAATGGTGTTTTTTTGACGTTTTATGCCATAGTATACTATGACGTTTTTTGACATTTTCATGCCTCACTTTACTATGTAGTTTCATTCCTTAACAGACTAAGTCGTTTTTATGGCCTTTTATGCATTAATATACTGTGGTGTTTTTTTGACGTTTTATGCCATACTATACTATGACGTTTTTTGACATTTTCATGCCATAGTATACTATGACATTTTTTGACATTTTTATACCTTACTATACGCTGTAGTTTTATTCCTTACTATACTATGTAGTTTTTATGACCTTTTACGCATTAATATCCTACGGTGTTTTTTTTTGACGTTTTATGCCATACTATACTATGACATTTTTTAACATTTTCTTGCTTTACTATACCTTGCCCTTTTTTGACAATTTTTTACATCACTATACTATTTAGTTTTATTCCTTAACATATTATTTCGTTTTTATGACCTTTTATGCCTTAATATACTGTGGTGTTTTTTTTGACGTTTTATGCCTTACTATACTATGACGTTTTTTGACATTTTCATGCCTTACTATACTATGTAGTTTTATTCCTTAACATACTAAGTCGTTTTTATGGCCTTTTATGCCTTAATATACTATGGTGTTTTTTTGACGTTTTATGCCATACTATACTATGACGTTTTTTGAATTTTTTATGACATAATATATTATTACGTTTTTGACATTTTTATGCCCTACTATACCATGTACTTTTATTTCCTACCATACTATTTCGTTTTTATGACCTTTTATGCCTTAATATACTATGGTGTTTTTTTGACATTTTATGCCATACTATACTATGACATTTTTTGACATTTTTATACCTTACTATACGCTGTAGTTTTATTCCTTACTATACTATGCAGTTTTTATGACCTTTTATGCATTAATATACTGTGGTGTTTTTTTGACGTTTTATGCCATACTATACTATGACGTTTATTGAATTTTTTATGCCATACTATACTATGACGTTTTTTGACATTTTTATGCCCTACTATACCATGTAGTTTTATTCCTTACTGTGCTATGTAGTTTTTATGACCTTTTATGCATTAATATACAATGGTGTTTTTTTGACGTTTTATGCCATACTATACTATGACGTTTTTGGAATTTTTTATGACATACTATACCTTGCCCTTTTTTGACAATTTTTTAGATCACTATACTATGTCGTTTTATTCCTTACCATACTATTTCGTTTTTATGACCTTTTATGCTTTAATATACTTTGGTGTTTTTTTGACGTTTTATGCCATACTATACCATGACGTTTTTTGACATTTTCATGACTCACTTTACTGTGTAATTTTATTCCTTAACATACTAAGTAGTTTTTATGGCCTTTTATGCCTTCATATACTATGGTGTTTTTTTGATGTTTTATGCCATACTATACTATGACGTTTATTGAATTTTTTATGCCATACTATACTATGACATTTTTTGACATTTTTATGCCTTACTATACGCTGTAGTTTTATTCCTTACTGTGCTATGTTGTTTTTATGACCTTTTATGCATTAATATACTATGACATATTTTTGACGTTTCATGCCATACTATAATATGACGCTTTTTCACTTTTTTTTGCCTTAATATACTATGTAGTTGTTATGACCTTTTATGCCATAATATACTATGATGTGTTTTTGACATTTTATGCCTTACAATAGTATTTCATTTGATTACTTATCATACTATGACGATTCCATGACGTTTTATGCCTTACTATACTATGTCCTTTTTTGACATTTTTATGACATACCGTATCATGTCGTTTTTATAACCTTTTATGCCTTATTATACTATGACGTTTTTTTTATTTATTTTTATGCCTTACTTTACTATGATTTTTTATGCCATAATATACCATGACATTTTTGAATGTTTTATGCCTTACTATACTATGATGTTTTTTGACATTTTTATAATGTACTACACTATGATGTTTTAATGCCATACTATATTGTGACATTTATTGAAATTTTTATGCCTTACTATAAGATCACGTTCTATGACAGTTTTATAGCTTTCTCTCCTATGATATTTTTATGCCATACTTTACTATGACGTTTTTCAACATTTTTATTCATCACGTTTTTGTGCCTTACTATACTATGACATTCTATGACTTACTATACTATCATGTTTTTTGACATTTTTATGCTTCACTATACTGATGTTTTTTTAAATTGTACTAAAGCATAAAAATGTCCTAAAACGTCACAGTATAGTAAAGCATAAAAATGTAAAAAAAAAATGTCATAGTGTATTCGGTAACAGTTCATTTATTTATTACTATTTCCACTGATACCAACTTGTTTTAAGAGGTTTTAAGCTTGTTCTTCATCACAAAGCATGACATAATATAGAATGTCATGCAAATGTCACAGTATAGAAAGGCTTAAAAACTCATAAGTTATTATAGTTGCCAATTAACCTAATGTGCATGTCTTTGGTGCTACCTGCTCATCCAGATGATATCAGAGGGTGAACACTCATGTTGTACAATTTGTTGAAAGAATCTGAAAATAATTAAACCTTTCATGTGCCCCATATGTTTTTTTCACAAACTGAAAATCTTCCAATTGTTGACTTTATTTTCTCCTAAACATTTCAATAAATAAGCATCCAACATCACCACATTTGAATAGAATTGAATCAGATAGAACAGAAAGCCTTTATTGTAATTTTATCTAAAATAGAATAAAATTAGAAGTGCTACCTCTGATCAGTGCGTGTAAGTTAAAAAGAACCCATTCCACACAATATATCACACAGTTTAGAAAAAACAACCTTGTATAAAAACAAATAAAAACAATAAAGTGCCAGTGTTCGGATTGCACAGTCCACAGTATTATTGCACATTCCATCCATGTGTGGCTGACCTGTACGTACCCATAAATATACACAGAAATGAGAATACAAACCAAACAAATAGAGAAAAACACTTGTTGGCAGATACATACAGTACACATGTTGTCATGCACTAAGGGCTCACATGTATAAACATACACAAACACACACACACACAATCCAACCAGGCGCTTCTTGGCAGTCAGTGTCATCAGGCCTCAGCTCCTGTCGCAGCCTCTTCCTATCCAAGAAAAGAGGAGATGTCTTTGCCTTTTTTCATTATTTCCGAGGGTTATTTAGGGGAGTTTGTCTTCATCATGGGCTTATGTGAGAACTGATGTGGTTGTGGGTCTGTGTTGTCCACTGAGGCTTTGTAAGCAATGCTGAGCTGTGCACAAACAACTTCTTTTCTAATGTGGTAAAATGCAAAATTCAACTCAAGCAGATGATGATAACTGGGAAAAAAAAAAAAAAACTCCATCTTATTCTGTAAATTTTACTATTGAGTCCTTTGAGTCTTGTTGTTTTTGAACAGGTGCAAACATCTTCCACTGAAGGGAGATCATTTTTATCCGTCTTTTATTTTGAAGAGGATGCAATAAGGCAAACTGCACCAGAGTCGAGCAAAAACACTCCAGGAAATTGTTGAAACTAAAGCTGATTTGTGCCTGAAACTGAAATGATTTTTGCTTATTTGAAGAAAAGGAGTATTTTCAAGGTTTTCCAGGGAGCAGACAAGGAGATCTGACCAAAACACAAGTTTTAAGACACTACATACTACATGGCAGCACGAAGGTGAAAACAAAACACACTTTCGGCACGAGGACAGTCTCCGGGCTCTTCCTGTGGGCGGGGCAAAGAGCTATCTAGTAAGAGTGTGATCACGGCAACATCAGAGGGGAAGATGTGAAAGGAGGCAGGTCGGCCTTCTCAAGACCTTCTGAGACGACGCCACGGGGCGGCGAAAGGGAGGGTCATTGCGGTGGGGAGGGGGCGTGCTGTGAGAGCAGGTGGGGTGTTGAAAAAGAGATGGGGAGTGTGTGCAGATCAGAGGGGTGTGTGCGAGCCGGAGACGGTCAGCATCCACTGATCTAATGATGGCCCAACTTCAGAGTGGCACTGGCTCACTTTGCACAGCGCCAATTAACTCCAAGGGAGGGGACAGTTGATGGACAAGTCTATTATTAGCATGTGAGGAGTGCCGCAGCGCCTCAAAGAAATCAAAGAAAGAAAAGTCTTGAAGGAAGTGGCAAATGCAAAGTGAATGCGTGTGATATGCTTCATTGGCCCAATTGTGGCTGTGTTGCTTTCTTCTCCCCGTCCCCCTCAGCACCACCACCACCGCCGCCGCCGCCTTCTTATGAGCTGAAAATACAACACAACTCTGCAAATGATGTAATTTGAGGCTCTGCAGCAGTGTCCCCTCTCTGCTGCCGTACTCAATTATACCACTCTGGGAAACAAAAAGGGAAAATACACCCCTTCATTCAAAGAAACATATCAAAGGTACCTCAAATCCTTAAATCCTTCCAGCTGAGTCGAGCGCTCCTTGCTAACCCCTCCCCGCTAACCCCTCCCCGCTCATCCCACCTACCATTGTCTCTAAGCAGGGGGGGGGTTCCTTCGTTGATTGGGCTCCATTTCAAACACATTTCTCGTGTCCACCAATGAGCTTCTTCAAGGACAATCAGCGAACCGCGGCATACACGGCGCAAATGTTCAATCCAACGTCCAATCACATTGTTCCCGGATCAAATGTTGTAATTTTGTTTTAATTACAGTGGTTTTTCTGGAGCTGGTGCAGACTCCAAAATCACTCCCACATCTCACCTTTCATAATTTTCACTGATTACTAAACTGAGATTTCAGATCATTATAAATCATAATCTTTCACCATCAACTGACATGGTGGTATTTTACATTTCCATCGCAGTCTGGGAAGTTTTAGCCAACAAATAGCATGATATATGATACAAGCACTACATCTATTCTTCAAATATCCTTAAAGTACTGATCTACATTTCCACTGGCATCTCTACCTGCTGAGGAAGATCATGGAATATGCACAAAAGTCCCAGAACAACTGTTCAATGTTTTTGTTAAAAAAGAAAAAAAAATGGGTTAAAGTATTTCAAAAGTAAAACAGTGCAGTCGGGGGATTACTAGTAAAAGCTAGCATGTTGTTAGCACTACATGTTTCTGGGAATACTAGCCACTATATAATGAGTGCTATATATATGGAGGGAATACACCTGGGAATAATCTGAACATCCACATTTCCATGACAACAAGGCAACTTCATTAGCTGAGGAAAGACTGTGTGATACGAAGCTGCAGCACAGAGACGATGGACCAGTATGGACCTTGTAGTGAGACTGGTTTAAAGCACATTTACTCAACAGCTGTACTAAAGCACAGTTTGCAATATTTGTACTTGTTGCTTGATTGATCTGATGGCTGCAGTTACTATGGTTACTTTACAGATTCAGATTTTACATATAAAATACAGCATCAGTCTGTACAACATGAATCACTGTTTTAGACTGAACTGCATATTCAACAGTATAAAAAGCTCCAACATCAACAAGCTCCTTACACAGTAACTGTCTAATAATGTAATATACAGTATATGAATAAATAACACGGTGGCCGTTTCTCTGCATGATAAGTAGTTTTACTTTCTACCTTAAGGACATTTTGATGATAATTCTTTGTCTGTAATATAATAATAATAATACTTTTAAAGTACTTTATCTGTACTTTTGTGGTAAGATTTTTACACTGGGGTTTTGTCGCTACTTTTACTTAAGTAAAGGATTTGAAAACTTCTTCCACCACTAAAATGAAAGTGAATATATTATATATATATATATATATATATATATAGCCAATTTTTTCTAGAAGATACATCCATTTTTTATGTAAACATAATTTCTGAAACTTGAAGCTTCAGTCGTCACACAGCAATAAAATGCAACAGGTGCTTACACACTACATGCAATACAATACAATACAAATCTTATCTTTAAGTGAGACTGGTGCGTGTTGATCATCAACCATTGCAGTTTGTTGAAAGCAGATTAGCTGCTTTCTTTAGTGGGTGTGATATATGAACAGTTATACTGTATATCTCTCTTCCCTATTGGTTTTCTCTGTAAACACAGTTTGTGATCACGTGTGACTTTGTGTTTGTCTGGACGATCCACCGACTTTAAGATTGATGGGGGTTTTTGCTTTTTTTTTTGCTTTGCCACGGGAGCCAATCAGGAGACGTGTAACTTCAAAAGCATTAATTAATTCTCATTTTTAATCAGGGCTTAATCTTAATGTCTGCTCAGCACTATATGGACGTCTGATGGAACATATGCGGGGATTAAAATGCTGAAAATGAAATGCTAATAAGAAGACGAGGAGCTAATGTGGAGACTCACACTAACTGTTGAACAACATGTTTCAGTTTTAAATTAGGATGTCGAAACTGAAGAATTGAGGGATTTTCAAATATTCTCTGTTACATTTCAGCTCACATATTCAAAGTTGAGTTAATGAAAGTTCATTAAATTACGGGGGATTTAGACTAAAAACATGATTTAAAAAAAAGAAAATGCAGTTTCCACTTAAAGTAATGTGTCTGCTAATGATGATAATGAATAGGAGGAAGTCTTGAATGGCTGGTTTCACACTGATAAATGTAAGTAAGCAGAACATGTTAGCAGCCTGCAGGTCAGATGAATAATGCATGTTTCTGCTGTGACTGACAGGCGCGATTTAAATCTTCAGCGCAATGAAAGAGACACGTAAAGAAGGTCAGGCTCCTTTATACATCCACATGCATTCACCTTGATACTAATAAGCACCGGTATGGCGGGATAACATCCATTCATTTGTAAATGTGAACATGTCGGTCTGTTCATTCTCATATAGCTACTGTGCACAGCAGGGTCAGGACTGAGGAAGGGCCATGAGAGAAAACCTGAAGGATAACTTTTCATATTCTCTATTTTTCTTCTTTCTTATGCTCAATAAAAATCTGGTGTCAGTGAGAAACACTGTTGATCTGGGTGATATGACATGAGCCACATTAAACACACACACACACACACACACCATCCTGCTGCTCCAAGAGTGGATTAATCTACCGCTAAAAAGCTTTACATCCTCTGTGTGTCAAAAGATCGATTTTAAAATCCTATTCCTTGTCTATAAAGCACTAAATGAACTCCGATTTCAGATCTACTCTACGCATCCAGACCCCCTCAGGTCGTCTGGGTCCAGTTTACTCAGTGTTCCCAGAACCAAGCGAGGTGATGCAGTTTTTACTTCCTCTGCTCTTCACCTGTGGAACAAGCTTCCTGAAAGTGTCAGCTCACTTAAATCAGGGTTAAAACATCGCTACTTACTAAACCACATACTGTGCGTAACATCTTTTTTAATCTTGTGCATTTGCTAGTTTGCTTGCATCTTGTTCCAAGTCTCCTACCTGATTTTATTCTGTCTTGATTTGACTTATTCAAATATTTTTATTTTTATTTATTCATATCAGTTTTTATTGTTTTTAAATGCTGTTTTAATGTCATCCTAATGTTCTGTTTTTAATGCATTTCCATGCCTCTGTAAAGCACTTGGTGCGTCTCCTTGTGTCTGAACGCTGCTGTATAAATAAACTTCCCTTGCCTTCAACAGAAAACAAGAAATGCAGAATAACATCTTGTCCTTGGCCTGAGTTTGTCAAGACGTGTCTGAGAGTCAGTGGACGACAATGAATCTCCACACAAGATTAAAAATACTGCTAATTATATTCAGGTGCTTGTGAACTCACTATTCTGAGCACAACTGTCACTGGATATGAATATTTAATGAGAAAACACTGTTACCGGACCACTGTACCAATGTATATGATATATGTACATGTAGACAGAACAACAGACAGACAGGTCACCACAGGTCAGTCTGGGTCATCTACTTTCTAAAGACAAAATCAAATCAACAACTTAAAGCCTGTAAACACATAAGAATCACTCAAACATCAGCTGATGGAAGAGACAGTACAGGCACGACACCATCTGTCAGGATGTTGGTTTTAATCCTCAGCATTAAACTCGGTTGTTTGAACTCTGTGCATTAAGTTATCTGATGAGTCGAGTATTTAGATTTTTAGTTATGGCATTTTGCTTAGACTGACCGGGTTTCAGTCCGTAAAGTGTTTTGTTAATATGATTTTTATGATGTTAATGTCGAGGATAACGTACAGAGACTTAAAGAGTCCAGAAAACTGGGCGCTCTAACAAAGAAGAGTTTTATTTTGGCAACAAAACCAAAGCTCAGGAGATTCATCACTTCAGTGACGGTCTGCCTCCATTGGCTGCCAGTGGGGTGTAAAATTCAATATAGAATATCAATTATTACCCATCATGCTCTGAGTGTATGTCTGATCTCCTGAGTCCACGCAGTAACTTAAAGTGTCTCAGACGGGCTGAAGAACTGTTCCTGCTCCTGTTCCTGTTCCTGTTCCTGTTCCTGCTCCTGTTCCTGTTCCTGTTCCTGTTCCTGCTCCTGTTCCTGTTCCTGTTCCTGTTCCTGCTCCTGTTCCTGTTCCTGGGACTCGACTTAAGATGAAGGAAACAACATTTCCTGTCTTTCTTTGACTCTGTTTTATACAATTCAATTAAAATCTTGACAAAATAAAAGTCTCACTTATATTTTGAGGTTTTTTTATTTACTAACTAACTAACTAACTTTACTTTGAAGAGTAATTTCATCTTTACTTACTCACTTTTGAAACTTTGAATCTGTGGATCTGTACAGTTTGTCAGCTGCTGTGATCATGGTGTTGTTGATAGTCTCAGGATCACAAATTAATCAATAATCAATAAAAAAAATTAAAAAAAGTTAAATACCATTTGATTCCCTGTTGGAAGATTTAAAAAACTCTTTTTGAGGAGTTACGTTAAAAATAAGAATAAACATTTGCTCCACTGTATTAACTTAGTTAACTCAGTGTTTGTCTTTTAATTTCCTGTTTACATTGACTTTTATATCTTTGCTATTTACTGCTGTAATTTCCTGTGAATTGAAGCTGAAGTGAAATTTTAATTTTTAATGGAGGAGAAAAGAGGAAAGTTTAATCTTAAAATTGCTCCCTCCGCGCCGGGTATTATGTTATAGGAATATTATAGGAATAATGCCAAAAACAACAGGACCCCCACAGATTCACTCAGGACTCCGGAGGAAAAACCTGTGATTATTAGTGATGTGTTTTTCTCGTGCNGGTGTTGTTGATAGTCTCAGGATCACAAATTAATCAATAATCAATAAAAAAAATTAAAAAAAGTTAAATACCATTTGATTCCCTGTTGGAAGATTTAAAAAACTCTTTTTGAGGAGTTACGTTAAAAATAAGAATAAACATTTGCTCCACTGTATTAACTTAGTTAACTCAGTGTTTGTCTTTTAATTTCCTGTTTACATTGACTTTTATATCTTTGCTATTTACTGCTGTAATTTCCTGTGAATTGAAGCTGAAGTGAAATTTTAATTTTTAATGGAGGAGAAAAGAGGAAAGTTTAATCTTAAAATTGCTCCCTCCGCGCCGGGTATTATGTTATAGGAATATTATAGGAATAATGCCAAAAACAACAGGACCCCCACAGATTCACTCAGGACTCCGGAGGAAAAACCTGTGATTATTAGTGATGTGTTTTTCTCGTGCAGGGTATAAGAGAGGGATAATCACATGCACAGCTTATCTTGGAAATGTGTTCTCCTTTGTGCGAGGAGGAGATTTTTGAAGGTATATCTGCGTGTTGGTTTTTTTCCCCTCCCATCACTGGAGGAGGTGGAGGGCGGATTAAAGTGAGGCTAATCTCCAATCCGGGCCTCCTCCTCCTCCTCCTCCTCCTCTCCTCGTCGATCCTTCAGTTCAGTCTCCTGCAGCTGCCAGGTTGCTGTTCCACTTCTCCGCGGCGGCTTTTATTCATGAGGAAGAGGGACGAGGGGGAAACAAGCAAAATGAAAATGGCAGCTGTTTGTTTACGCGTTCCCACGACTCCATGCCAATTAAGCATCGTCATTCCGTCAGCCGCTTGTCTTCCCTGATTAGACACCCCTCAGCAGACAGGGCGAGGGAGAGAGAGGGAGAGAGGGGGAGAGGGGGAGGGAGAGGGACCTGCAGGGAGACAGAGAAGGCCCGGGGAGGAGACGTCCTGCCCGGGCAGCGCTGCAGAAGAAGGCCCGCTTCTCTGTTTTTGACATAATTACACTTAAAACACTGCGAGAGGTTTCCATCATGTGCAGGATTGTTACGACACCTCCACTGTAACATGAAGGCTTCTTCTTCTGCTGATGCATCATTTAGGTGATTTAAATCCTCATCATACAGATTTTTAATCTGTGATAACATAAAGAAAAACTTACACAGTTCATGTTGTAATTCACAGGATGATTTCAGTTTTTTTCCCCTCAAAGTATAAATTAAAATTTCAATCCATAATCTAGTAAATGATTTAAATTCATCACGCAAATTGTACAAAACTTTCAATAACTTGATCCTTAATGAGCTGAGTCAGTGAAGTCTGTACAGAACCACTGAACAGATACATAAATAAAATAAAATAAAATAAAATAAGAAGGACAAAAACTTTCTCCCAAATCCATAAAAGCAAAGATTTAACGAGCAGATGTTAGAAAACGCGAGAATTTCAGTTATTGATTTATAATTAACTTTCACTCTCTGCTCATTAACTCAAGTTTAAAACAGTCTATTTTTGGATTGGTTGCCTAATGATATACATAAACACATAAAACTGAATATTGTTATCATTGTAAAATCATTTTTTCAAAAGGCTGCCGTTATATTTTGCAACAATTTAAACCAGCGAACCGGTGTGAAGATAGAAAGTATCGATTACGTATTGATACGGCAGCGCTTCAGTGATTTGTAAAGCGTGACACAGGAAGAAGCGTCTGTAACTGACGGTTACTGTATCGAACAAAATGAAGCTCAGCAGCTGATTCTAGTTCCGTGAATCTGATCTGAAGCCACTTGTGAAAAACGATGAAATGATTCTGAAGTAATTCGATTAATGAATTGTTATGAAATTAATAAAAACAAATACAATCGTTTGTTGTTAAATTTACTTGTTTTACGTCTGAAAA
Source organism: Seriola dumerili (assembly GCF_002260705.1). Classification (NCBI taxonomy): domain Eukaryota; kingdom Metazoa; phylum Chordata; class Actinopteri; order Carangiformes; family Carangidae; genus Seriola; species Seriola dumerili. Next base: position 1,158,273 of record NW_019174690.1, read on the forward strand.
TAAACTCAGCTTTTAACATAAAGCAGCAAAGACTCACACACGAGGAGAATGTTAGAGCTGCACAGGTTCTGCTGTGTGCTCTAGGAATAATATTAAATAATAGCAATAATAATAATAATAATAATAATAACTGGTAGTATTATTATTATCATTATTATTATTATTATTATTGATAAAAGAAAAATATGTATTTACCTGCACACACACACACACACACACACACACACACACACACACACAGAAATACACTTTTTGGATAGGAAAAAAATATAGGCCTAATGGTTACATAATTATTATTATTATTATTATTAGTAGTAGAAGTATAAACAATAATAGTTTTATATTGTGTAACAAGCTCATTCCTGGTGCACAGGGAGGGATGAATTTCCTGTTTTTAATGTTGTAAAAATAGAATAAAATAAGATTAGTATGAATGAGCAATGAAGTGCAACTTGAACGTAAACTTCATTAAATTTTAATTTCTTTCTCTTCACTAAATTACAAAGCAAATATTCGTCTTTTCACTTTTCATTTTATCCCGAAAGTTCGTTAGTTTGTACTTGAAATTATTGGTGCTGCCCTTAAAGTGTCAAGCAAACTTCAGACTGAGTGAACAAGTACCATCATGGTTCACAGCTGAAGTCATGCAGGATTCCCTAAAGGTGCAGTTCCACTAACGGCCACTAGATACTGGGTCTAAATCCCCATAGAAATACATCATCAGTCATGTTTTCCATCAGAAGTTGGGTCTGGAAACTTGAACCTCTTCTAATGAGTGTGTTTGCTTGATTGACAGGCGTCTCAGCCTGACACAAACAACCATGACTGTGTCATCGTCCCGCCTCCTACCTGTTGTCCACAGCTGGATTTCATCAGCAAAGATGTCAGCGGACAGTAAAACCTCGACTCTGAGGGGGACGTCGCTGATGCTATGAGGCTGCTTGTGCAGAGAGTGTGAAACTAAACCACTGCACAGCTGATATTAAGATCAATCACTGTTTTCCTTTTTCAAAAACAACAGGTTTGTTACTTTCATGCATGTTCATTCAGGGTTTGTTGTTCATTGACAGTTTGTTCATATACGGACACTAGCAGCAGACAGAGAGCCTACAGTAACGCTGTAGGATGGTGGAAGTTAATAATCACATATACATATTTTACAGTAGCAGTGTGTTATTCTGCTGCTAATCCAGCACAAAATCTCAGTTTAACAGGTGACATTTTATACTTACGTTGCTTTCTGATTAACACTCTGAACAAACATTCACCTGCTCCCTGTTTCCAAACCAAAGAGCTCGATGGTAAAAAATCAAACATCGGTAACAGGAAAAATTTAAAGGAGATCCGCCGCTGTGCTGCAGAGGGATCTGTGGGAGAGATATCGAGTGTTTAGAAGAGCAAATAAAATAAAAAAAGATCCAGAGGTTGAAGCAATAACGTGTTTTGTCAGTCATGATAGGGAGAAATGTCACCGAGTATTATTGTGAGATAAGTACATGAAGGGAAGTTATTAGCAGGTTTATCTTTAATCCACATCAGTTAAAACACACAGAGACAGAAAGGAGTGAGAGGGAGAAGGTAAAAGAAGCAGCCGTCAGTTCTGCAGTGCAACACAATTAAAAGAATGTTTTCTCTTTTAAAAGGATTATGGCAGTTTGTGCTTTTGGCATTTGCACTCCAGACCAGTAGGGGGCAATAACAGGGTCACAAATACAACACACCTGAGCTCTTGGTTCTTCGCAGGAAGAGTGAGCATGGCCTGGACCTGGACCTGGACCTGGACCTGCACCTGGACTTGGACCTGGACCTGGACCTGGACCTGGACCTGGACCTGCACCTGGACTTGGACCAGGACCTGGACCTGGACCTGGACCTGGACCTGGACCTGGACTTGGACCTGGACCTGGACCAGTGTCAGGGCTGATTTTAGCTGCTCTACTCAGGCAGATTTCAGAAACCTGTCTGTTCCCGCCACGGCTCCTTCCTGTGGTGGAGACGCCATGACACGAGCACACCTGGAGTCACAGGTACTCAGTCGGTATCTCAGACATCTGTAATAAAACATACCCCCCCCCCCCCCGCGTCTGAACAGCCTCTTCACCCAGACAGCAAGACAGGAAGCCTGCACACATAATGCCTCATGTCTGCATGTAGAGGGGCCTCTCTCTCTCTCCCTCTCTCTCTCTCTCTCTCCCTCTCTCTCCCTCCCTCCCTCCCTCTCTCTCTGTGTGCCTCCTACCCCCCCCTTTTGCAGGCTTGTTGCCTCTCAGACAGTCCTGATCCTGCAGCCTCCTCCTGAGAGGCAGCCAGTCAGCTACAAAAGACTGGATGTGTGTGTGTGTGTGTGTGTGTGTGTGTGCCTCCTGTTTGTTGAGAAGCTGACTATGTTGCTTCTTTGTGCCTGGTTCAGTTCAGATTCACACGTCGACAGTTTTGACCAGGAAGTAAATTTAGAAACTTGATCGGGGACTGAAGTTGTATATTAGATTTTTCAGTGACTTTCAGTTATTCTGGTTTTATTTTTCACAAAAACTTGAGGTTTGATGGTCCTTGGGTTAAACAGTTGTACCATTAGCTGAAACACAACACTTTAAAAATATAATCCTCAAGCTCTCTGTCTGTGCTGTTTGCCGCCATATTATTGTCATTGACACAATGACTGTTGGGATAGGTTGATCCACCACGATGGATCCACCTGTGGGATCCTTTGTTGTCCAGGAGAAGAGGGCGGCATTTGAAGGAGCCTTTACGAAATGGGACAACCACGTCGTGCCGCTGTGACGCCGTCAGTCTTGAAATGCAGTCTCTCTGAGTTGGGGCACAGCTAAACCTAAACGTGACGAAAGCTTATCCATATCCTTGTCATCAAACGAGAGATTTTTCAACAGTGTTCTGGACGGCTGAACATAAGACAAATGATGTCCTGACCAGAAAACATCTATGCGTCATTCTGGAGGGCAGTTATAAATGACGTCTTTGGTCATTTCATTTGGAGGGCCTGTTGTGTACTTGGCAATCGACGCAGAGGTCATTACGTCCTGGCTGAAGCGTTAAGAATCACTGGCAACCAGACACCAGCATCTGTCTACGTCCATCCTATAAGGCATTGTTTTTTTTGGGGCTCAGTCTGTGGCTTTGTTGGATTGTGTTGTCATTGATAAGAAACCCTCTTCAAACTTCAGTTTCTCTCCGTGTTTTCAGTTTAATATGTGAAATATAATTAAATTCACACTTTCAAAGTTCAGAATAAACCGATAGATCTTCTTGGGATTGAATCATGTTTTTGTTGACTCACAGAAGGAGAAGTGTTTGAGTGTATTCAGCAGGAACTGCTGTACGGGTGGGTCCTAACTCTGCCTGTTACTTTTTCACGGATTCCTCATTCATTACACCTCACATCACATTCAGAAATGCCATCATCCTCTGTCCCGACGTGCTCTGCAACAGCCCTGGAATGACGCGGAGCTGTTTGTGACGGCATTAACATGAGAAAGCACCTCCATCTCAGTGCACTTATTTGACCTCTGACCCCACCCCCCCCTTTGTGCCTCCCAGACAGCAAATTGCCGCGGCGGTAGCGGCGGATCCCTCGCTGCCCGACTGAAGCTCCCGTCCTCCCGTCCCCGTCCTGCGGGTGGGAGGAGGGTGGATGGGTGTCTCTCGATCAAGTCGTTTAATAGCAAAGTCAATTCCCATACACCCCCCCACCCCCCCACAAACACACACGGTCACGCACGCTCCCACACTCTTAACCAGACAGGCTGGAGGACTCTGTCTCAGCGGCCTTTCTTTAGGAGCCCTGCTCCTGTCTGCACCCCCTTTTCTTGTCTGAGTTTTAATGAAGAGAGGGGGACCCATGGAAGGAGCATGATTAGGGGGACCCTGAGATGTTGAAGCCGTAGACGGTGTATATCTGTGTGTGTGTGTGTGTGTGTGTGTGTGTGTGTGTGTGTCTGGCTTCGGAAGGCTTAATCCCATAGTGTTGCAACGGGATGAGAAACATATGCAGCATATTACGGTGCATCGCTTTCACGGCAGCATCAATGGTGTCCTCTGTTTTACCATCAAAGCCTGGGAACGTCTTTGTGCTTGCTGCTGTTGCCATATGGTAATCGCCGCTGTCTGCTTTCAACACTAAAGCAGTTCTGATTACAACAATGTTGTTTTCAGATTTTTCGTAGCGCCACAGATATTAAGGGTTTTTTTTAATGCAAGACCTAATTACCATCCAGACAAAGTGATGAGGATGGTTTTTATCAGCAAAGGCTGATATTTTAGACTTTGAGGGACATACACAGCTGTGTTTTTTTAATTCTTATTTTGCAGTGAAATGTACTTGCGGCTGGTATATTACTTATCAATAGGTTATATAATTTGAGGTCAACCCTGCATCTCCTTTGCAGATTTTATTCTGTGTTTTGGTCTGATTGTAATTGTTTAGGAAATTATTTCTTCATTTAAATGCAATAATGGATCCCAGAGTTGAAATCCCAGCGCCTGAAGACGTGTGTGTCAGAGGGTCATACGGCCTTAAAGAGCTGCTAACCCTGAAAGAATCTCATTAGTCTAGATTTCAATGAAAAGTTTTACCATGCCATGTAATGTCTGAAATGATGTCTCAGAAAAAAACTTTCCCACAATCCTACAGACACTGAATGTCTGAAATGTATGAATAAATTTATGAACACATTCAGGGGTGATCTTCTTTCTATCGCTGATTTCACTTTAACTCCTCAAACAACAGAAGCTGAGTGTCTTCTTCAAGGAAAGTTTGTGAAGCAGGAAACAAGCAGATAAATCAAACCTGTCACTAGACATAATCTTGATATTGGATGATTCTGCAAAACCCCAGATTACGACCAATAACAGCATTCTGCAGGGTCCTCTGCCAGTCTTTAAAAAATCTTTTCTTTCTGCATCTGCACATGGTAACCATCCTGCAGTGATGGTTAGGAAAGCATTATGGCAAATTAACTAAAATAAAGGTATGGCTAGAGTGAGACTGCTAAAACACAATACCTTCCTGCAATACCTCTGAAAACACGGGACGTAAAACCGTGACTGGTAGAATCACCCAAAATGAACTAATCCAGAGGGATACTCGTTAAACTTACTAATTGATATATTACAGCCCTCGTTTGACAAGAGAGAAGACAGACAGCCACCAGGTGGGTTTACATCCAAATATAACATGAAATTTAACTCAATTTCAAGGCAAAAAAAAGAAAGAAGCTAATTTAATGCACATTTCCATCCACGATACTGTTACGTGAATATTTAGAGTTGGTTAATCAAGATAAACAGTTGGTGGCGCTGATCCAGGGTCCATTAAACCACTGTAGAAGAAGAAGGTGCGACCTGATGATGTAATTAAAAGAACAAGAGTCAAAGTTAAGTGAAAAACCAAATAGAAAACAAACTTATTTGTTGCGTGTATCAATTTAAAGGTGCTATTTGTACGTTTTGCTATTGCTACATAGCTAACGGGAGTATTAACAGCTGTTTACTTTCTAGTTTCCCAAGAGCTTCAGCCGTTTTTGCGTTTACAATGCAAAAGGTCTTAATACGTCCTATGAGCAGCAACTTCTTCAGGGCAGACTGGACGCTACAGTGACTCGGTATCGGAAAGTGGCTGGAGCTAGCTTGGTTGGCGTGCTAACTTCAGTAGAAATAGAAGCAAAACAAGAGGGTTGCTTTCCACAGCTGGAGACAGCTCTCGGTGAGTAAAGGAATGAAGTTTGATGCTGAGCTCACAACCTTCTTCTTCTTCTGGACTGGTTAGGAAACAGCTGTTAATGCTAACGTTAGCTATGTAGCAACAGCAGAACTTGCAAACTTCCAAAACAGTCTCCTTAACAGTCTCTGATGTTTTTCGTCCACCTCTATTTTCAGTCTCTTCAGAAGAACGGATGCCTCAGTGGACGTTTCGGTCACAAGCTGTTTGACATTTTCAGATGTTTCCACTCTGTAGGACATTTTTTGGAAAAGATCTGTTTTTTTTGGTGTGAAACATGTCGGTTTGATATTGACGGAAGGTCAGAAAGAGAAGATGTGCCTTCAGATTCAGCCGGGTTATTATGGACGTGGTCAGAGAAGGCTACTGGAGGTTGATGATGCTGTGGGGGTTCAGTAGATTCATTGGAGGCCAGGTCCGCCCTGAGTGCCTCCCTAATCACCAACACTCACTCCTGATTGTTCATTGTCCTGGACGAGACTGGAGCTGGCTGTAGGAGGCCATCAAGATGTTTCCGTCCCCTGCCTTCCTCTTTTCCCAGGGGGACAGTCAGACACACATGTAGAGGTCAAGTGACACGGCATCCAGTCCCTCCTTCGCCCATTAACCCCTGGAGGTCAGGGAGTATTTGTGCCTGTCTTGACCTGTCCTGGTGTTTTGAGTGAGGTCTCGTGGTTGAACAATGAACATAACACACACTCAGGGGTTCTCTATCCTCTGTGTGTCTCAGCGCTGATATGTTCAGGTGCTAATAGTGGGGTTAGAGTGAAACGGTTGCCATGACTCCCAGAGTGAAATGTCTCTCAAGACCTTCCTGTGTGTGTGTGTGTGTGTGTGTGTGTCTGCTGATTTGAAGGGAAGGACCAGAGCAAAGGCTGAAAATAGGTTCAGTGACCTTGTGGCTTTGACTTTGGGTTCTGGTTATGTTTCTTGTATTTTGTGCAGTAAGTGCACGCTTTTATGTAGAGCAGCTCACTGTGTCTGCAGCAGCAGAACAGGCCTCAAATCTAAAATCCTAGATCACAGCCCAACACTTCTCAGTGGTGTGAAAGAACATGCATATACAGATTGTCAGGACAGGTAATTTCAGGTAACCTTTGAACCTTCACAGTCCACTGGGTGTCGGGGCTAAAAAATTCTGCATTTTTGCTTGATGGATGACAAAAGATTATCAGTATTTCTAATCATAGCTTGATCATTATGTGACTGCAGATTACACAGCGTTGATATTTGCCACCCAAGCTTTGACCTTGTCACTCGCCACAAGGGAAATACCAAGCTCAGCACAGCAGGGGGTGCTGAGTGAAGGTAATAACTTTGGCCCCAGGGGGTCATTCCCCTCAGAGCCCACAGGTGGATGCTGGGGCGGAGGTTGGGGCTTATGAAATTCTATGTGAACAACAGCAGCAGCAGCAGCGACAGCAAGTGACAGCAAGTGACAGCAGAGCTTTCAGCGGCCACGGGACGACGACGAAGGTCCTCTACCCTTCAGGAAGAACTTACTTTAACCAAAACCACGACCTTTTCCTGAACCTAACCATGTGGACTTTTGTGCCTAAACTTAACCACACTGACCCTGTTCATTATTGTTGCCATGACGATGATGGTCTGATACACTCCTATGGCTCGTATCCGAGGACAAACAACCTATGTGGTCGTTTATGTCGTAATATATGGAAATTCTCTTCTGACGCCATAAGCGAAAACGAGGGGGGAGGCTCATGTGGCTCCAACCCCTTTGATACGACCCATACTAGTGTCTCCTGAGATGGCGCCCCTACCTACCTTTGTCACCATGGTTACTATGATAATGGTCATGGCTTGGTTAGGTTTAGGAAAAGATGGTGATTTGGCTGAAAATAGTGTTGTTGTGAATCAGCCGTCACAGACGCAGAAAGTGACAGAGATAGTTGTGGAACAAACTGAAAAAACAAGAGCTTTTCGAGGGACGTTTAAACCCTGCGTATTTTCCCGCCCTCACGCAGCTGCTCGGGGCTTGAGGAGAGCTTGGATGTCAGATCGTTGAACGTCCTTTATGAGTCGTTTGTTTTGCTGTTATTTTTCTTTGGAGAGCAGAAAGATAAAAGATGGTTAAAAGAAACTTAAGATTTATAATTCTTTAAAAATAAATGTGCACACGATGACAGAAAAGTTGTCATGGTTAATTTCCTTAAGGGGTTCAGGGGTCACAGCTGAAGCAGCCTGACAGTATTAAAAGACACATTCAGTGTGAAAACAAGCCGCCTCTCAGCGTCACGCAGGTCTTACATCAACAGCCAACAGTTCAAACATCCGATTCAAATGAAATCACACACTGTAAAGCACTCTGCGCTTTATTGCTTTGTGAAGTACAATGCGTTTGACAATCTATTCACTTAACGTTTTCATAGAGGAAAGCGGCGGTAACGGGCTTCACAGTCGCCCCTTTTTTCTTCAGTTTTATCTCATCGCTAGGCAACCGCTTGCAACAATTCAGCCATATGAGCCACGTGAGAGCTTTGTGTTGTGCACACTTCTCAACTGGATAAACAGCACGACGCCGAGAACAAACCTGCTACAACTGTCTGTAATGAGCCGTATTTATAGACGTGGATGTGGTTAAATTTTTATATGTGATCACTGCCGGGCTGCTGTTTGTTGTGTCGCTCCTCTTGTTTGTTCCTTTTCTTCCACCTCCTCAGTCTCAGTTTGAAGAATTCTTGAAAAGTTAATCTGGAAACTGACGCTTTTTGTTTAATGCCAACGTGTGAAAACATATCACATTCGGAGGGAGATATTTGATATTTAGCAGCATTAGATATTATTTTACTGCTGCCACCTTTTTAAAAAGGGGTTTTATTCAAATTTCATTTGTACCTTCTGAGTGGATTTAAATCTAATATTCACACTCGCTGCTAAGAGGAGGTGTTTGGTTAGATATGACAATAATAATTCCCCTCTATCATGTTGTAAAAGGATGGTTTAATAGTAGAGCTACAATTGATGATGTGGCTTTATTTTCTACCATTTCTATCTGGAAATTGCATCTGATCGTTCAAAATAATAAATAAATTAATAAAAAATCCTGCAGCTTTCCTTCAGTGTGGTGCCTGCAGTTCAGTTCAGTGCTGAGATAATGGAGTGAATGAAAGGTGTTTATACAGTATATAATCAGTGTCATACTGTTTTTTTCTAGGTTATATTTAAGAAATAAATGTATTCAACCATCAGGAAATGGCACGATAACTGCAGTGACACTGGATTGTCTGTTTTCCCTTTTTATTTAGTAAAACACACTGAGCTTCATGTATTAAATGTGATACATGAAGGTTTATTATTAGTATTATCAATCAAGCTGCAACTTTGAAACATCATCACCAGTTAACTTAAAAAAACTATAAATACTATACTTTTTAAAAAATCTATTCATATTTAATTAATTCATTAATTGATTGTTTGTGTTTTTCTGGAGTTATTACAAAACTTGTTTTTGCACCTTCAAAAATCAGGTTTTTAATGTTTAGTCGCCTGATGTTTATGTACATTTAATATTGTCAGTTTTCACTCTCACACTGTCACGACACAAAGAATCTGAGCTGCTTCTGTTTGTGTAGAAACCTAAACCTAAATTAAAATCCAGATTTCTGTGGGGAGCAAAGCATGATGGGACACACACACTTACAGATGGAGGAGCTGGGGCGTAGGGGTTGGACATACAAAGACAGATATATATTTTTTTAAATGCAGCTTTAAAAGAAAACAGTTTCTTTATGTTTGAAAACACTGTAACATGATGTTTTTTTTTACTGTGTGGAGCTTCTTTTGTTCTGGTGTGATTGCGGCTCCAGCTGGACGTCAGCAGGAGGTTAATTAACCCTGAAACTAACAAACAAAAAGAACAGAAGAAGAAGAAAAGAAACAACACTATACGCAAACACAACAGCAGCTTTTTAAGATCATCATTCATCATTAAAGATACGTTTAAATTCACTTTTAACTTGAATGTATGAGACAGAAAGCCACACTGCTGCAGCTGCGGTTTATTTTATCACTATCAATAAAAAAAAATAAGAAAAATGTCTTAAAATTGTTTTGTCTGAATGATCGCATCACCTGCTAACGATGGAGCTAATAGACGGTACAGCTGGAGAACACGTGGTGCTGGAAATGAAGGATGTGTGTGAAAGGAGCTGAATACAGCTCACACACACATATCACTGTGTGTACGCCCTCCCTCCGTCCTTCCATATGCCCTTCTTTACAATCTCTCTCTCTCTCTTTCTCACACACACTCACACTCACACACACACACACACTCTCTCTCTCTCTTGCACGCTGGGGCTGAGCTGTGGTGTAATCCAATCAGAGCTCCTGAATGAAAGGGGGAGGAGGCGTGCATGTGGATTAAGGTGTACAACAACTAACCTTATGGGATCACATAAATTGACACCGTCGCTCCCAGGAACGGGGGCCTCACTCCGGAGGCCCCACAGGCCCCCAACACGGCCTCACGCCACTCCGAAAACACTTCAGTTAACCACACACTCGCTGTTATTCAGAGATTAAGCAGTTAAAGAAAAACTGTGATGTTTGTGATGTTGTACATCTGTGATGAAATGTTTTTTCCATCACAGAATTATCACTGGCTCTGGTTATTTTTTTGTTCTTTTTCATGTACATTTACGTCTGTTTCCTCAGTTTCCCAGAATTCTCCTCCAGAAAAAAGTGTCGTTCCCTCTCTGCCAGAAAAATGACCTTTACATTATCACTGATTAGTTTTGCCAGTTACTTTCTGAGAGACATTCACTGGATGCTGGAGTTCGCCATCAGAGACTGAAAACAGTTTAATGATGCTTAAGATTCCACAACCAGGTTTTACTGGAAAACTAATGAACTATCACTGACTGATTTACAGATGCTTCAGTATCAACATTTGTAAATTGACAGATTTCCCAATTACGTTTATAAAAAAAAAAGCGTGAATTTAATATTTTCTTTTGCAAATTAGTAACGTATAAATGTAAGTTTTAGGTCTGAGGGCTGTGAATGTTTTCACACACACAAACTGTGTCATATAACACTCATATCACTTATCACTATCATAATTGTTTTGGTTTTGTGTGATTCTCTCATCGTCATTAATTAAAAAAAAAAAAATCAAACATCATCAGCGTTTGTCAAACTTCACGTCATGATCAAAACCTAGAAACTCTCCACGCCACCGGCGGCCGTGGCTGGACGCCGCCGTCCGTCAGTCTCATAAACGCGAGAGGCCTCTCCGTAACGCCTGTGAGGGAATTTCTTCAAATTTAGTAAAAACCTCCACACGGACTCAAGAAGGAACTGATTGGATTTTGATGGTCAAAGGTCAAAGGTCAAGGTCACTGTGACCTCACAAAACACGTTTCTGGCCATAACTCAAGATTTCCTGCTTTAATTATGACACAATTTAAACACATAAAATTATAAAATAATGAAGTGATGACATTTTTAAACAAAAGTGTCAAAGGTCAACTTCACTGTGACATCATCACGTTCTGCAAAAACACACGACCATCACTGCTGTAAGTCGGGAAGGAGATTGTGACCGTATTTTCTGCAGCTTGAGTGGATGGCGGAGGGATACAACAGCGAGGCGGTGATTCTGACTTTGTGTTTTCACATACAAACGTTCCTAAATGTAGTTCAGCATCTCATGTGACATGAACGTGATGGAAGTGCTGCGCCGCCCTTTTAAGGCGGACCTGAGTCGGCTTTTCCGGACAGCGCCCAGATTCATCAACAGCTTTTACACAAAGACGATAAAATCCACACAACAAAGCCGAGGTTTGGGTAAAATCCTCTAGTAGGAGCCGAGTGTAAAAACGCTCTAAATGTGTAGGTCAGCGTTCCTCGTCCTGGTCGTAAGGCTGCAGAGCCCCGCTGCTTTTCTTTCTTACCCTCTAATTAGCAGCTGATTCACACCAGGGCCAGCAGGTGAACGCAATCAACTGCAATTAGCTGGTCAGACAGAGAAACAGCAGCGACTGTGGCAGCGGTGTCTGTCGACAGGGCGACAGTGATAGCGATATCATGGTGGGATTTTCTAATGGGGGATAAAGGCAGTGAGGGTACAAACAAAGCCAGGAGAGAGTCGACTTAGAGCTGAGGAGATGAAGCTGTGGCCGCTGGTCTCTGCTTCTGCAGCAGGTTTCATCATGTGTGATTGGAGGTTGGGAGAGAAAATGGCAGCTGCAGGAACCACCTCTGTGATTCTGGGGGGAGCGACGACACAATCGTGACATTTACAGCCGACATCTTAGATCACTGGAACATCAGCTGCACGTATCCGCTGACTTTTATTCCAGCAGTCGTCGCAGCAACATCTCAATCATGATGAGAATCCCCCGCTCCTGGTTTTTAAACGCAGGAGTCGCATTCTCTGATGAAACAGTTGTTTTAGTGGGAAGTTTAGGAGTAAACAGCGTCTGCGTGTTGTTGCTCCACCGTCGTCTGTGACTTGACTGTTTCAGCTGTGTTGCCGCTGCATGGCATCAAAAGGGAGGATGGTAACAACAACAAAAATATCTAAATACAAGATGTTGTCACAGTAGTGTACAGGAATGTCTGTAAATCACTAACACCAGTCATTATCACCAACTCGTCAGATGTTTGTACTGAATCTCTGCAGCGGCTCCCAACCCCGAAAATGACTCAGTCATTTTCAAAAACACAGATTTCTTCTCACATTATTTCATCTAAATGATGTTTAGAAGCTACAGAGGTGAACAAAGGCACAAAAGATCAAATTAGAAAAAGAAAAAAGCGTAATATAAGTATGATTTTGTGTAGCTTAAGTACTTTTTACCCCCCCAGTTGTGAAAGACAGAATCTGAGGGGTCACAGATGTCTGGCTAATTTTCAATCTCATCTCACAAGTTCAGCTGTTTTCATTGTTTCCTAGAAAGCAAAACTAAAAACCTCTGGCCCGAGTCCGGCCCATATACTTGCACATCTGGGCAGAGTCTGGCTGTTATCCTCCGGTATTGACTGAGAGTGTGCAACAGGAAGTAGCATCTTACAATCATGCCGTACGTGGGCCAGATTCGGGCCGTGGAACCAGGAATATACCGGGCCAGAAGAAAACAAGGAAGTGGCCTTCGAGTATGGGCCGGATTCATTCTGCTATCTGAAGGCACAGTGACGTTTCACATGAGGGTTATTCATGAAAACCTCGACCGAAGCTTCGTCCATATTGTCTTGCGTCTTGTCTTTGGCCTTGGACAGGACAGAAGAAGTCAGAAATCTTGTCACGTGGCCTCAACTTGTACGTGACAGCTTTGACAGTAAAGAGCCTTCATCACATACAGTTCTAATGTGTACTCACAACAGCCTATAAGTGAAGTCATGAGGAGGGGGAGAAAATGTTTTTTTTTTCTGTCCATAAAGCGACGTCTAATTATTCAATTTAAACAGCGAAGTGTAACCGGAAAGCAGCGACGGTTAATGGACACAGCATCTTTTGTTATTTACTCTTTCTGGCTGTTAATGTCGCCGTCCCCCGCCTCCCCTGTCTCATTATGGGTCAACACAAAAATATGCACAAATACACACATTACTACATCACCTTCACACACACACACACACACACACACACACACACACACAAAGGGTGGCAGTTGCTTGTCAGACTGGTGCCATGCTCCACCTCTCCTCACAGCTTTCATGCTAGCTCCTGGTTGCCTTGGCAACTGGCTGTGTGTGTGTGTGTGTGTGTGTGTGTGTGTGTGTGTGTGTGTTGGCACTGTGTCGAGTACAACATGAAGAGAGAGGAGAGCATGAGCAGCAAATGCAGATACACATGCAAAAAACATGTGCAGAGAACACACACACACACACACACACACACACACACACAAATTAATTTATGGAGATGTGAGAAGTGCAGGATTAGCATTATGCCTGGCGTTACTACACATCCACTTTAGTGGCCTGACGGCGAAACAGACCACAAAACCACATCGTCAAGCCAGGACACGTTGGAGCTTCTCTCTCTCGCTCTCTCTCTCTCTCGCTCATATAAAAGCCTTGTTTTGGAAAATGCATTAAAGAAAAAAAAAAAGAAAACAAAAACTACGATAATTAGTGAACGACAGGAAATGCCCAATCAGTGGTAATTTAAAAGCGGTAAGAGTGTAATTGACTGCTGCTGTCTGTTAAGTGCCTCCTGTAATTTATGGGGACTCATTCTGTTGTGTAATGTGTGCATATTGTTATGTAAAAATTATATGCATGGAATACATCCTGAATATATTGTGTGTGTGTGTGTGTGTGTGTTGTGTGTGTGTGTGTAGAAGCCTATTGTTAACTGTGACCACAAAAGGTGATAGATTTACTGTATATTTTAGAAAAATATAGTTTTGACTGGTAAAACTATATGAACGCCATGATGATGATGATGATGATGATGATGATGATGATGATGATGATGATGATGATGATGATGATGATAATTCAATATCTCATTCTGACAAACATGAATCTGTTGCTGTAACTCAACTCTCCTGGTTTCAGCTTTGTGAGTGTAAAAACCTGCTGTAATGAAGAACTGGTGAACTTCAGATTGATCTGAAAGCTCGTTTCAGTCATGGACCTTTATCAGGAATCAATTAGTTAGTGATTAAACCTGGGATTTATTTAATTTTACTGATCTTTTTTCTTTTATTACTTTTCAGATTTTTCATTGTGTCATAGTAAAAGTTTTTAATAATAAAAATCATTAACATTTCACCCCAATGTACTGTCGCCTATATCTTTAACATTATGTGGAAACCTGACCATTATTATAATGCTTCAATAAAAACATGCATTTAAAAGCCTTGTTAGTCCCTGTTGGATAATATTAAAGCATAAGGCGAATGTGAGTCTAAATAAACTCCAGTGTGTGTGTGTGTGTGTGTGTGTGTGTGTGTGTGTGTGTGTGTGTGTGTGTTCATGGTAAAGGAGGAACATGTCACCCAGAGAGGCTGTTCTTGTTAGAAGGAAGGTTTTTGTTGGTGAACTTCTCCTTTAAAAACACGGATATCAGGCTGAAATAGAGGTCAGAGGTCACCCCATGGATATGTTGTGGTTTGTCTAGTCCGTTTTACGGCAACAAAAAGCTGCAGGGATTTCCACCCTGTCGACCTTCCATTGTGCAGAGGTTGGAGAGGTGGGGGGGGGGGGGGTCAGCGGCGATGCTGTGTTTTATAGGGTGACGGTGGTGGTCTGCCTGACCTCTGACCTCTGCCTGGTCACAGAAGAGAAAACAAACATATGCTCTTTTTCAATGGGCTCTAAATCACGAGGGACAACTTGTGGTGTTCCAGTTCATTAAATAGATTTGAACTTTTGCTCCGTGGTCAAGATTAGTCAGCGATGATGTAATGTCACACCCCTGTCAGACCGCAGCAGCAGCTGTCCGGGAGGACACCGTGTTTCACATCCGTGTGAGGTGACCCTGCTCCCAAATCCAAAGGCTTTAACCAGCCTGACTCTGCTTTACACTTCTGGTTTGAAAATGTTCTTCTTCATTAACATTTCGCTGTAACTCTGATGAACTGACAGGAAGTTCCAGCCCCAAATGAGACACTTTCATTCACTGAACGGATCTGAAAAACTTGAAATGACAACAATTCTTTGCTTGGACCAATGAGGAGGTGGAACTGTTAGTGAAAGTAACACATGAGTATAAGCAGCAGGAAACAGAGATTGGAGGAAGGATATGTCGTAATGGATGAGACCCAATTAGGAAGCGACCGTGTTTGTCTGCGTCACAAAGTTTTAAAACTAAAACATGTCCAGCAGCGTTTTCCAAAATGCCAACTGGCTGCCGTCCATGTTGAATTTACAGTGTGTGACATAAATCAAAACGCAGCATCCTCTATAAACAGTGACATGCTGGAGCTACAGCTGCACACCTGCGTCTCACGTGATGTTAAAGCATCTTCTAGTGAGGTCAAAGGTCAATTCAACCCGTGTTCAGCCTCCCCCCCCCCGTTAGCCCCGTATCCAAACATACAAAGAATGTGTCTCACATGAATCTTACCTGAAGCTTGTTGAAGTTTATTCTGTGTCCCTCAGTCGGACCAGCGGCATCACTCCCTGCTGCAGCAGATCTCCTCCCTCCATGCTGAATCATTTTGGCGTCTCCACGCAGCCTTTGACCTGAGAGAGAGGCAGAAATAATTAATATAATTGACTTTAAAAACCTAATTAGGACATCGTTCTGCATATCCAGCAGAATCTTATTCTCACTACTCACACGCACACACACACACACACACACACACACACACACACACACACACACACTTTATTCCACAGCAGCCATCTTGAATATAAAGAGCTAACTGTGACGCTGTCTTCTTCAAATATCTTACGTCACCATGCAATCACACGAAAGTGTTTATCTAGAAAGGTTTGTTGCATGTGCGTGTGTTCGGTTATGAAACTGGTGCTGGAGCGACTCCTTCTGTGATGTCACATATATGATATTTGTGTCTTTAAAGGTCCAGCCTGTATTCAGAAACTGAGCCTTAAAACCAGCCGTCAGGACTTCTGGAACTTTGTGATGTCACAACAAAGCAGTCACCAAGCCCCGCCCACCTGGACCCACCATCCAAACCTTTACAGGATTTGGTTTCTTTGAGTGTTTTTACCTGAAATCTGCTATATTTTTATTGGATCACTCAGAAAACAATCAGCCAATCAGAAGAGAGGCTCAGAGCCTCCTCTCTTCTGATTGGCTCACTGACCTGTTGTTACTAGAGCTCCAGAGAGAAGCCTGAGAGAGGAGATGTAAAACTACACTGAGATGGTTTTTGGTTCTTAAAAACCCAAATATATCTTCTTATGGATCAACACTTCAAATAAAACACAGAAGAAGAGGAAAATATGGAGCTGGTGTCAGATTTAGACGGGAAGCGATTGATAGATACCAGATATATCAGGCTGATTTGTATGAAATGAAAATGTGGAATATTATAATTGAAAGCCGCACCTCTTGTGTTCGAACATTTACATTTACACATTTGTCAGATGCTTTTATCCGAAGCGACTTACAATTGAGGAGCAACACTAAAGCTTCAGTGCAGGAGGAGACCTTGAGGTAAGAAATAAATCTGTTCAATAAGACAAAGTGCAGGGAGATCAGGTGAAGAAGAGTGAGGTGCGACTTGTTAGAGAGCGATTCACTCAGTGTCAACATCAAACAGCTGCAATAAAGAGCTGGAGCAGCGTAATGTCTCCGATACAGAGTCGTTTGAAGCTACTTATGGGAAAACAAAAGAATAAATGTACATTAGCGTATGAGTTCAAAAGCACATTATACAGTATTTTATCAGGGAAAACATTCTTATCCTCATAGGAGGCGCACTGGTCCGTGTATGGGCCCATTAGATGGTTCTGAACATGTTCTGACTGGGTTAAACAATTAAACGTTGGTCAATACAGACAGGCTGTACCTCCTTAGATCAGTTAGAGTCTCCAGAATTCAATTATTCACTTCATTTTGCGCTAACCATAAGCACATAAATACGATTTATTAATATCCACCAGCATTGTGTACCAGCTGAGTGTGGTGACTGCCTACCTTTTAGACTCGTAGAACTGCGATTCTCTCCCCATTCCTACGTTAGTTGTATTCCTTTAGTCCGTAACGGTCCACAGGTCACAAAAATCAAAAAGGGTTCCTTATAAATGTATTCCAGGTTGTGAATATCGTCCTGAGAAGTCCAAAGTTAAAAAATAAAGCATAAAGGCCTAGTAAACTAAACTATGAGGCTCAGAGGCCTTGAAGCTTCGCAGAGCAGTTTTTGACAATGTGTAGAAGTATTGTTGAGCTCTTTCATTGTTCCTGTATAAAGTATATCCTCTCGGCGAGGACTGAGAAACACTTGTATGAGCTGATGTAGTTTAGGTAGGGTTGCAGTCACATGCAGAACAAGCACATTTTCAGAAACTATGTTACGTTTCAGGTGAGGTCTCATAAATGCATTTTGGCCGTACAGTTCTCCTGTTGTAAGCTTATTACAGTTACACAGGCAAATGGAGGCAAACTGGGTTTAAAACAGGTGGGAAGGAAACACATTATTCGCTTGTTTTCTCTGTTCTCAGCCTCAGACTCGTCTGGATCAGACGTCTGACGCGGCGGCCCCTCCAGAGTCCAGACAGACCGGTTCCTGGAGGGTCTGGACCCCCTGAATAAAACACATTTCATGCAAGTCACTGAACATTTCCTGTCCTTCACCCACAATGCCACCCACCACCACCAAACACACACACACACACACACAGGCCTTCACCACAGTCTCACACGTCACCATGAGAGCCACCCAGACGGACCTCGGCCCTCCTCGCTGCTTTTTACCTTTTGCCTCCATGTGGCCCTGATGTGGCAACACTGACACAATGGCCAGTTTGTGTGTAGCTGTAGATTTAATGCTGGGGAGTAAACAGAGACTGGGGATGGGGGGGGTGTGAGGGGGGGAGGGGGCGTGCACTGGGAGGGTGTGGCGCGGCTGTTAAAATGCAGACACTGACAGTCGCCTTGAACTTGAACCCCCCTGAGGTCCCCTTGACCTTAGCTCTTTTCCCGTGCTCCTCTCTGCCCTTGGCGGTGGTGGCGGCCTTTGTTGAGCTGTCGGCATTAACTCTTCACGCCCCCCCCCTCCTCTTTCCAACACTCTCTCCTCCATCTTCCCCTGGGGGCCAAGCCTCTTCTTCTTCTTCTTCTTCTTCTTCTTCTTGTTCTTCTTGTTCTTCTTCCTCTTCTTCTTCTTCTTCTTCTTCTTCTTCTTCTTCTTCAGCCACTTCCCCCTGTGCGGCTGATTTTCGGGGTACACCCATCTGGTCTGTGGCGAACGCCCCAGTGGGGAATTTTGTTTTCCCAGAATGCTAATCTGAACCCGAGGGGGTTTCATTCCCACATTCTGGGATCGGGGATTTATTCTTTTGTTTTTGAGGAAGGAGAAGCTCTGCAGGATTCCTGTCGTGCCACGATAAGTAAAAAAAGTAGGTGTCACCTCTGAAGTCCTCTGCAGGATTATCATCTGGATTTATGTCTGTGGCGTGACTTTGTTTTGTTTTGTTTTTTTTAGGAATTGACTGAAAAAAAACACAAGCCGATCATGAATCTGCTGAACCCTCCCCGACATTTGAACTTTAGCCCGACTGCATCAATAAACGTGTACTGGAGCCCCTAATGTTTCGGTGTTATTTGATTTTACAAGACTGTAAAACCACATTTAGATTCAGTCTCCCTGGTTGCCCCTGTTTATAGGATTTTGCCTCCTAGCTACTCACTTTCAAAGCAGCTCTGCCCTGATTGTGTCTTGCACCATTATCATTGTTTTTTCGGGGGGTTTTTGAGAGACTTGTCGCCAAAATTAGGACCTGTCACCGATCAAATACTGATGCGATTTTCAAAGGAGATGCATTACATTTTTGATTTTGTCAAAACAGCTCCATGGGTGCGAACAACAGCCTGGATGTTTGCATGGTGAGAGGAGGAGGAAGAAGAGGAGGAGGAGGAGGGGGAGGAGGGGGAGGAGAGGAGACGAGTGATTTAATCTGCTAATTTTTCTCAGGTCTTTTGGCTGTTGACAGGCAAGTGTAATGGTCCTTCAAGTAATGGAATCAGCCACTCAAGCAACACATGCACACACGCACACACGCACACACCCGCTCATAGACGCATGCACACACATTCAACCGCTGAAAGCACGCCTGTTTTGCATATGAATGACATCACCGTAAACTTTTCTGGGGAGTTTTTTTTTTTTTTTTTTTTTTTTTTTGGGGGTTGGGGAGGACAGAGGGGGACGTGGTGGAGAGGAGCGCTATGAAAGGGAAAACATTAGTCAAATCACTTCCCGCTTCAGTCACCCGCCCCGGCCAAACTACTTGACATTCCACAACAGGGCTCTCTCTCTCTCTCTCTCTCTCTCTCTCTCATCCTCACTTCTTTCGGACGTCCAACTCGTCAGGTTTAGCAAAGTTTAGCTAACCTCCTCTCCCGCTCGAGTATTTCTCCTTCATTATAAAAACACATAAGCTGTGAGAAATTGCTTCAGGGTGTGAGTGGATTTTAAGCTTAGTGTCACCGTCTCAGCTACATGCTACCTGTCCAAATGACCTCACTCCAGTTCTAAATGCTGCCGCTGTGGTCGGGTCTGTTTTTTGTTCAAGTTGTTCAGTTCCGTGAGCTTACAAAGTTCTCACACGTGCAGCGTTACAATGCTCAAAAACAGTAGTGCGACGAAAGTGTAATTAACAAAACACTTGCAGAAAGAAAACTACAATAAAGTCTTTTCTCGTGCAGTTTTACCTGAACTCCACCTCAGATACTGTGGCAGTTTTCCAGGCCCGTGTTATTTGGTCAAATAAGACCCAAAAAAAAAAGAAAAAGAAAAGAAAGTGTTTTACACATCAGTGTAATTTCTTCATCAGCATTTCAGTGACTTTGTTTTAATGTGAAGAGGTGAAGGAAGTGCTGACAACCTGAGAACCTGTTCTCACTGTGCCAATATCATGTTACCAAGTAAAAGTATTATCAGCAAACAATACTTAAAGTATCAAAAGTAAAAATACACATTATGCCATTATACAGAGAACGAACATAAGGTCCCATCCAGTGTAAAGGTCTCTGTCCATGTGTAGTGTGATTATAGATCAGGTCTAGGTTCTATATTAATACTGTGAAAGTATCAAAGCCTCAGTCCACAGAGAAATGCACACAGCCTGTATTCAGAAACTGAGCCTTAAAACCAGCCGTCAGGACTTCTGGAACTTTGTGATGTCACAACAATAAAATCCCTGTCAGCTCTGCCATCGACAGCCTCTGGACCTGCACCGTCCAAACCTCGCTGCATTTGGTTTTACCTGAAATCTGCTTTATCTTAACTGAAATATGGGACATTTAATGCATGAATATGTCATTTTAATGCTGTAGCTGGAAGTGGTGGAGCTTATTTTACCTGCTTTTACAACTGTAGAGTTGTTCCATCAAAGCATCAAAGCCATATATTGTGTAAAATGATATGTTTTATGTGTAAATTCATTAATCTACAAAGTAGTGACAGCTTTCAGGTACAAGTACGTTAAAATTGTAATTGCGTAACTTCATAATATACTTCCACCCCTACATCTAACTGTAGCTTGTAACAAAATGTTTAGTTTTGAGTTTCACTTTCAACCTCGACGTCATGTGATTTGCAAAGTTAGGAAATCAATCATCAATCAGAGATCAAATCAATTTCCCTTTTAAGAGACTTCATTTTCCAGCTCCAGATATTTTCTCTGCTGGGAATTAAAGCAGGACGATGTAAAGAGGCACAAAAGTCCCTGGACATGACGGTTTGTTCCTGGAGCTCACGAGCCAATCACTGGAGACTACACTGTCACATGGTCACACTCAAAAAAAAACAAACAAACAAAAACTTCTAGTGGATCAATCATCAGATTAAAATGTGTGAATGACAAAAAAAACAAAAAACAAAACGTCACTGAAATGACTGATGTGTTTTATGTGTAAGGGGTGTTTAAATGCATCTCTCCATCTGCGCCATCGCTGCAAAGATCGAGTATCTGGAAAGCCTTGATAATCTTCACACAACCGCACACACACACACACACACACACACACACACCTCTTTATTCATCATCTATATTTATTATAATTGGAACGTTTCACAGAACAACAAACCCCTTCAAAAGCATCTGAAGCCATTTTGTCTTTGCTCACTGAACAGAATTGCCGGGGCTGCAGCTCACAGAGGTGGAGGACAGATCTGGACAGGTGCCCACTTTTTCTTGGCGCTGACCACAGTCGGATCCAAAGAGACACACACACACACACACGCATCCTCTGTCCTAGCGACCGGTTGCAAACACGTTTCCCTCCAAAATCACACAGAATGGCCTCCTAGGGGAGCATTCCTGCATACCAATGACGATTCTGAGGAACTTGTGAAAGGAGCAGCACCCGAGTTCCTCGACCTTGGACGTGCACCAAAACCCGCCATTTCCCACTTTGGACCCCCACTCGCCACGCCACCACCGCCGCCCCCTCCCCTCCTCCTCCCCTTCCTCTGCCTTCGGCCCTTGTGTAATTGTCAATCAAACAGTCGTGGCTGGAAGTGTGGCCCTTCCATTTTCTTTTCTTAACGATCCGGTCCGGTCTAAGAGGCGGCAATGTCATCGCGGCGCCATCTTGGAAACTGATTCCTTTCGGTCCCATGATCTGATGTAGCAGCAGCCATTTTGTTTTATGTCAAGAAGAAAGCCACGCTCTCGCAGTGGAGGACCTGAGCTCGGTGTATGTTTCCTCCGTCAGGATGCTCAACACGTGAAGCAGGAGGTGGTGACTTCCTTTCCTTTCCTTTCCTTTCCTTTCCTTTTTTCGCAGAGACCTGACAAACGTTTTGAGCGCGAACAGCTGTAACTTAGACTGCGATCCCAACATGGCTGCAAATGACAGCTCCGGTTGTACGCCGTCACTCCGGCTTGCTCTGGTGTGCTTAACATTGGCACTCAGTTCATTAAGGCCTATAGCGCTTGGCTAATACAACGTGCCTCTTGGCAGCATGACAAAAACTGTGAATCAGATTATGAGGACCATAATGCCGCCAAGAAACACTGAGGGCGAGGGGAGTTGTCACGGAGGAACGCGGCGCCCGCTCTCTGGATGTTAACGCCTGGGACATAATGTAATTGCAGCCTGCCCTGGTTAATAAGGGCACTGTAATATTTGCATGGAGCTGCTGTTTATGTGTACCACGGCTCATTTCGGCGCGCGGCGCAGCTGTAAACAAGAGGAGAGCGGCTTGTAAAGCCTCTGCATCGAGCACGCAGACACCCAAGGGGGCTGCGCTGAAGCTGCCTTATAAAAAAAAAGATAATAATAATAAAAGAAACCTCTTTCATTGAATTACAGGAGACTTCATAAAAGAGGAAGGGAATGAATGAAAAGAGCTGCGTGATCAACCTGTACTGTAAAGGGTTACATTTCATTTGTTTTACAGTGGGATTACCCTCTTTTACATGATAATGCTAATGAATTGTGAGGGGCCCATATGTCAGTGTTGGCGCGTTTGCCATATGTGGTGTCAGACAGCAAATCACATACACACACACACACACACACACACACACACAAAATCACAATCACAATCACAATCAAGGATGAGGATGCTACTGTGCTCTTTTGTTTTGCCTAAATCCAGAACACCAGTGGGCCGGTGGCGCGTGTGTGTGTGTGTGTGTGTGTGGATGTAACACTGGCCTGTTACTCATCCACACAACAACACGCAGCTCAGGCTTTTCTCTGGTTACTACAGAGGCCATCTTTGCACTGATTCATTTTTTTTTTTTTAAACGAGCACAGGGCGCCGCTCTCCTCTGCCGCCGTGCAGCTCGATGCCAAACGCGACAGGAAAAGCAAACCCACGTCCCTGATGGTGTTTTGGAAATTGTTTGATCTCAGGGGAATTATGATAATCTTTTCATTTGGCTGTAACACTATGTTGGACCTGATTTGGACCAGCTATTGGAGAAATTTAGATTTTATTCTTGTTTCTTTTGTGTTTCAATATTCCTCATATATATCACATATGTTTGTTATTTTACATATTTCACTGTAAAGCTCAGTGATGTGGCGGCTGACTGGACGACCTCTCTGTCAATCACGCGAGGCTCCTCCCACCCGATCACGTGCACATCAAACTTACAAAAAAAAAAACAAAACAATGCACAACATCCAGTTTTCCA
Source organism: Seriola dumerili (assembly GCF_002260705.1). Classification (NCBI taxonomy): domain Eukaryota; kingdom Metazoa; phylum Chordata; class Actinopteri; order Carangiformes; family Carangidae; genus Seriola; species Seriola dumerili. Next base: position 1,181,773 of record NW_019174690.1, read on the forward strand.
TTGTTTTCAATGTAAACCTTTATTACTATTCCAACACAGTAGTTTTCCACAGAAAGGCACATGTGGTGAACACGTAGCCGTCAGATTGCGTAACACAAAGACGGCCGCTCGTCTAAAACAATAAGCTACGACATAAAGAGCGTTTCCGCACAGATCTGCATTTAAGGAGAAAAAAAAAGAGATTTAGTGCAACCCATTTCATTATTTTAGACCACAACTCATGGTTTTCATGCCACTGGACTGATATCACAAGAGTGACTCCTTTTTTTTTTTTCTTTTTTTTTTTGCCAGAGATTAAAAACATAATTTCAAGCTTATCCAGGCAGATAAGTAATTGTCTTGAGCACTGGGATGTGCATGATTATCAAAAGAATACATTTTCTAAATTAGACCAAGATATCCTCCCTTGAATCAATTGCAAAAGCACTGCATAGACATAGATTGTTTAAAGTAATATTTAAAAGATTTGCATAGATTATCAATCGTAATAAAAAATTTGCCACTTCCTGGAAATTAATATAGAATGAATTAGGCTGCGATAGTACTTGCTTTATTGCATTTGGGTGTGTGTGTGTGTGTGTGTGTGTGTGTGTTAATGTCAAGGACAGGAAATTAAGGCGGTGTTTGAAGCCAATGTATTTGTCATGTCTCACCCAGAGATGTAGCATTACAGCGAAGCAGGTGACGGCTATGAGCCAAGCTGCTGCGTCTCAAAGCCTGCTGGGAAGGTTTTAATAGTGTGGCAGGTTCTGTGTACACACACACACACACACACACACACACACACACACACACACACACACACACACACACACACACACACACACAGAACCATGAGCCCTGCTCAGCTACTCTCCTGCTGATCAAATACACTCCTGCCATCAGGAATATTAAATGTGAGAGTCCACGTTTACTCAGACTGCGGCTCGTGGCTGCACAGTCCAATCAGAGTCTGTTAAGGCGGCAAATACAAGACACAGAAACCATGTTCTGTCGTCTGTCACACACTCGCACAACACGCCCACTGTAACTTCTGCATCAGTGTATTAACGACGGGAGTGTCGGCTCCCTCAGAAACCACGTGTCTCGATGACGTCTGGAGGAACGTCTATAAACTACAGCCCAGAAACAACAACAAAAAAAATCCAAAGTACAAACAAAAAAACAAAAAATGAAGATAAAACAGTTGCATAGAGTATAAAGACGACAGCTCACTCCTTCGCCATTGTGTCAGCCGACACATGGAGCTGTCCAATCGCAGTGCAGTATTATTCACTGCTGCCGTGGGTCTCACATTCACGCGTCTTTGAGTCCTAGCAACTATAACAAAAGCAAATCAAACACAACGCGGGCTACAGCTCATCAAATATCACCTACAGTGAGTGGAGCCTTATGTTAGTTATTAGTTGACACATTATATAGTTTCAAGTCTAATTAATATTGTTTAATGATAATTTACAAACGTCAGAGCCACACCCTCAGAAACACAAAGAGAAGAGTGACGCCTCCAGCTGCTGATCTTCTGTCCGGACCCTGTTTCCCCCACAGTGTCACAGTCCATCACCGCCGTGATGTTTGCGTTCACTATCAAGTCCAGCTTTGAGCATTGGCTCCCATAATGCAACACCGAAGAGGCGAAAAACAGAGCACCGCAATGTCCCAAAGTCATCGCCGTCGTCCGCGTTTACTCCAGGCTGAAAGGCGGGAAACGGCGGCAGAAGGAGCAGTCCTGCCATCCCTCCGTCGTCTGTTGCAGATCCTCCTGCGCCGACAGCACTCACCTGTAAACACGAAAAAAGAGAAAGAGAGAGAGAGAGAGAGAGAGAGAGAGAGAGAGAGAGAGAGATGACATTAAAGATTCAGCTTCGATTCAGTCAAAACACAGAGAGAGGCCAATCATATGAATGTCAGAACAATTATCTGAGACAGTTGACTGTGAGTGGCAGTTTATCAAAAGGAGGCTTATTGGGGGTATTTTCTTGTGAGTCCTAAATCTGGCGGAGGTGAGCGCAGCTCCGTGCACCAGCTGAGGGGATTGGGGCTGAAGTTGAAAGGCCTTAGCGGGAGCCTGGTACGCTACGAGCTGCTAATACAAAGAGGAAGCATGTGACACACCCTAAGCTAGGCTGAGTTGGACTTCAGACGGTCACCAAACCTCCTTCTTTTTCTCTTTCTCTTTTTTTTTTGTGTGACATTTTCGAGCAGCTCAGACAAGCAACTTAAAATATTACAGTGGGTCAGCGAGTGCAGGGCGAACCGATAACGCAGCTCAGAGGAAAAAATCGACAAACCGCCGCGCTAATTAGCATCACCCGAGCTATTAGCGAGCATCACGTTAGCCTTGGCATTTAGCATTACACCGTCGTCGGGAGAGCGGGTGAGAAACAGGAGGGAGGGAGGGAGGGAAGGGAAGGGAAGGGGGAGGAGGGGCTAACAGCGGAGGTTGGTGGCATAAAAGGCAGTTTCGGGTATTGGTGTCGCTTTGAGTTATTGGCATCATGGTCTTGTTTTGTTGAGAGGACTACAGTGAATAAGCTTGTTAATGGTAAATTTACAGCCCCAGCATGTGGCCTAATAAAACCAGGGGATAGAGAGGATGATGAGAATGATTGCAATTTTGTGTGTGTGTGTGTGTGTGTGTGTGTGTGTGTGTGTGTGTGTGTGTGTGTGTGTGTGTGTTATGGGGAGGAGGAGGAGGGTGGGGGGGGGGGGAGGGGGTGTAGTTAGAGAAAGGGAGAGAGAAAAGTGGAAGGCGCCGGTAATTAAGAGTCTAAAAGAGTGTGAGAGAGGCGCACACCGCTCAAAGCAAACTTTGAGCCTGGATTCCTCACTTTTTATTTATGCACCCCGACTCGAACCCCCCCCACCCCCCCATCCCTCTTCACTCTCTCCCTCGCTCTTTACTTGTCTCCCCCCTTGCTGAATGAATAGCTATAACAGTGCTACCGTGTCCCATCTAGAAACACCCCCCACCCCCCCACACCCTCCTCCAATCCTCCAGCCCTTTCTCAACACTCCCTCCTCCAGCCCGGCCCTGAATAGGGAGCCGAATTGAGCAAACAGTCAGGCTGTCAGCTCAATAGGAGGTCTGGCCGTGAACTTGAAGTCCTTCCCAGGCCCCCAGCCTCACATTAGGGTGGGAGGAGTGGTGGTGGTGGTGGTGGTGGTTGGGGAGACAAGAGGGAGGAAGGGATGGTGGTGATGGGGGGTTGCAGCCAGACTTTTGGGGGGCCCCTACGTGCCAGTGTTGGGGGGGGGGGGGGG
>NW_019174690.1:1185061-1286576 GCF_002260705.1 Seriola dumerili
GGGGGGGGGGGACCCCTGCCACAGAGGTTCCCAAGGCTGGTGCTCATGCCGGAGCAATGGGGGCAGGGTGCCCCAGCTGCCTGCTAACCCTCCCCTCCCTCTGTAGCACTCAGTCTGGGCAGGAGGGGTGCTGATGGTGCAGACGGGACAGTGTCTGCTCCCCTGCCAAAGCTCCTCTAGACCCTCACACACACATACACACATACACACACACACACACACACACACACACACGAATACACAGATCCAGACACAAGCTGCCGGCCGTGCCCACCCCCTCACCTCGACTAGCTCCCAGCCCTCCCAGGCTTCTCATCATCTCATTAGCCAACGCCAGCCACTCCACTGTCTACTGTTTGCATTGTTTTGGGCTCTGCATAATTTACACAGTAAATTGAGAACGGCCCCAGCCCCCTTCGCTCAATCTACCACCTGTTTATGGAGGCCTGGCTGTGATTAGTGCGCCTCGGGTTTGACACAGTTACCGCACAACTTCTCAGGAAAGCCAAGCGACGCCTCCGTTTTTTTTTTTTTTTTTGTTTTGTTTTGTTTTTAAAAGGCTGCATCCTCCAGAATTTAAAGCCAGAAAGCTCGGCGTGACCTCGTTTGAGACGCGGCGTCACGTCAGGTTTAGTCTGAGTAACACCTGGAAATCAGTGATTGAAAGTTTGATGATTGAAAGTGAAATTAAACACTTTTTCGATCGCTATCTTTTCCCTCACCTTGACCCGCCAGGGGGTGTTAGCAGCCTCTCTGTTAGCACTGCAGACTGGCACCCTACTGTAAAGTTAGCATTAGCATTGTCTCTCCCCTGACCTCCACACCGCAGACACAAACAAAGGGAGTTCTCTGTTGCGGCGGGACAATGGCGTGCATTGTTTACCGGCCGCCTTACTTAATCAAGCCCAGTTGACGCTAATTGGTGTTTTGGGTTAAGCGGTTTTTCAAAGTTGGGAGCTCCCGGGTCGGAATAATGCTGCCGCACCACAACCAGCTCGCTCAGGGGAGAACAATACTCGACTTGTCTGAGCGCCGACTGCCCTCCAACACTCGCCACTCGCACAAAGAGAGGCTTTCCAGCACCGAGACTCTGCCCCGGCGAGGTCCCACTTTCCTCACTTCTTCACCACCTCTTCTCTATTATTTCACTCTCTCTCTCTCTCTCGTCTCTCTGCTGCTTTTGTGTGTGTGTGTGTGTGTGTGTGTGTGTGTTTTGTTACACACTGCAGTGTCCCTGTATGAGAATGTGAATGGCGGTTCATGGATACCATCACTTCCCACTCGACGGTCGTTCCCGCCTTGACATTTCTCCTGACCTCATTTAAGGAGTTGAAGAGAAACTTTCAGATATCAAACATTATTTTAAAAACATTATTTTATGTCAGAATATGGGAGAGCTCAGCTACATGGAGTTATTTTATTTGTCCAGTAGGCGTAGCTGGTTTGCAGCGTATCTCCAAAATGGCAGCCGCCGCTGCTGCTGCCGCCGCCATGTCGGGGCACGTGTGTGAGGATGGCACGAGAATTCCCCAACGGGAAAGAAAACATTGCGCTTCGGAGGACAGATGCCCACTGAAAGCCTCCTGAGAGAGGCGTTGAGAGCGAGAGTGATTTAATGTGAACACACATACAAAACATGCCCCGCCTCCATCAACTCACCCTCCCCTCCACCCATCGGCGCATCTCGTGAATCGTGCAATTAACAAACACATGATTAAAAAAAAAAAAAAAAAAAAAAACGGAGCCCGTCAGAGGAGAAGAGGAGTAAGTGAGGAGGGCACGAGAGGAGGGTGGGGGGGTTGGTGGATGGAGGAGAAGATGGAGGGGTTGGTGGTGGCGGTGGCGCCGGTGGGAAGATGCAGCGTGGTGGGCGCAGCGGGTTGCGGTGTGTTACCTGCACTGACTGGTCTTCCCACTTCCATTTCATGCCAGCGTTTGCTCTAAGATGGTGGCGCCGGCTGCGTCTCGCTGTACAGGAAAAAGGGGGCAGTCTGCTGAGGATGGAGCGGAGGAGGAGGAGGAGGGAAGAGGCGATGCAGAGGAGGGCGAGGAGAGAGGGAGGGCAGAATCAACAGCAACCCCTCCTCCTCCTTCTATTCCTGTTTTTCAGTCTCCTTTTGCCAGCTCTCCTTCTGTGGTGTTGTGGTGGTCGGTCGCCTGCACAGAGGAAACCAGAGGGTGAGAGGGTGAAGATTTAAGAACGAGGTTTATCCATCAAAACACACGTGTACAGTTCACGAACAGCACGCCACGCGCACACACACACACACACACACACACACACACACGAATGCATGCATGTATACACACATGCATGCATGCACATGCACACACACACACACACACACACACACACACACACACACACACACACACACACCTTTTCATGTCTGTTCTCATGGTACAGTCTGCCCCTGAGCATGCAAATGACTTTCATTATGCAAATATATGCAAATCAGATCCAACCATCTGAGAATCAAGGGTGGGAAAGAAAAAAAAAAAAAAAAAAAAACTCGACACAGAGATTGAATGAAAGAATGAAAGAGAAAAAGGGACAAGAGAAAAATCCTTTTGAGTGGCAGGAGGCGGTAAGTTAGGTAAACGCTCTGTGGAAAACAACGGCAGCCCAATTGGACAAACACGATTCTTTTATTGTGTCTGTGACTTTCTCTCCTTTTTATATTTCATTTCCTGCGTCCTCGTCATTTTACAGGATACACTGTTCTTTATTTATTTCCCACCACCAATGTAAACACAAAGATACTTCAATCCAAGGACACTGATGATGATGATGATGATGATGATGAGGATGAGGAGGATGATGACGAAGAGGAGGATCTACGTCCCTGACAGCTGCAGCTAAGCGTTGGTGGAAATAATGCTGCATTTTCAGCATGAGCAGAAACGGTAAACAGCTGCTCAGCACTGTTGACACTCACCGGTTAAGCTAACCTGGATTTGACGTAGCTCCAGTTAAATCCCACTGTAGCATTATTGTGCATTTCTTTTTCAGCCTCAACAGCTGACTCAAAGCTCTGTGACTGACTGCAGCTCTGCTCTGTTATTTGGTGCGTGTGCGAGCAGGACTAGCTTAAAGCAAGTCATTAGGTGGCTAAATGCTATTAGCCAAGCACTGTGGACGTCAGATGAAAGAGGTTATTTTTTTAATTCTCTGGAAAATCAGCGTCTGCCTTCCCTCAACGACTTACACCTGCACACGGAAACCTGCCAGTCTAAAAAGGCAACGTAGCACAATGTGGCCAGCTGACTGAGTTCAATATTCACAAGCAGGTGGAGTCTGTATCTCGCAGGTTCAGCCACGTAGCTCCTGGACCTGCTCTATTCAAAGAAATCAACAAAGAAAGCTGACTAATCGGCGAACAGAGCCCACTGTCTCGTTTGGTTAATACTCTGAGTCCGGCAGAAAGGATCCTCCATTAGCCAGCGGAGGAGGGAGCCCGGCTTTTGTCTGCGGGTGTCAGTAGGGGAAGGCTACGTCTGAAATTGGAATAAGGTGGTAAAAAACAGGGGTGACTTGGAGTGTGAGAGAGTTGGGGTGGGTAAGCAGGGAGGGGAAGGACTACAGGGGTGGGGTACCGCTGAATGGTGGCAAACCTCTCCTAATTGGCACTTGACATTTTTTTGCCATTGGCACTGGAGTGGGCCAGCTTTCAAGCCCTCTCCGGGTCCTTGTTGGAAAAGTGCCTTATGCAAATATGGCGAATGGGCTCTATTGTGAAGCCTCTGATATTAACAGCTCACGCAACAATGAAATTGTGTGCTCACTCTGGACTCGTAGGTGTGTGTGAGAGAGCTAGACAATGGCAGCGGGAGCAGCTTCAGTCTGAACAGACCCTCCATCGGATGCTTTGCCAAGTCATTTCACCAGAATGGGCTTTTTCCTGAGGACCGGGGGGCTCTCAGTAAAAGCTTTATTAACGACTGAAACAAACAAACGCATGCACTGTTTTGCTCCGGCTCTCAGCGTGGCTCTGTTTGTACTCCTGCTGAATGGCTCGATTTACTGTGGTTGAAAATACTGAAGGTATTGGTAGAAAAGGCTTCACTCATTCACTTTGAAAGATATTTCCACCCCCCCCCTCCCTCCCCCTCCCCTCTTAAAAACATCACTGTCTCCGTTCTAAATGTGAAAATGTATTCATGCTTCAGTGCCGCACCGAGCTCCCTCTGATATTCCTCTCTTCCTCTGTGTGCCCGCATTGTTTACCCTTAACTCGCTCCCCTGGGTGAGCACAGCTCCAGATCTAAAGATATCTGCAGAATCCCTTTGGAGAAAACTTCTGCACATCACTGGAGAAATGTGGCAAAAAAAACAAAAAACTGAGCTGCGTTTTCAAAAGTCCTAAGAAATGATAAAAGGCGGGAGATGGACAGCCGGGCACAAACACGCTCTCCACTAAAGCTTCCAAGTCGACAAGGTCTGAAGCTTCCTTGTCGTCTGAAAACACACACAAAAAAAAAGCGAATTTCATCTTCATCTCCCGGCAACTCGAAACCAACAGGGAGGCAAACAGAGCGACGGGGTCAGGCGACAGCAGTCGCCCCCCGTGTGGTCCGAGCACAGTCAAAGTACACCTGTTACCGCTAAGTTGCCAAACTTAATCTCCTTTGTCTGCGGAGGCCCCATTGACTTCTGCAAAACTGCCTGCGATACATTCATTTCTGTGTGAGCGTACGGGGGAGGGGGGGGGGGGGGGGGGCAGAGGAGGGAATGCCAGCGTCGTAGAAAATAACGGGGTCTGGCCTTCTGCTCCGGCCCAACAGCGAAGCCATTTTCCAAACCCTGTTGGTGTGTCCCGTCAAGAGAAAGAGAGGCAGAGAAAAGGGGGCAAGAGTCACTGGGTCTTATTCAGAAAACTGTCTGGCTGCTCGGACCTGGCAGCACTGAAAGGGAGGCAAAGGGCTGCATTGTCCCCCAGTGACAAGTGGACTAGCTCTATTGACTGTAAAGTCTACTGGTGGGGGGGCAAATAGGACCCGACCACAATGGCTGTTTTTCTATTTGACACTTGGAGTCTAAATCTGCTTGCCTAGTGCATGAAAGCTAAGACAAACCCACCCTCCTCCTCCTCCTCCTCTTTCCTCTCCCTGCCTTCTTCTCTCCTTCTCCACCCTCTCTCTCTCTCTCCCTCTGTCTATTTCAGACTCTACCACGGGACGCAGAAAAAAAAAAGAAAAAAAGAAAAAAGAGGGAGCAAAGGCCCTAAGGTGGTTTTTAGGAACCCTCCCATCTTCCGTGCCATTTTCAGGCAGCAGAAGCTCCGACGGTCCCTGCTCTGGGTCCCCAGTGTGAAGTGTTAGTGATATAACTGTGCCACACACAGAGCCAGCAACAAAAGCATTTGCACCATGACATGCGTCTCCCAGGGCACTGCTTAGGGTATAAACACAATCTGTCCCAGACTTCAGTTCCCATTCACTCCCACCCACCCCCCACACAAAACACCCCCCCCCCAACCCCAACACCCCAACACTATCTGACACAGAAAGGGAAGCGAGAGGAGACGGCACCGAAAAACACGCCCGACTTCTACCTGTTACACCTTAATGTATAAAGGCACCTGAACAGGCGCAAACGTCAACCCATCTATTATTCACCATAACAGATGGAGGCCGTCGGCGGAGAGCGAACCAGGAACTACTTCTCCGTCCGAGGAGGTTACACCTCCGGCTGTCACTCTCCGTCAGGGCCCTCGTTCTTCCCTCTTTCTGAGCCGAGCCCCGAGCTCAAATGTCACACTGAGCACCTGCAATGCAGCAGGCAGGAAACAACTGCAGGGCTCGAGGAGATTGACATTGCGAGGCGAGGTTGCCACACAAGCTTTTAGGGATTTCACTTCGGCCCCTGCACAAATCTGTAGCCTGTCCAGCTGTGTGCGTGTGTGTGTGTGTGTGTGTGTGTGTGTGTATATATCCAAACTTGAGGGTGATGTTTGTGTTGAGACAGCAGAGCGCCCTGTGGAATAGGTTTTTTTTTTTCTACAATTGGACTTCACTGCTAGCCTTGTGGCTCCCAAAGCCTTGAGACCTTGGGAACAATCCTTAGCGGCCTCTCCCAGCAGGAGCGGCCCTCTAGCTTTGATGGGCAAGAAAAGAAATCACACCTTCAATCAGCCATCAGAGGCCTCGAGGTTGAAGATCTGATTGACCAATTACTCCTCACCATGAGTCCGGGCAAAGAACCTAAAGGCTTAGATTGTTCTCCTTCTCTCACTCGTGGATCTCGTCACTGGGGGGGGGGGGGGGGGGGACTTCTGCTTCTGCTTGATTGCCCCTGGACCCCCCCCCCCCCCCCCTCCTCCGAAGCCTCGCGCGTACACACACACACACAGCAGCATTCAGCAAAGATCCCATCAGGCCTTTCCACATGGTAGCACCTCATGCAATGGAGGCTTTGCCACGGCCCATTCACAACCAAGCCAACTGTCACGTCAAATCAAACAACGGCCAGGACCCCAAATCAAACATCTTTTCATGCCACGGGGAGAAAGGGAGTAGGTGGGAAAGGAGAACGGCTAACTTAACAAACTGGCCTCAAACAAATTCTTGTCTGTTCGCTTTAGGTGCCGGCGGGTGCACTGGGAGCCCCGGATTAACTCGGAGGGAGCATTCTTAACTCACACAATCCCATCCAAGTCGGAAACATATGTATAATTCATGGCACCGTATGCAGCTCGATACGACAGAAAAGGCCCGCATTCTTTTCATATTTCATGTCCTCTTCATGCCAGAGATGCAAGCTCTGAAATTCATGGAGCCCAAGTTAATAGGGCGTCGACTAAACCGGCTAGCAAACTGATTAGCCAACACCGACTTGTTAAACGACTTGTCAAAGTCCAGCGGCTTTGGTGAATCAGTGTGTGGGTCTTTTTCACCCACCCACCCCCCCTCACCCCCCCTGTCACTCCCGGCCATGTGATACCGAGGCTAAGCCCCTGCATGCAGCCCCACCACACAAGGATCATGGGGCTTATTAGATTAAAAGTGATCCTGTTGCACCAACCGTACTGCTCTGGATCACTAGCGCTGGCTGCAGGGAGCTATAATGTCCCACTTATTTCAACATGACTGTTACCAACAGTGTTCTGCGTTCCTAAATGCTGATGCACCACGACACACACAGATCATCAGTAAACACACACGAAAAATCATGCAGCCTACCTTCCTGCTGCACGCCGCTCCCACGTCCCTTCAGGTGGCGTCCATTTTCTTCACGTGTTGCTCTTCTTTGAGAGTTTTTGCGTTTCTTTTTTTTTTTCTGTTTTTTTTTTTTTTTTTTTTTGGAGGGAGGCGCGTATGGGGTCTTGATGCCTTTTCAGGAGTGTAATGGGATTCTTGTTACTTTCGGTTATCTAGCTTTATGAAGAATGTACATCACTCATACAGCTAGATAACCAAAGATAACAACCAACCCCTAAGGCTACCCATCCTCTCAAGCCGCAGGCGAAGAAGCAGCGTGGGCCGAGTTCTGACCTATAAAGCAGAGGAGAAAGTCGTTAATAAAACATGATCATTCATCTCCGTCTCTTTGATTTGACACGATTTGAAGGATTAAACACTAACTTCAAAAAAGGAGCAAAGTCTGGATAAAAAAGAAAGAAGAAAAGAAATCAAAACGGCAGTTAACACCAACTCCGGACAAAGACGTTACTCTTCTGGCTTGGGGCCTTTTTTTTTTTTCCTTCCCCCCTCACTCAACTTACAGCGGCCTTTAAATGTCCTGACCCTTAATTTTGTGATGTCACCAAGTGGCCCCATCACCCCGCCTCAAAACCGCCTCAGCCAATAGGAAACCTCCCTTTGTGCAACGGAAGCGTTGATTGGCCTGCGAGTAATGCCTCCATATGAAAAAAAAAAAACCTCCCCAAAGTCAAGCAATCAGCGAGAGGCAGCAATAAGTTGATGAACCGGTCCAAACCGGCTACGGCACCAACCTTCCCTTCTCCGGCCCGGCGCCCATCCCTATGGCGCACCCGCCTCACCCGCTGACTGGCTCCATAGGAGGGTGATGGCTTCAAACGCCGGCCCCCCGCCACGGCCCAAATGCATTTTTAAATTAAAAGGAGATCCTGGCCGTTTGACTACAAAAGTAAAAACCGGTTTGTCTTCGTTTACATCATCTGATGCCGGAGCTCAGGTTGGCGTCAAAGCGAAGATAGAGAGGAGGGTTTCAAATGTACGTACACACACACACACACACACACACGTGAAAATAAAGATGTCCTCACAGTGATGTAACACATACATCAGACTTATCAAAGCATGAGGCACAGGAAGTAGACGTGTCCTTTTCCCGCCTAAAAAAATGTCCACAAAAACACGCAGATATCAAGCTACATGCACGGAAAACACACCCTCACTTGTGCAGGTATAGACAACACTGTAGCGCACATACACACACACACACACACACACACACACACACACGCTCTCTCTCTCTATCTCTCACACACGCCGTGGTGGCACAAGGCACGAGGCCCCATCTAATTAAAGCTGCTCTGTGTGCCCAGATCCCTGTTGTGGCAGGCTCCTCCCCCCACCAACGCCACTGCCAAGTAAAGCTCTGCTGACTGAAAGCAGAGGGAGATGGAGAGATACCAGGAGAGAGAGAGTGAGAGAGAGAGAGAGAGAGAGAGTGACAGAGGAAGCACACAACACAGAATATTCTCGCCCTCCATCGCGCACACACACCCAAACCTGAACGCTACCTACACGACTCGACTGGCAGCACGCAGGCGTTAGCAGAGACGGCTACATCCCTGTTAGCAAACAACCAATCCCACCCACCCCCACCCCCCCTCTCCCTGGCATTGTTCTCCCTCCAGGTTGTAGCAAACAGCTGGTCCTCTCCTCCTTCTTCTTCTTCTACTGTCTGAATGTGTGTACGTTCTCCAGAAGGTGTTGTGTTGTCACCACAGACACAGACACACATCTTCGTCAAGGAGCTTTGTTTCAATCCACAAGGACAAAGCGAGGCCCTTTAAGAGGAGAAACAGCTCCCAGAATGCTGCTGCACTGGATCTCTCTCTCTCTCTCTCTCACACACACACACACACACACACACACACACACACACACACACACTCACACACACCTTGCAGTGTGTGAACTTTCACATGTTTAGATGCATAATTACAGACACATCCAATCACACACACACACACACACACACACACACACACACACACAGACTCACAGCTGCAGTCTCACATATAAATATCATTATAAATATCAATACATATAAATGATCATGTTTACTTTATAAACAGCTCAGTCAGAAGGACTAATAAAGATTATTTATATATATATTTTTGCAAAAGACAGATTCACATTTTCACATATTCTACTATTAAAAATCCCCCTGAATACATTATAGTCAGATTTTAGTATTATTTTTTGTGTAATATATTATTTTTATAGTATTTTATTATTATTAATAATAATAATAATAAACTACAACATTTTAAAAATTAAGATTTTATTTTTTTCAGTCATAAAAAAATCTTTTACTTTACTATTTCCTGTTTAAAAACAGACATATCATTGAGTTTGCTGTGAATGCAGAGCTTGAGTTTGGTGTTTAAACTCATCAGTAATTCATCAGAATATTATTTCTGTATTATAATGATGCAACAGTGACATTAACACTTTTAATCGCTGCAGCCTGAGCTGTGAGCTTTATGACTCGTTTTTTATATCAGATATAATTTCACGATTTCCAAGCTGGATAAAGAGAAAGATAATTACATGCAGATTGCACTTATTTCCCCATTATCATTAATAGTCCTTTCATTAACACTGGCTTATTCGCCACTGTGCTGCTGTTATATAATTCTAATAAAGTGATACAATTTCAATATTTGTCTTCCGGGTTTTTTCTTTTTTCTTTTTTTTTTTTATCCCCACAATGTTCGTCTTTCACGATGCATTTCACCCGGGAAATTGTGAACGCAGTGGGTTGAGAAAATGAAGCAGGTGGGGATGTTAAAGTGCTTCACATAAACCTCACAGTGCTGCACCCACAGCGGCCTCTCCTCCCTCACTCACCTCATCTCAGATTCAAAAAAAAAGAAAAAGAAAGACATTTAAGGTCCAAGTTCTTTCTCTCCTCCATTTAAACAAACCTCATCAGGCCGCGCCATTGGCCAGGACGTGCGTGACGTCAACAAATCCGGCGCTTCTAATTGGAAATAATAATTCATGCAAAGGTCCAGAGCTGATTAGCAAGAAATTGATTCCAATTGTGAAATCTCATTGGTTCTCATCTGATTAAAACCACGTGGTGAAATCAGGGTGAAACGTTTCATTTTACGCCATTTTATGGCACAGGTTGGATTCTCATGTTGAGGCAACAAAGGGCAATTACGCACGAGTTTTACGCACGACAAAAAAAAGGGAGTATTACGCACGTGTTTTAAAGCTGCATTTAAAGGTGCATTTCTAGGAAACACCTGAGTGGAAGAGCCACAGTGAGGTGACGGTGCGGGCCTGTTGGCGCGCGCGCACACACACACACTCACATACACACACACACTCACATACACACATACACACATATACACATATATATACACACACACACACACACACACACACACACACACACACACACACACACACACACACACACACACACACACACACACACACACACACACAATCAGAACGAAACTCCACCGTGTGTGTGCAGCAGATTAACTGAAAATTACAGTTTGTACAGGATCAATAAATTAATTTTTCCACACGTCCTGCACGTGATCAAACTACAGCTGATGATCATTGTGTGAATTTCTGAAAATAAAAGCATCTTTGTGTCCTGACATTCTGTTTTCATCATATTCTGTTTAAATTTAAACTCTAAGCATCTTATTTAAGGTGTTAACACTATTCCACCTTAAAACTATAATTATAAATATATAACTTTACTGTAACTGATGAACTCTGCACCTCTGACCGCCATTATATGTCATTATTATTTCTTTAAAAAAAAAAACATAACTTCCCAAAAATATCCAACCTGACTACGGAAGCCTGTGTGTGGATGTGTGTGACAGTGAGAGCTGGTAGCCCATATTACCTACAGTAAAGCCACGTGTTGTGAGGCCGCTGAATGTCTCTCCAGGGATCCCTGGAAAAAAGAGACGATCATTTTATTCTTCAAATGGACCACACAGCACGGAGGAGCCAAAATTACCCATTTTACACACGACAGGCTCCGTTCAAAGAGCAAGGACAATCAGCAAACTGCATTTTCCTCCAACAAGGAAAAAAAATGTTTAAAAAGAAAAAAAAAAAAGAGACAGTTTTGATGGGCGTGAAAAGGCGCGAGCTTCAGCTGTGGTTCGTGTGACGCTTCAGCAGCAGCTCGTTCATCACAGCTCTCATTGTGCTGAAGTCGAGGACTCAACATGAAGGAGTCCGGCTGCAGAATTATGACTTATTACTTACAATACACTGCAATGGCACACACAACTTTGTCTCTCTACTTGTACTTGTGTGTGTGTGTGTGTGTGTGTGTGTGTGTGTGTGTGTGTGTGTGTGTGTGTGTGTGTGTGTGTGTGTGTGTGTGTTCTATTCAATAAATAAATAAGTTAAAAAAAAAAAAACATTTGCAAAAAAAACAAAATTCAATTCTACATGTTCATCTTCTTTTTCATTTCATTTCCCTCTGCTCCTCGTGCACTGACCCCTGCCTCCTGCACGCGCACTAATTCCCTCATGTTCATCATGTGAAACGTTGCATAATCTCGAGATTTATTTATTTATTTTTAATTATTTTCTGCTTCAAACAACCTCCACCCCTCCTCCCCACTCTCTCTCTCTCTCTCCCTCTTTCCCTCTCTAAGCTCCACAGCCTCAGTTTTTCTTGTGGGGTCGCACACGTGTTCTCGGCACCAGGCCTCGTATTCGGCGCACACGTGTGCCACTGGATATTTGGCCTCGCGATCCCTTTATCCGCCAAAACTATGGGTGTGAACGCCACCACTTTGTCTTATTACGGATGCATTGCAGGCCTGTGCGCCCGTGGTAATCCTCATATCTGAGCCTCGTGGCCGAGCAGAGTCCTGCGAGGGCTTAATTTGAAAAGAGAGAGAGAGGGAGAGAGAAAAGATTTTCTCTTTTTGTTCCCAGACCGTGGTGCTGTCAGACTGGGTGGGTTTTGGTGCCATATGCTGCCTGCTCTGCCTCTGCCGCTCCCGCTGCTACACGGCTAGCAGAGCTGTGAGAAGTGACCCTGCTCAGTGCTTGGAGATGTGTATGAGGAATGAAATCAGGGCTGAAAGCGCCTTTTGGCCTCAGTGGCTCCCTGTGAATGGCGCATATGAAGCCTGTGCACAATGCGTCATTGAGGCTGTGGACAGAAAAAAAGAGTTCTCCCTCAAAAGCAGAGCCAGAGCACGGCTAATGACAAGTTGCTCTTTCACTAATATATTTCATCATTGAGCCACTGAGTGCAGCTTTGTTTCTGCATCCTCATCTGTGACCTTTCACTGGACCTGAGCACTGAGCCATCACACACGTTCATTCTTTAAAACTGTCCCGCCTCCACAGCCCTTGATGCAGTTTGAAAATATTATAAATAAAAGACTAAATGTTCATATTTTGCGCTGAACCATATGTTTCCATCTGCCATTAGCTCCCAGCTGCTTCTATTCTGAAGGAGCGAGCAGCCTCTGCCCCCCCCCCCTCCCCTCCTCGGTGCATCAGGACGGAAACACAGGCAGAAATAAGAGATGATATTAAAATCAGAAGTGAAAACCTGCTGCACGAGCACCCATCGCCCATTTTCTCCTGCAGCTGCTGCTGCTGCCACATCCAGACACACACAGGCTGCACACACGCACCCTGCTCCGCTGTCTGTGAGCAGGTTTTTGGCGACGCACTCTGCGCGGATGCAAAACGCAAACGCGCTTTCCTTCCGTTATTTTCAGCCAATATTCCGCACCTTGCCTTCACCATCCCCTCCCTCCCTCCACTTCCACCACCTCCACCACCACCACCATCCCCGTGGAGAAAACACAGGTTACATTTCATACTCACGCCGTTGCCTGCGAGTCTTTGCGGCGTCCGCTCTTCATAAAAAGCCCGAGAAGCGAGCGGCTCGGGAGATGGAGACCGACTGAGCTGCCGGAGGCTGGACCGCACGGTCTTCATGGCTGCGGCTGCTCGTGACGTCTCTCTGGCTCCGTCCATTCAGCTTCCCTCGGACGGGTTTTCCCCCTGTTTTATTATCATCCCCATTATTTCCCGCGGAGGTGGATCTCGACGGCCCCCCTCCTCCCCCTCCTCCTCCTCCTCCTCCTCCACCACCACCTCCTCCTTCTTCTTCTGCCCGCGCCGTCGCTCGCACTCGCCATTCCTCGCGTCAGATGCAATATGAACTAAGACATGCCTGCTCTAAAAACATATATCGCCACCAAGGCCCTCCCCTTTATGACACGATGCAGGTCTGTTCTTTTTTGTCTCCACCCTCTTAAAAAAAAAAAAAAAGAAAGAAAAAAAAAAAGAAAGAAAGAAAGCAGACGTGCTCGCGAATAAACATGGATGCTGAAGTTCTCTGCTCTTGTGGATCAGAATTTCTGGAAAGAATTCGTGTTGGATTTCTTCATTTGCTGAGATGAAAACCAAACAGACGGATCCAGATGTTGGCCTCCGTCCTCATCCAGCACAAACTCTACACACACACATTCCTAATTAATTCCCTAATTACGCACAAACGGGGAACATAAGCGCCTCCACACCCGCAGCCTCCTCTCGGCTGCTGCGGGTGTCTCTCACATATCAAGTGTCGTTTGGAGCCTCGTTTTGGCTCATGTGGGATTATTAAAAAAAAAAAAAAAGAGAAAAAAGTTTCGTGTAATCTTGTCTGGCTACTAGTATTCGTTTGACACAAAGCCCCCGGCGGAGACTGCGGCCTCCGCTCATGCGCCTGGATCAAGTGCGCACATCCACTATTCTCATTGTCTGCGTCTTTGATACAGAGGAGTCCAGGAATGTGACCAGGGGGGTGAAGACCGTGCAAATCAGCTTTTACTGTCACCGCCGAGCCCAGAGCCCGCAGACAAGAGCCAAGAAAGGGGGTCTGGGTCACTTGATTATCATAATAATCAGATCGCGGGGATAAAAATCTCCTTTGAATAAATTACTGCTTCAATAGGAGGCGCGACTGCCAAAGAGACAACTTTGTCAGGCCCCGGTTTGTTGTCGGGGGGTTCCTCTCTGCCTACCAATGTCCCGGGCTCCCCTTTTCTTTCTCTCTAAATTTTGGACGCTTTCCTGGAGATCAAACTCTAAATACGGCTACTGTTTCTCTCCTCCCCTCCTCTCGCCCGCGCCGATGCCTGGTTACCGAGTCCGGGCAGGCAGGCAGGCGGGCGGGCAGGCCCCGAGCTGCTCTTGGGAAAGCGAAGTGGTTGGTGGTGGCTAATGGGCTAAGGACCGGGGCACAATAGGCCGGGTGCACCATCCAACCCAGCCAACTCACCCCCTCCTCCCACTCCTCCTCCCCTCTTCCTCACCCCTCCACCCATCATCCCTCTCTCTCTCTCTCTCTCTCTTATTCCGTCGGCTGCATGGGAACCCGGGCACCGAGGTTGGACCAAGGGGCCGTTCAGCTTTGCAGTGGCACATCCCAAGTTCATTAGTACTCATCAGGCCATTCTTGCATGCTCACCCACCTCCCCTCCCCTCCCCTCCCTCACCCACTTTACTCTGCACAGGCCTGAGTTTCAGATCCAGCTCATACAGTATTTGCCTGTAAATGGAGATCTCTGCGACTGAAGCTGGATCAGAATGAAAACCAGACCAACAGGTGCAAACTGGATCTGAACATGACTGCAGCACCTTCAACCCCGTCTACGCCTCTCATTTTGATTACAGCTACAACTGGACCTGTTTCCTGTTTAATACCACAACTGCATCCACAACTGAAGCTGCAGTGTCTCCAGAACTTTCTACCTAATTAAAACTGTAACTATTTGCAACCAAAGGTGCAGAAGTTTTAACATCCTTTAATTAAATGAAATTAGACATTCAACATCTCCAGGATAATCGTTGGTGATGCATTAAAATGTGAGCAGAATTTTCATTATGTGCAGCTACCCCCCCCCCCCCCGATACCTGGCTGCTCTGCTGGACAGTTTAACCTGTAATGTTACATCCTGTTGTGCATGAGTCAGTTTCCACCTTTTACTGGAACATGTCTGACTGTAACTGTGACGAGAGCTGGAACAATTACAATCAGTCTTATAATAATAGTAGTGCCACTGATAATTGTTCTATTTTTGATACGAGATTAATCATTAAAGTCATTTTCGAGCAGAAATTCCAAACTCAGAGGTCTGGATTTACGTCTTTTCTTGCTCTAATTTTATATTAAACTAAATAAGTATCGGTACTGGACAGTTGCTGGGACAAGACGGGATGTGTCTGGGATGATTTTTTCATCTGACAGTTTCGGACAAAGAATAAATCAAGATAATAATTATCACAATCATCAATAATAAAAAATAAACGGGTGCAGCTCAGGTGGATCAGTATCTCTCCACACTTCAGATAAACTGTGTGAATGATTCATTCAGCAGCTCGACGAGGGCGACCAGCGTCTCTGCAGCTGATCCGCTCCACAGACGTGATGATGTCTGGCATCGTGACCGGTTCATGACCGGGACCTGTGACAGTCTGCAGCATGTGCTGCTCACTTTCATAAAACCCTTAATATTTAATAAATGAGACGGCAGAGTCCTGCAGGCGCTGGGAAATAGATGGACGGTCAGAAATAAACAGTTTATCACTAAAGATACTAAAAGACTCGTCTTTACTCTGCAGCTGCAGATCAGGAGTTTCAACTTGTGCTTAAAAATAATCAAGTATTAATTTAAAGTGAGTTGCATTTCATTAAGATAATTAGAAAGTAAAAAAGACATAAGTGCAGTGTGTCTGAAAATATATATTTATACTGTAAACTACTGACAGTCCAACAAAATCCAACAAGTCAAACACAGTTTTAACACGATGAGGCTCGTTATAATATTTAGTTTAGTTTATTTATTCATCATTTAACAGGGACGATGTGATTTAACACGGTTCAGTTTACAGCTGATGTTCAGCTCTTTACTGTAGAGCCGTGTTGGTGTTATTTTTCCTCCCTCTGTAAATCTAAAGGCCACGTCTCTAGTTAATGTCCCAACACACAACAGGTGTTTTCACATATAATATAATATCATATCATAAAATAAACATTTAATGTTTTTCAATTGGAGAAAAAAACTGTGATAATAATAATAAGGAATTATTTGATCTGCAGAAATTGAATTTGAAACAAGAGAACAGAAACATCACTAACTCCGTGACAGCAGGTTCCCGTCCTGCACCTTCAGTCTTCTGTTTGTGTGTTGTTGTTGTTTTGTTTCCATGTTTACATCTCAGATTGCGTCTTCTACCCAGCAGCAGGATGTGTTCACAGCCCACACACTGTCTACACTGAGCCACAAAACCTCAGTCAGCCACTTCAGCTGCTGACCAGCATGTAAAACACCTCCATGAATGGAAGGAGGAACCAAGAGCCAAGAAAAAAAAAAGAAAAAGACTCAGGCAACGGTGCAGACGGAAAGAAGAGAGCAGAAGATGTTTCAGATCTTTTTTTCTTTTCGGTTTATTGTGGGAGTTGCTCTTTTCTGTTGCAGAGATCTGATGTGTTCTCGTTTAGAAAGAGACATCCCGTCAAAACTCACATCCCACTGATCTTAATTACAGCCACTGAGTCAAGTCTGCGGCTCTGGATTTAACATTCATTTGAATTATAGCTTTTATTTTTTTATTGTTTGTTTGTTTTTAAGGCAAATGATTGGAAAGGTTTTATTTCACAGAATTCACTGTAAAATCCATCATGTTGATTTAGTTCACATGAAGCTCGTGTTTTCATTTCTAGGATGAAAAAAAAATAACTGAGTTAAAAAACCAAAAACGGGTCAAATGTCCTACAAAGTCTGACTCCTGAAGGCTCCTGAAGGCTCCTGAAGGCTCCCTAAGGCTCCTGAAGGCTCCTGAAGGCTCCTGAAGGCTCCTGAAGGCTCCGGCTCAGGAGATCACACGGATGAAAACATAAATACATGCACTTGAAAGGTTGTGGTTTGTTCTGCGGAGGATTTGAACCCTGAACCTTCTGCTCTCCGTCATCAGACGTGTCGCTGCGTCTGTTCGGAGCTGAGCCATGTTTTTATTGTTGAGCATCTTTTTCAGCTTTTAATTTACGGTTCAGCGTCAGGTGCACGGTTCCCTCTGTTCTTATGAATTTAATTTGTGATTTAAAAAAATAAAAGCAACAGATTTCTCCTGCAGGGATTTGTCAGGACATGCAACATGAGTCAGGACTTTTACTTTGACCGGTCTCTGCTCACTCCAGCTCTGATATCAGACGTTTTATTCATTAAGTTTTATTCAGGGTGAAGAAGAGTCGTCGCTGCGAGGACGTGAAGAAGAAACATAGAGAGCGTTAAAGAGATGGATAAACAGCATGCAGGAATCCATCCCATAACAAGACTTCTCACGTCCCGCAACCTGTTGTGCAGCTGTGCAGGTAAACCCAGCCGCAGCGTCTCCCCAGTATAACATCATCCCAGTATCCCCAGTATACACACCCAGTGTCCCAGTGTCAGAGACGTGCTCTGCAACTCAAAGCTCCGGATCTTTTGTCCCTCAAAATCTGCCCATATTGTTGGAGCTCCATGGGGGCCAAACAGCCTCCTTGTGCCAAACCAGACAGACTACCCCCCCCCCCTCCTCCCCTCAACCACCACACACACCACTACACACACACACACACACACACACACACACACACACTCTAAGTAGTTCATTAAGCAGGGAGCGGTGATGTGGTGGTAAATAAAAAAGCAGAAACAAAAGGAAACAATTAGAAAATCTTTTCATTAATGAGACTTTTTCATTTCACTGGAACATGAACCTGTTTCTCTCCGACACATTTGGGTCAGAAAATATTTCAGTCAGAGGTCAAAACTTTTTCATCCAAAGAGAATAAAAGCTTGATTTTTTCAAATTTATTTTCAGCCTTTGATTGTGAAGCTAAAAATCCCTCAAACTGCCGCTTCCCGCCTTCATGTTGCTGCCATTTTGCTTTTTTTTGTTTGTGCACACGTTGCATCATCAGAGGAGCATCAGGCTCAGCATCTCCACACTCACCTCCAAGTTGTAGCTTCTCCTCCAGCATCCATCCGTCCATCCATCCGTCCATCCATCCATCCATCCATCATTCCTCCTCTGCACGACCACAAAGCACCGCGGGCTGCAGCAGCGGCTTCACTGCGGCGCTGAGCGGGAAAAAAAAAAGGCTTTTGTCTTTGGCGGCCTTGTCACAGAAACTCTCTACATGTGACATTAAAGCTGCAACGGCGGGAAATAAGAGAAAGAATCCGCTTTTGTTTTTAAAAATGAACGAGGGGGGTGGGTGGTGGGGGGGGAGAAGTGGTAAAAATGCATCCTGTAAAGCAAAGCATGCAGCAACACAAAACATGGCGGATTGAAAAATCTCCCACGCCAGAGTCATTACGCCTGCAATTAGAAACTCATTTGCATAAATGCTAATGAGTCAGAAATTCATGTCGGCGCTGGAGGGAAACGAGGCTGCTTTTTTTTTTTTTTTTTGCACGTGGACTTTGAAGAGGAGGAGAGGGTTTTCACACGAGGCCCGAGGAGATTTTTATTTCCACAAATGTTTCTTTATATTTCTATATTTATATTATATTAAATCAGCAGCTTTAAATTCATTATTTACAGGCTGCGAGACGTTATTTGTGTTTTACATTGTCTCTCTCTCTCTCGCTCACACACACACACACACACAAACACACACACACACACACACACACACACTGACCCTGTTCAGGGCTTCACATGGGAATTCATCCTGAGTAAAATGAGCTGTGAGGACGTGAGAAGTGACGGCGCTTCACTTCAGTTTAACACCGTAAATCACGACCAATTAAAACGCTCTGAGATCATCCTGTTTATTTATGCAGTAATTGTTTATTTTATTTATTTTTTTATATCTTTTTAAATTTGTGCAAATAAGAATAGAATCCTCCAGATCTTATAATGTCAAAAAAAAAAAATCCAACACACTCATGCGTCATTTTAATTAAGCGGTTTATGTGTGCATGTGTCGTAAATTCACTGACATGTGTTTTTCAGCTTATTATCCTGCTGTTTATCCGGGTCTTAGTGTGGAGTTGGCGCCACTGCACAGACAGGATGAAGCAGCTTTAAATAAAGTGTTCACACCTGCCTCAGCCTCACTCACCTGCAGCTGCTGACACCGACTCTGATTAAAGAGGTTCATGAAATATAAATAATTGTCTTTTTAAAAAGTCTGTCAGTATTTTTTTTGTTCATGAACACATCATCATCATCATCATCATCATCATCATCATCATCATCATCATGCTGCTTCCTCGTGGAAACGCTGGGGGTTTTTAAATTTAATTTTTAGGCACCATTTTCCAAAAGGTTTCTGAGCTTTAACTATAATGTCCTTATTAAAACTGAATCAATCATTTATTGATCCTTGATAGATCAGGTAGGAGACATTCATCAGAAACAACGTTTTGGTTTGTCACGATGTGAAAAATCACTTTGATGAAATGTTTGTGATCCACTGATAAATACTTTTCACACTTCGTTATAAAACACCAAGTCTGCATTAATACTAGTCATTCATCAATAGATTATTTATCAATAGATTTAGAGAAATCCATCACAGCAGCTTCCTGATTGGTCAAAGAACTAAAAATAAAAGTTTCCTAGTGGAAGATAAAAAAAAAAAAATCAGTCTGAAAACTAAAAGTTTTTCTTATTAATAATCAGTAACGGTTCTAAAATCATTAGTCAGTTGTTTATTACTAATTAATAAAGCCATTAGTTAAAACGGTCACGTGCGAGCAGCTGCTTCTATTGTTTGACTGAGGTCATTTAACGCTCACTTTATTAGGAACACCTGTAAACTCTAATACAACAGCTCGGCCGTAACTTCCGCTTTTACATAGACATTGATGTTGATTTTGATTGACACCGTCAGAATATTGTTAATTGATAATATCGCTGTGTCGTCAGAGGCAGATCTGTCGAACTGAGCTGCAGGAAACTGACAGCGGTGAGGGAGTGTGTTGCTCTCATCATCGGACACGTCGAAGAGCAGCAGCAGCAGCAGCAACTGTTGGACCTGTTCCTGTTGATGATGTTGTTTTATTAATGTATTAATGTATTAATGAGGGTGACCTTTCACCTCACGTCCGGCAGCAGCAGCAGCAGCAGACACGGAGGGTGGTTGCAGGCGGTGCAGGTGCAGCAGGTGGTGCAGGTTCTGGTTCTGAAGGTTTTCTCTTTTCCTGGTCTTTTTTTTTTCTTTCTTTCTTTTTAGGGAGGCGGGAGGATTTGTGATTTGTGCTGCTGGCGATGAGATGACGCTTCGTGCGAAATTAATTGATGCTTTCATAATGAGGACATGCGCAGTGGAGCTGTGCATCAAGATCCGGATATAGAGGCCGCGCGCACGCAGGACGAAAGGGGAGGGGGAGTGAGGAAGAATGACTGTCTGTGTGTGTGTGTGTGTGTGTGTGTGTGTGTGTATTTGAGGTGTCGAATAATTATTATATATAAAAAAACATTGTAAATGCTGTAAATGAATTATTGTTACATGTTCGTCAAACATTATTGTCCAACAGGAAACAACCCGCAGAGACTCGATCAGTGACTGAGTCTGACATCAAGTTCAATGCGCCAATAAATCAATAAATTAGAGATAAAAAATAAACGATTTTCTAAATGTGTCTGTTGCTTCTGATGGTTCCTAATCACTGAGTTTATCACACACACACACACACACACACACACACACACACACACACACACACACACACACACACACACACACACACACACACACACAACGTTGTTTTATTCACACCAGTTATAAATGAATATGGATTATTACTAGTGATAAATTGACAGATTATCAGATACAGTGGATGAGTGCAGGCTGGATGCAGGAGGAAGAGGAGGAGGAGGAGGAAGAGGAGGAGGAGGAGGAGGAAGGTTCAGCCCTGAGTTGTGGCTCATCCACCAACAGGTCGTTTAATCCACTGAAGATCCAAAAGACTAAAATTTAAAATATGTGTCTGGTTGATTAAATCGTCTTTCATCAAACATTATAAAACCAATCGAAGTATTTTATTTATTATCACATCTCATCATTAAAATCATTAAATACAAACTAAAATGTTTTTTAAAACTTTATTTTAACTGGTTAAAAGTTTAGAAATGAAGAAAAAAAACCTGCTGGTAAAAAAAGAAGTTAAGATGATTTGACTTTGTTAAAGATAAAATATCTGTTTGATTTAAGTTAATTAAAAAACAAACATGTAAATTCATTAAACAGAGCGCTGTTCTTCCCACTGCTTCATTATTAATCAATGAGAAACAGGCGGTTTGTTTGGAGCCTCTTTACAAACAGAGATTTAAATGACATTTAATTTATGCGAAGATGAAGAGGTGATTGATATTATTTAATCATATACAGCATTTAAAGGAAGGACCTGGTGACGTGTATTTTATTACAGCGGGCTTCGGGTCAGCAGCTTCAGGCGGGAAAAGTTTGTCAGAGCAGATCGACTTGTTGCTGTTGATGCGTGTTTAAAGATCAAATATGAGATTGATGGTAAAAACTGACGTGAACTGAAGTGAGTGATCAGCTGATCAGCTGATCAGCTGATCTGAGGCCTGTTTCACACTCAGCTGATCTCTGGTTTTGAAACAAAATTCATCAAGAATCTGGAGCGAAATTATTTTAATGAGAATCTAAAAGATGCTTCGATTAGTTGCTCTGATCGGCTGAGAGGTGATTGGAAATCAATAATCAATCTCCAGTCCGTGAAGATGAATTGTTGGAACTGGATCAAGTTGCGATATCAGATAACAGGCAAATTCATTTCTATTTTCTGTTTTTAAAAAATAATTTACACACTCTCTCTCTCTCTCTCTCTCACACACACACACACACACACACAATAAACAGTGGAAAATATGATTTTTAAGGACTCACAGCTTTAAATAAAAACCTGCAGTTTGTCACCAAATTAAACAGGAAATTGGAGGAAAATCATCAGATGATTTTATTTTTTTTGATAAACGGAAACTTTTACTTTAGAAAAAACAAAATAAAACAGAGGAAATCCAAATTCAGCAGCATGTCATAAGAACAGGTGTGAACAGGCTCTGAAGCTTCAGGGTCACAGAGAAATTCACTCAGTTCATACATCAGTGTGAAAAACATGAATAATTGTTTTTCTTTCTTTGGACATTTTTCTCTCATAGAAATAAATAAAAAGGTTTTAAAAAACTAAAGAAAATCATGTGTCACAAAATCTGATGAGAATTAAATGTTTGTAAAAAGGTAAAATTTCGTCTCGTTAAAATCAGTTTCTCTGCAGGTTACGTCATTATTAAAAAACTAAATAAATCATGAGTTAATCGCTGCAGAACTGTGCATTTCATTTGACTATTTATTTTCATTTTATTGCATTTAATTTGACTTTTTTTTTCTAATTTCGGAGAAAATTTAAAAGGTAATAAAATATTCAGATTTAAAATGACATGAACATCTTTTATTTTCAGATTTTAAATTTCATAATATCCTTTCAGATTAATCTGTAATTTAAATTAACAACAGATATCTGTGGCGGATTACTGACTGATGGGGGAGGAGGGGGGGAATCACACACACGCGCGGGCGCTCGCGCACACGCACACGCACGCATGAAGACTGACACGCACGCACGAATGCATGGCGCATTTGCATGTTGTATCCCACGGTGGAAATTACAATGGAGAACAATTAATATGCGCATAAATTAAAAGTGAGAGGGGTTTGTGAATTCCAGGAACAGGCGGTCATCCAAAGAGGAGGAGAGAGGAGAGAAAAGAGGCTCTGTTCACACGGGACAGCAGGAGGAGGAGGAGGAGGAGGAGGAGGAGGAGGACGAGAGGATAGAGGGAGGAGAGGAGGAAGAGGATGAAAAGGAGGGAGGAGAGAGGGAGCTGCAGAGGGTGGATGAGGAGATAGAAGGAGAGGAAGATGAGGAGTAGAAGGTGGAGGAGACAGAGGAAGAGGGAGAAAAAAAGAAGGGATGGGAGAGGTTGATACAGACGGAGAAAGAGAAGGAGGGAGAGGAGAGATGAAAAAGAGGAGGGACAAGCGGGGAGATGGAATGGGAGAACAAGAGGGAGGAGATGAAGAGGAGAAAGGAGGAAGAGGAAGAAGAAAAGGAGGGATGGAGGAGGCTGCTGCAGAGGGAGATAGACGAGGAGAGGAGAGATGAAGGAGGAGTAAAAAGAGGAGGATGAAAGAGAAGAGAAAAGAGGAGGGAAAAAGAGGGAGCAGGAAGGGGGAGGAAGAACAAGAGCAGGAGAGAAAGAGGTAGAGGAGAAAGACGAGGAGGAGAAGGAGGTGGAGGAGACAGATGAGAGAAGATGGAAACAATTGAAGAAAAGAGGAGAAAGAGGAGGAAGAGGAGGAAGAGGAGGAAGAGGAGCAGGAGGATGGAGAGATGAAGGAGGGGGAGTTTTTTTTTTTAAATTGTTTAACATCATTAAAAGACACACACACACATACACACACACACACACACACACAGAGGAAGGATGATGTCATCTTAAATGATGCTCTCTGTTATAAAACATGAGGAGAACTGGTCGAACAAACCGATCAGCTTCAATCATCTGATAATAAATAATAATCAATAATCAATACTGAGTTTGGAAGCGTTCCAGTGAAGATCATCCTGCTCCGGTAAAGACGACACCGTGTTTATACAAGTTTACGTGATATTAAACTGTATGTGACGATAGATTCTGGTTTATTTAAGGTGTTTACTTAAATAAATTGGTGTATTTTATTTTATTTATTATTTAGCTTTTTTTTCTCCGTGATCTTCAATATTGAAATGTTTCCTTTCACATATTCTCTGACAGTCTGTTTGTTTTTTACATGCGCTCACTGACTGTTTTACATGATCTGAATTATTCATTTTGAGATGTGACCATGAATTTTGATGCTTTAACCACATCAGATTACTGCTACAGTACATACAGTATATACAGTATATATATATATATATATACAGCACATACAGTATACTGCGTGCTGTATGTGGGTTTTTAAATATTTTAATTAATTAATTGAATCATCCATTAATCTTAGAAAAAAACGATGTTAAAAAACATGCAGCTGAAAATATGTCGCTGTGGTTTTTCCGTACGTAACTGAAGGATCGTCAGATGTTTAGTGTCTTGATCACTTCCTGTTTATCTTTGAACCTCTCAGAGAGAAAAGGATTTCACTTAGGAACTCCTCAGCTTAGAGAGAAACCCTCAAACATCCTTGACAGTAACTTGAGGAACCCCTTTAAAATAAACAGAGTTCTTCCAGGAACAAAGCTGCTGGAGGAGGAGGAGGAGGAGGAGGAGGAGGAGGAGCAGCTCGTCAGTACAGACGCTGAAGTGTTCCTGGAAGAACCCGTCTGATACACTCAACAAGCACCTGACTGCGTTTGAGCATCTGTGATGGTGTTTTACATCAACCATCACTGCAGAGAGAAAGCAGGAGCTATATGAGGTCAGAGGTCACAGCACTATGACATCATGTTTGTGAGGTTATAAATTAATAAAAAAAAAAAATGCAATTAAAGGAAATCCAAATAAGTGAAATCCTCTGTGTTAAGATTGATCTAATATTTGTGATGTAAAGAAAAATCTAATGAAACCAGTGAACAGACGGATGACAGCAGGGTTTCCTAAGAGCCAGAGAGCGAGCAGCAGATATACACCGCCCCCTGCAGGACAGACAGTGCTCCCACCAGTGCAGCTCATTTTTAGATGAATGTCTCCCTCTAGTGGCCGTTTGATTTTACTACAACGCGATGTGTTGATGCCATTTGATTTGATTTATTCACACACATAAAATATAAAAAAAATACTTTGTATATAAAAAGGAGAGAAGGAGAGAATGTGCAACATAAAATAAAAATGACATCATACAAAGGAAGAAAGAAAGAAAGAAAGAAAATAAATACATGTTTGTAGGATGTTTATATCAAAAACAGTTAATAATTTAAGTTCATTAAACAGAGAAGCAGATGGTTAATTTATGCTTAATGCTTTATTTGAAAATGTTAATGTTTGTATTACTGTTGCACATCTGGACGTAGTATAAATACTTCTACTACTTGATTATTCTATTTGATCTTATTTTCTTACTTCTGTCTCTGTTTATCTTAAACATAAGCTGCTGGAACACTTTCACTTCCTCTGGTATAGAGCATTTTTTATTGGGCTTTTTAACATAATTATACAAACACAATTATCAAGGAAAATCAAAAGGGCAGAATATATCAGAGAAGAACAGCTTCAGCTACAAGGTAATAATAATGATAATAATGATAATAATAATAATACTGCTTCTCCCAACTGTAGCTAACACTGCTGCAGCTACTGTTCCTCCACCTGTTACAACCACTGACGTCGCTGGTGACTACAGCTGCACCACTGTGCCACTGTACTGCCATTATGGCATCACTTCACCTGCTGCTGCTGCTTTTATACCGTCACCAATACAAGCTCTGATATTACTGCTACAGCAACGGCCGATATTTCTAACACGACGATGAACAGGAGATTCATTTTCATTTCAGAACTGCTGCAGCCGAGACAATATTCATGTCCTGCTCTTCGCGGTTACGCAATCCTTCAGCACTCGACATGATCTCCTGACCTGAACAGTGTGCGTGAGGAAGAGGAGTGTTAGCTGCAGTCCTAATTAATACAGCAGCAGCGAGCATCTCTGGGGGGGAAAGGTCATTTCGTCTCTCACTGGATTGATTTGCATTAGATATAAATAAAGGCTCATAATGTAGGTGCAGCATAAATACACAAAACTGTATAACATATAAAAATATTACAGTGGAAGAAGAAGAAGAAGAGGAAGAGGTTTATTTATGAGATATTAAGATAAAGATTGTTTTTGAACTCACAACCTCTGCTGCTGAACCTGCTTCTGCAGAGCTGTTTGGATTTCCACCATATTGATAAAACGTCTGACTCTATAGTACGACGGCATTTTGTGAGCGTTTCAGACTCAAAACATTGTTTGGCTTTCTATGTGCTATACCAGTGGTAGGTTTTAATTTGTGGCTCCTACCTGTTTCAGCAGCACCTGGTCGCTGCCTGACACCCTGCCGGACCTGGAGTATCCATATATGTTCGAATGAATTGGCAATCTATCAGTAAATATTGTCATTGTGATTTTCCGTATTGCAATTTTACTATCGTCATGCCTGTTTAATACATATAACGTCTATTTCACGTCCGTCAGATCTTTATTTTATGAGTCAGTGACAAAGATCTTTCTCTAAGCTTCACTGTATCACGACGTGCTCAGACACTTTAGAAACATACATTATAACACAAGATTAAAAATGTTGCCAACACATCAATAAAGACCGGACACTGTGATCATGAGTCCTGAATGTGGCTCTGAATGATCAGAATATTTTACAGTGCAGTGTGAAGAGGATAGATCTCTTCTGTTGTTGTAGGTTTGCTTAAAATCCACAAGAGAGAGCTGTATGCGCAGCTTCCCCACGTCATACAGATGACTTACAGTCTGCCTTTATTTGTACTGTATCTTTATCTCTATCCTTTTATTCTGCAGGTGTCTACTTTACATGACATCTTTCCTCAGCCACCTTTCCAGTAACTCAAACCTCCGTCAGTTTGCAGACCGTCTGTCGGCATCATGTCGTCTTTTAATAACAAAGCCTCCTGAAAACACTGTACCTGCACTGCTTCACGGTCACACTTGTCAAGCTCTGAGCGTTGCTTTCTGTTTGACACCATCTCCATCTCTCTGCTCTACATTATCTGAGAATTAGCTGAAGCTGATTGCAGAAACAAAACAAAAACCACCCTGAACGTTTCAGCTCCACCCTGCACACCCAGGTTCCTCCTGACCTTCCCCCCGTTAATCCGCTCTGTGACTCCGCTCTGCTGATTGCCACACTTTAGCCCTAATTGAGGGGTACAGGCTGAAGAGGAGTGGGGGCGTTTGTTGACTCCGTTGCCATGGACACTGAGCGTTGCTAGGCAGCCGGCAGGATGCTGTGGAAAAGCGGAGCGCGGCGGAGCAGCGGGTCACCGCGGAGAGAGGGATGCGCACCCACACATCTCTCGCACGCTGACCGACACTCTGCAGCAGAAGGGGAACAGAGAGGTGAATGAGACTCGCCGCTCACCTGCTGCAGCATCTTGACATATGAAGTAACCTGATAATTACTCAACACTGGAACTTAAAGCTGCACAACACGGGATTGTTTTTTCCAGGTAAAATAAATCAAGTCGTAGGGCTTCGCCTGAAAAACACTGTCCCACCCTCGCTGACAGAGGCTGTAGATTCACATGGATTTCTCAAATTAGATAATAATGTTGATAAAGTGATCGGTGGGAAATCTCCTCAATCCACAGACGTAACAAAAACCGAACCCTGAAGAGAAAACACTGAGAATCTTTTTCTTATACGCGCTTTTGTTTTTTTAATAGCTCCCAATCTTTTTACCTTATGACCCCTTAAAATGAAGAAACGTCTACTTCAAATCTAAAGTCACATGTTTGCATATGTCCATTATTTTATATCTAGTTCCACTGAAGAGTGGATGTCAGATTGAATCATTTCAGAGGCCCGGAGTCGTGAAAGCATCAAGTTGTTCAAAAGAAAAGATGAGAAAAGTTATAACAAGAGGAAGGAGTTTGGTTTTTGCCTTCCCTCCTGTGCTGTAGATTTCTCACAGATTTAAGATTATCTTGTGGATCCTTTTGGAGAGGTTTTATTTTTCTGTGAAGCACTCTGTAACTTTAAGAAAATGCTATATAAATAAAGTTATCATTACTATCCAGCTTCCTATCTATACATCCTCCTACAGGGTTCGTGGCTACGAGAGTGCAGATTCTATATATAAAATATATATAGAGATTTTATGTGGATGTATCAAAATAAAGACCCCGTTTTGGTCTCCACCAACCTCTGAGAATAAAACCTGGCTCTTTGGCTGCTAACTGTTCCACTTTCTTCACCAGCTGCTCTCTGACTGTGTCTGTCTGCTGCTCGCTGCTGGAAACACTGAGACTGAACCAAACAGTAAAACAAAACTATAAGCCAGTTGTTGCTACAGGATTAAAGTCTGGAAAACATCCATTGAGAATTGAGCCTAAAAGATTAGTGTCAGATTTATCAGCAAGTGAGGAAGTTAAGATGATCTTTCAGAAATCCTGAGTGTCATGAACAACGATATTAGTCTTTTATGGAAAGAGAGAAAAATTTGAATACAGTTGAAATGTGAAATGGAAAAAAAATAGCCAGACACTGCTCAGAAACAGAAGATCTGGCGCTAAAGTTTTTTTTGGGCATTTCACACATTTCTGTTAAAGAAACTGGCAAAGCCTCCAAAATCATCACCTGGCAAGCAATGAAAAAAAAAACTGCAGAGAGTAAACAGGAAAATAAACAAGGAGGGGAGAGGATTATGGCAGACAGATAAGACGGAGATAGGGAGGGAAAAGGAAAAAGTGAGAAGTGGAACTGTCAAGAGATAAAGAAAGATAAGGGAAGAAACAGAGAGGAAAGAAGATAAGAGCTGCTGGGATGTGAGGGTGGGGAGTCAGACTGAGAGTCTACACTTCTCTTATTTTAATCTCAACTGAGTTTGTACTTTTGTTTGGCAGAATTTTTTAAAATGCAGCTTCTTTGTTTTTTGTGGCAGGAGCAAGAGAGCAACAAACAGGAATAATGAGTGGAAGAAAAGACATTAACTATGTAGAGAAGTTTCAGAGTTGAAAACCACCTTTACATCACTTTTCATGAATCCCCTTCATCTCCTCTCTCTCTCTCTCTCTCTCTCTCTCCCTCTCTCTCCCTATCTGACATTTCTCTAATTTATCATCATTTCATCACAAACAGGAATATAAAGTCACCACTGACTCTTCTGGGCTCTTTGTCAATTTAACGATGTTAATGTGGTGTTTGGTCCACCAGTTTGATCCAGACTGAAACATCCCGCCAAACATTTGTGGTTTAAATTAATCAGTTTTGAATGGATCCACATATTTGAATGGTCACATACATGCAGACTTAAGAAATAGATTCAATTATTGTAAAGACGTTCATGGCCTCCAGAGGATCACTCCTACTGATTTTGGTGATCCAACTATTAGCATGAAATTTGAAAACAAAACAATGCTGCCATGTTAGCATGTGTGTAGACTAGAGAAAATGTAACATAAGGAGTATAAGAGGAGCATGTGACATCTGTACGGTTGCAAAAATGAGTCTTTAGTTTAATAAAACAGCCACAGTTAAGCCATAATGTAAGAAAACACTGGATAAACCCACGGCACGATGAGTCTTTGCACTCATTCCATTAAAAGGTCATTCTAATACAAAGACTTAAAGTGTGATGTTTCGGTCAAGAGGTAGAATCACACACACTAGCGTGTCTTCACTGGGTCCAGATGAAAACAGTAATCTAGCAGCTGGAAGCTCACAGAGCCGGTCCCAAATGGGGAGGTCACGGCCCCCGTGTGAACCACCAACATGGATTCCTGGGTCACGGCTTAAGTCTCAGATTTGGGTAAATAAATGTACTTTAAGGTCTGCGGATCTGGACAGTAGAAACAAATAGCAGATGTGTTTTGTTGCAGTTTGGACCACTGGGAATGCAAAACTGCATGATTATAAAAGTGACTGAGGATTTCACCTTATGGAATTTGGACGTGCATGTGTTTATGTAGCAGGAGCTATGAAGCCATTAGTTTGCATGCACGTTAGTTTACACAGATGGATGTACAGAAAAGCCAGTTGACATGGTTTACATGTAACAAACGGGACAGTTTGCAAAATCTTATCATTCATTTTAAAGAGGCAAAATCCCACGCAGACACTTTACTACAGCTGGAAATACTCAATTAGAGCATGAAATGTGTAATAATCTGAAGTCAGTAAGAACTAATGGGCTTGGAGAACAAAACACCAGCATTTAAAGAAGGTAATATGTACAGTAGACTACATGAACAAGTTTTTGTTGCCTCTGAAATTAGTTTTCAGAATGTTAAGTTTCAAATGACAGGGGGCTTGCAAAGATTACACAACCTGACGGGATGATTCAAATGCAAGGGTCAAAAGTGGGCCATTATACAAAACCAAAAAAAAGAAAAGAAGAAGAAAGTTAATTTACTCCAAGAAAGAGAAACTGATTGTTTTTAATTATTTTACATTGTCACAATTTGAAGAATTTTTACTTTTTAAAATTTCCTTAAAGTGGACCTATTATGCTTTTTCCAAGTTTTCCCTTTCCTATACTGTTTTATGTACAGTTAATCCTAAAATTATTCATATAACTTCAATTATATGCCAACATAAAAATTTAAAAAATGTCTCATCAATCCCACACACAACACACCATAATGACAAAGCGAAAATAGAATTTTAGAAATTTTTGCTAATTTAAAAAAAGGAAAAACTGAAATATCTGTAATAACTGCAATTTTTTGTGCATGAATTATCAACAAAGTCTCAAGGCTGAAAGCACACGTCAACGGGAGTAGCTGTCAGGACGATAACCACTTTTGCATTAAACGCCTGCTTGGGGGTCCAAAGCCTTACTTCCTAGACCTATTCCCTCAGTGCAGCCCACATACAAGCTGGACCCTCAGTGCAAGCTTGGCACCAGCACAGCAAACAACAACTTCAAATGAAGGCCAGAAAATGTTTTTTCTTTTATTAAATAGTCATGCTGAAAAGACACTGTGTTCTCGGTTACCTGGAGAAATCTCTTTTGTATCAATGACAAAGTGCTCAGTGGCTGCAATTCATTTTTACCAGGTTCCCTCAACTGTTCCAAACATTTTACGGTGACGCGGCCACTTCAGGGACTTCTTCAAAAACCGCGTACAGTTCGACGCCGGATTTTCGCAACGGTTGTTTCTGAAGGACGGGGAGACTCGGGCTCTCAACATGTAAGTCTACTTTATTATTATTTGTGGATTTATGATGTTTAAGCGGGTCACCGGCGACCTGATCGTGTTAGTACAAAGCAGCATAGCAACAGGCACAAAGCATTGTAAACCAGCAAGGCCAGTAAAGCGGTCCTACCTGTCGTGAAGTCCGATAATCCGTCCATTCCTCTGATTATTTACATTCCTTTAGTCCGTAAGTGTCCACAGATAAAAAACAAACAAACAATGGGGTTTTCATAAAAGTATTCCAGGTTATGAATATTGTCATGTAACGTCCATTGCAGACAGTGGGGAGACTTTATTCGCAGCACTTTTTTCTACTTTTTCAGCCATTTCCCGCCTTCCGGGTGCCTGGCAGTGGGACGCCATTGTTACAGTCACAACTGTTTGCCAGTACGCAAGACGTGGGCGGAACGTGTAGTTGCCGGCAAGCCGACCAATCAGAGCACACCGGGCTTCAGAAGGGGGAGGGGGGCCTTAAAGAGCCCTATGCTCAATCAAAGCGGTTCAGACATAGGGTGAATAGAGAACAGTAGAACTGTGAGATGTACAGTAAATATAAATCTATTTTAGTAGACACTGAGAAAAAACAATGGACACTATAATATGTCCTATTTAAAGTTAAGGTAGCCTAATTTAAATCTGTACTTTGTGCTCCATCTTATAAATGGGCTTGGTTTGCAATTATGTTTGTTTTATCATTTACACAACAACTGTGTTATTTGTTGTTTTAAATATTTTTTTATTATGAAGCATCAACTTGCATAGATAACCACAATCGGTGATTCAATGCTTCTTATGTATAATCGGACAATAAATACAAACATGTAGGAGAAAAAAAAACAAATAAAAAAATAAAATGAAAAGAGTTCTCTAAATTAGACAAAACATTAATTAAACCAACAGGACATAGAAAGATAAAAAAAAAGAACATACAACAGTGTACATAAACAACTGAGGTAATTAAAGGTACAAAAATAAGAAAAAGTGCAATATAATGCATAAAAGTACATAAGAGTAAGAAAAAATATGGCAAGGTAAGTGTGGGACATAAAGAGTAATAGTCATATTTTGAGCATTACCTGTAAGGGTCCTTACCTAAATAATAAACCAGAAACACATAGAAATCTCAAACAAACACCCTCCTCACCCTCAAGTAACCCTCGTCCCTACCCTGTCGCCAACCGTGTTATTTGTGTCACGAACTTTATGAGTGTTATGATGCAGCCTGTAAACTCTGTGAGGTCAGGCAAACACAAAGCAGCTCTCAGTATTCTTCACATCAGCACTTCATTCAAAATGCATCTCCACCTGATTGCATAACAATGGGTAATTTTTTTTTTTTCGCAGTGTCCTCCAGTCCCTGTGACCTTCTGCCCTGCCGAACACATTAGCAAGCTCCCAGAGCCTTCTGAGCTTAATGTTCAGACTGAAGGACAATAGGTGGGTTATTGATTGATTCCTGTTTATATCTGTGAACTCTCTGCTAAACATGACTTGCTGAGCCTGTTGTTCATCCCTGAGCTTATCAGAATTTCAACAAGGTCCAATTTTCTCTCATAACAATGCATAATTGTTTTTTAATGCACTACGTGGC
Source organism: Seriola dumerili (assembly GCF_002260705.1). Taxonomy (NCBI): domain Eukaryota; kingdom Metazoa; phylum Chordata; class Actinopteri; order Carangiformes; family Carangidae; genus Seriola; species Seriola dumerili. The sequence goes on from NW_019174690.1 coordinate 1,217,811, forward strand.
CGTAAGTATGTAGACACCTGATCATTACAGCCTTTTTGTGGTAGCTGAATGTATCTTTCTGACAGCAGCCTCCACTCTTCTGCTTTCAGTCTTTCCACCAGATGTTGAACCTGCTGCAGGGATTTTGCTCCCATTCAGACACACTGATGTTGGGTGAAAAGGTCTGGCTCACAGTCACTCTTCCAGTTCATCCCAGTGGCCTCAGGTCAGATCTCTGTGCAGACCAGTAAAGTTCTTCCTCACCAAACTGGGAAAAGCATTTCTTTATGGAGCTGGTTTTGTGCAGGGGGACATTGAAACAGGAAAGGGACAAACACTGTTGACACAACCCATACGCAAATGTAATATACATGTATGTACATAACTGAATTCTCATTAAATATATGCACATATAAAATAAAAACATAAATGTAAAAATTATATATATAAAACATTTTATAAATTGGAACAAGTTCATATATTGACATATGTCTAGCCCATACAAATATGTATGTTAACATATGTATGCTTATATTGTAGACATACAGTATGTTATGTAAATATATATCCATCCCAAAGCCTGTTAATATATGTTAATGTTAATATCTGTTAATATTATAGACAGTAGGGTTTCAAAAGTCTGAGACCAAAATGTTATACTATATAAAAATTAATTATAAATATTTTGAATATATGTATGTACATATGCAAATTTTACTATGGGTATTTCATATACTTATATAAACTTATCTCCATACACACACACACACACACACACACACACACACGTATATATATATATATATGTATATATATATGTACTGTATATATATATATATTGCAACGTCACTCTTGATGTTAAGTATTATATTAGTTATATACTTGGACTATAAAGTTCCAAACCAACTACTTAAAAACAGACCCAGGACAAAAGTATGTGGACAGGGCTGACTTGAAAACAAACTGGGAGGAGACACAGTTGAACACTGCTTTTTATACCATGTAACATATTCATCCCTCAGGCTCTTTGTTTGACCTTATATTCAAAAGAGCACATCATCCAAACATTTCCTCAGCTGTCCAGTGAAGTGGTGTCTGACCTCTTTGCATCTCTTAAGCTTAGAAAATTAATTATAATCTGAAAACAGTGTCTTGCACTTATTGAACTGAAGTGATTCAGCTTTACTTCAACAGGGGGCGCCAAAGAGCAGTTATTAATTGAGCTGGGTGAGAAAGTCCAGCTGCTCTGACAGTGTTTTGAAACCCCCCAAAAAAACTCTATGTCATTGCAGCTGTAATAATGACTATCCAAGTGATAACCTGGATAACAGCAGGATGAGTAGCTGTGAGTGTGACATCTAGACAGGAGTTCTGCATCTTGGTATTTTCTTTTTTTTTTTTTTTTAACTCCAAACTCTAGTCTGGCTGAGCTTGTTTGTTGTCATTTTTCCCGTGGCATTTCCCTGACCCTCGGGCCAGGCGGCCGACCGCTGGACTATCCAGCTGCACACATAGGACGGCGTAAGAGATAGACAGCGGGGCGTCCATCTGACTGCTGCAATTCTCCTTCGAAAAACCCCATCACATAAGCTTCTTATGTAAAGCAGAAAACACTGTGTAATCTCTCTCTGTGCTGCTCCCTCTCTCAGTCTGTATCTGAGTTGATGTCACTACTACTACTATACCACTAGTTACTTCATCACTCGTAGTCCTCCCTTGTGTTTTTTATCTATTTCATTAACAAATCACTTAAGACTTTCAACTTTACATTTAGTGACACAATATTAAGCCTCTTTCTGTCACAGCAGGAAGTGTTTGCAGGAAGTGGCCTCCTCTCCCTCTGCAGGTCGGGTTCTTATCTTATCTTATCCTGGAACTCAAGTCCTGATTTCAGGCAAACCAGGGGGTTCCTGTCTCAATATGCAGAGTCAGGGAAGTCCTGCTGTGCGTTCCTCCTGATGTCACAAAAGTTGCATATTGAAGCTGTAAAAAAAAAAAAAAAAAAATTTGTGGGAGTGGGGCCAGCTGTCCATCCCCTGCTGTGTGCTGCTGTTTAAACATGGTGCAATACTTCAGAATGTGACAGGGCGGCCCAGACTGTGTGGCACATTCCCTCTGTCTGACGGCCACACATGGTAAAAGTGAGAAAATGTTCTCTTTCATATTGTCTTTCAAAGTCTGTTGTAGGCTATATTTTACAGATTCTTGACCTGACTTTAAAACAGTTAATTAGATTAAACTGTTAATCAATCTGGAGGTGGAATTTTAGTTTTTTCTTCTATCTGAACTACCATGTGTTCTGATTTTGCTGTGTTACACATTAGTCCATATACCACTTCCCTGATACCACCCGGGTTATCTTTCAGTTCCCTCTCAGGTTTGAGCTGAGGTCAAATTCTGCACAGGGCCTCAAACAGCTGAGGTCAACCCTGCACATAACTTAAGCTTTAGACAGGAATACTGCCATGAAACCAGCGTAGTAAATGTTTTGCAGCCGAGGTCAAGTTTACAATCTGGCAGCGATGGAAAGTAAATACTGTAAGTACATTTCCCCCAGTAATGTACTTGAATACAGCTTCATTACTGCTGAACTACATTTATCTGACACCTGGAGTCAATTGTTACCTTGCAGATGAAGATTTTACATATAAAAACATACTGTTTAAACTGGTGATGTTCTTGTATTGTGGCCTCAACCTAATAACCTTTTTTTTCAGATGTCTATAAGTTGTTGACAGTTTCACAAAAGAAGAAGAGAAATTTCTCCTGAAACTTTGTGGTTTGTCACTTAAGTAACAGGTCAAATTATCCAATATTAAATGAACAAAAAGGAAATACAGATTTATGCATCAGAATGTTTCATGCACCTTCAGAACCACCTTATGACCCTTTGTAGGGGCCCTACCTCCAGTTTAGAGGGCCCACTGGACTAAACATAGTTTCAGCTATAACAGTAAAAGGTTGCTTTCACATGGTTACCATCTGTATTAACAATGTAATAATGTCATGTACAATGATATATCATTCACAGGAGGGGGTTGTAGATTGAACTTCCATCATTTCGGAGGTTTTATTGAATCATACATTTAGCCTACTCTCTTTGATATAAATGGGGTGGTCAAAATAATAGAAACACCCATCAGTATAACACAATAGAATTCAACAGCAAAAACCACATCCTCCAAAACGAGCATTTATTAGAGGACTTGTATTAAAATATGTTAGTTTTAGCTAGGTGTACCTAATGAACTGCCAGCTTTACTTTCTGTTCTTATGCTTTTTCAAATAGTTTTCTTTATCTTTTTACATGTAATAGTTTTATTTATGTTTATGTTTGATGGTTATGGAATTACTCTTTGTATTAGGTGTTACTACTCTTTTTAAATATGTATTTGTATCTGTAACTACTACTCTCACATTTGAGCCAAAAAAAAAAAAAAATCTCATGCACAAGCTTTATTACTTTAAATCTCCAGGCCGGGCCATTTGCTCCACACTGACGTAACGTGACGTAGCCCGGAGCACGTACAGTAAAAGCTTGAACTAATGAAAAGATTTAAAACAGAACGTGTTCGTCTGCTACATTGTAACCGTCTCAAAACTCGAGCGGGTGTGAAAGTAACATTTTTCGAACATGTGCTGCTCTGTCACACGCCTCACGCTGACTCTGTCACCGTAACGTCACTCCCTCCCTCACTGTAAACATCGTGTTCCTCCGCCGAGAATAGAGAAAGTAGGGCGGCGGGCGCTTGCACTTCATCGCTGCTTTCGACATTCAGTGAAAGTAAAGCTATCACCACTCTGACAATCAAATGTAGAATTTTTTATTATAAGTTTAAAACACGTAGCGTCTGTAAACAAAGCTGTTGTAATGGAATGTTTCAGTTAATAACCGACAGGATACCAAACACACACACTGTTGTGTTGCTTATGTACAGCTTAAATACCGCTACAGGGTCTACATGGTGGCATTCAGGCGATTATAGTTCTCATATGATGATGTCCAACAATTGTAATGTGAATATTTATTGTAACATGTTTTGATTTCTTGCAGTGGGCTACAAAACTGCGGACTCTGATTTGCACTTACTAGAAAAGCTGCGAAAGTAGAGTCGCTGCTCTCAAAACATGACAAGCGGAGGGATATATAGTCTTAACACATGATGTCGCCATCAGCCCTTCCTACCTCGCAGCTCACCTTCCACCAACTCTTGTGCTGACGTCGCGATTGGTCGAAGCGGCGCGGGCGGCTCGCTCCCATTGGCTCGAGCTCTCGTCAGTCACGGAGAATGCCACTCAGGGTAGATTAGGCACCATTTGCCATAACTAAATAGTTACATTGAACATCAAGTAGGAAGATTTTTTAATTGGTGTCTCACCGCGCTCGGCGGAGAGTTACACTTCGGCTTTGTTAAAAAAATAGCAAAACATCTTCGTGTGCGTTTTTGAATTCGACAAAGTGTGACGTTTGACTCCGCCGTCTCATCAAACAGATGTGGATACACCGCTCGGGTAAGTCACTCTTCACCAGCTTGTGTCCGCATTTCACGTTTTTGTATGTATGTGTGTGTGTGTGTGTGTGTGAGAGAGAGAGAGAGAGAGAGAGAGTGTGTCTGTGTGTGTGTGTCGCTTCCTGTGTTTGGGCAGCTCTGACAGCTGTGTGTCCACACGCCGTGGTGGTGTTGCTGTTGAGGTATTTGCATGTTCGTGTCGAGGAGTTGATAACCGGCGCGGTGTTGTGGCGGTTGTGGTAACTCTCACGGTGCCTCGCAGTTAAAGCCTCACCGTGTCTCTGCTCAGCGTTTCCCACGAAGGAGACGGAGCTAAGTTAACACGAGTGTTACGTTCAGGAGCTTTCTCTTCTCCTCTCCGTCTCTTTGCGTGTTTCTCTCTCTCTCTCTCTCTCTCCTGTAAATAACGTATCGCGGCCGGTGGGCTTTGAGCGGCGTCGTGCGTAATAATAACACTCCATTAGGAGCTGTCACAAACGATTTACGTCAGGTGTCAGCCAGGTTTTTTTTGTTGACACTATTCTTCTTCATTTCTCGCAAATGGATTTCATCTCAGAGAGAGCCACGTCGAGTTTATCGGCAACTTTTATCGCGCCATCAATTTGGTTTACGCGTTAAATGACAGGTTTACGTTGCAGCTCAAATAGACGGAGAGGAGCGCTGTTGTTGCCTCAGGAAAACTGGAGTGATTGGTTAAATTGTTTCTCCACAAATAAATAAATAAATGTATGTATGTATGTTGGGTGATTTTCCTTATCCTATAAGCCTTTCTGTCGGTCCAATAATTTTATGTCTCTTTCATGGGCCCATTTCCGACAATTGTGCTCTCATTGCTGTGCGTAATTGCTTTTCTCCCGGGAGAGAGTGCCATCAAACTTCTAATTTCCTCCTCAAACCCGGAAACCATTTCGCTCGTGGAAGCAGCCCTGTAATGATGATATCAATAAACTCGAATAAAGCTCCTGTCAAGTCAGCTCTGAGGTTTTTTATTTTATTTTTTTTATTTCTAGCCTATCTTTTTGTTGTCGTTGTTGGAAAGAGAAATGCTCCTTCTGTCAGTTTTTCCACATCCAGCATCGGTTCTGGCAGCATCTCAGAGAGGCAGGTGACTGGGATTAGAGGGCAGCAAGACAATGAGAATATGTCTCTGGAGAGAAGTCTCACATGTCAGGAGACAGGAGGAGAACTGTTATCTATTACATCATTATCTAGTGCAGCAGAGGGATGTGCTTCTGCTGCTGCTGCTGCTGCTGCGGCACGGACAGATGAGTGTTTCAGCAGCGCCTGCAGGTAAAAAGTCCAGGTTGCCAAAAAGGTGTCACGGGATCCCGCGGGAGACAGTCCAGATAAAGGGTGCTGAGCAGTGCTGGTGAGCGTCCCGGCAGTCAGAGCAGATTAGTGGTTCTTCGTGAGTCTTTGGCAGGAGGACGAGTTCGCCTCAGAGGCTCAGGGTAACCACAGATGACTGTTTGTCCAGATAAGAAGGGTAATACAGAGATACAGGAGAGAAGTGGCTGATGGGATGGACAGTAAAAAAAAAAGAAAAAAAGGAGAGTAACATGTTTTGATTGCATGGTTTAGGAGAAGATGTCAGATTTGAGTCGATGAATATCACGTCTCCTGAAAGAAATGTCCCTGAATTCCCTCAGTTCAAGTGGCATCAGATCAGACGGCTACAAACACCAAAACTGGAGATATTCAGTGAAGAATTAACTGCTAAAGATCTGAGATTCCCATGTTAAATTACAGCTGTTATTACCAGGCTATAGTGAGGTGGACCAATTGGAGCTCAGAGCTGCTTTGGTTTAAAGCTCAAAATCCTCAAACTGATACCTGTTAGAAAGTTTGCTGCCACTTTAAACAGAATAAATTTGAACAAAAGGGCAAAATAAATACTCAGTTTGGTCAAATTAAAGTTGTATGGATACACGGTCGGTCGTCCGAAGATTTAAAATACTGTGAACTGAAAATATAACAAAATATATCCATTAAATTTGGGTTTAAATGCGCTGGACAGCAGTATCCAGGTAATGTGACGTGTCCATGTTTGTTTGGTTTTCAGGCACTTTAACTTCAGTTAGTGGGAAGTCGGACACGCCTGAGCTTCCAGAAAAGTTTCCCAGATGTTGATGTGTACACTGTTTACAAGCTGGAATCAGACCATGAATTGTGAATCTCTCTCCTTATTTCCTGTTATCTCTCCACTCAACACTCGCACGATTTCATAAAGGAATAAAAATGGACCAAAATACTTGGGAAACAGCAGACAGGAGGGTTTTTTGTTTTGTCTTGTCTGAGGTGTGAGCACCGTCAGGAGTTTGAAACTAAAATAAACGCTCTGTTGTTCCTGATGTTGTCAAGATGTAATGGAAGGCCCCCCCCCCATACACACACACACACACACACACACACACCACCTTATCTTATCCTCTCTCTCCATGTGAGATGTGACCATGCAGACTCTTGTATTGTGGCCTCAGTTCTCACATTATTGAAGGTTTATATCATCGTCTCCATCAGCTGTTGAACTCTGGCTCTTGGAGGATGGAAGAAGAGTTGATAATGCACTTGAGTGAAGACGTGGTGCCTCCTTTTTTTTTCTTTTACATGACGTTCATGCAGCAGAGTCTCCCCTCGCTCATGTTCTCACACAGGAACACAATCCATAAATTGAACAAAATATTGTAACTGTAAAAAAAAAAGGGCCGGGGCTTTAAGCTCCAGTTAACTTATGGGCTCAGCTCCAGTAATGGGCTTTTGTGTCCCTGAGAAGCGTGACTGTAGCTGAAGCTGTGCCGCCGCCGCTCGCGTCAACAGAGTAAAGCGCCGTGCCAGGGCAAAACTTAAGGAGACAGTTTCTTTTTTTCTTTTTTTTTCTTTATAGTGAAAACTCATCTTGGAATTAATTCTGCTGAACATCCGTCCAAATTCACAGAGTCGAGGTCTGTGAAGAAACAGGACTTGGGGTTTGTGGTTTTCTTCAGCCATGTGCTCTCATCGTGTGCTCTGCTGGCTACAGTCAAAACACAGTAGGGGAAAAAAAAAAACCCAACACTCCCCCGCCCCCTCACTCCCCTCCCTCCCCTCCCCTCCCTCCTTGCTTCTGCTAATTTGAGGAAGTACAATCATTCTCTCCTGCTGCCGCTTCCTGCTGAATTGCAAACCCAGGCAGCCGTCCGTCGTGCTCTCCAGACGTTGCAGAGTGTCAGTGTCTGTCGGAGGCACGATGAAGCGGCGGAGTGCAGTGCGTGTAGTTTCTCATGTGTAAACGGCATTTACAGGTTCAGTGTGTGTGTGTTTTTAAGCGTGTGTGCTAGGACGTACCTACCAACAGTCGTATATAGGCTGCAACCGCAACTTATTTTCATCATCGATTCTTTTGTTGATTGATTTGTTGATGTAGTTTTTTTTTTTTTGGTACAGTGTCAGAACTCATTAGAGCTCATGGTGACAGCTTCAGATGTCTAGATTTGTCTGGCCAACAGTAGAGAAGCTTGTATGTATTTAATTCACTGTCATACACGACAGAGAAAAACTGCAAATCCTCTTGTTGGAGAAGCTGGAACCAGTGAATGTTTGACAGTTTTACTTGATGAATGACTGAAACTTAAATATCAAAATAGTGCAAAAATATACACTTATCTTTAAAGCTGTATTTGAGCTTGATTTGATGGTATGATGGTACAGGAGGGGTCCGGTAGCCATTTTGCTTTTGGGAATAATAAAAGAACCAGATTCATGAAACTTCTCTACCCTCTGTTTTTGCACCAGAAAAGAAAAAAAAAAGTAAAACATGTTCATCGTTGACCTTGGAAACAGCAGCTGAGACATCTCACCTCACCACAAGGTTTTTTGGAAACTGTTCTGGAGCTTTTGGTTGTAGCACATGATCTTCCTCAGTAGATGGAGTTTAAAACTAGTGGATGTTTTTCCCATTTTTTTCTTTCATGTTGGCGACAAAAGTAAAATCGGGACAATGTGGACCAGAAAACGTAACTCTTATCTGCTGAGGAAGGTCATGTGAAGTGATTGAAAGCTCCAGAACAGCTACTAATGGACCTTCTGGCGAGATTGACGTGTCCAATTCAGGAAGTCGCCTCAATGGATAGAAACACTTCATATATCTGGTAAAACACATGAAGTTCTTTAAATTAAAACGTAACTACTGGTTTTTGTCACTTAATTGAATAAGATGATTGAAATACAATTTGAAGATTCGATGCTGATTTTTAGATTCAAATAACTCTGGAATTATGAATTAGTTGATCAATGGAAAGTGATTCCACATCTTTGGTAATCGATTACCAATCGAAAGCCATTTAACATTGTTAGACTGTTGGTCAAACAAAACAGAAGATTATAAGACGTCACCTTGGACTTTAGGAACATGTGATGGATATTTTTTCAACATTATCAACAGATTGATTGATTGATTGATTGATTAATATAAACATTACTTGGATTCCTAGATTTAATAAAACACTGTCAAATCCCAACCCACAATCCTGGTGTTGTTGTAATGAAGACACTAGAGCAGAGACGGTCTGCGGAGAGTTGGATAAGATCCAAACCCAAACGTTTGAATCAAACTAAAGAGCGACTGAGCAGCGACGCATTCGTTCCCTGACAGATTTCCCGGAGCTCGCCATCAGTCAGGGCAGACGTTCACAGCGGAGTCCGGACGTTGGCGTGCACTGTAATTTTAAGCGGGGTCAAATTTTTACCAATCAATGTGTTTGCTGGCCTGGCCAGAGTATTGATGGGCTTTAATCACTGCTGCAGCCAAGGCTTCATTAGCTAGTGAGAGTAGTAAATGACATCAGCACATCAACGCTGGGGAAGGTAAAGGTTTGATTTATATTCCACCATCAGGGAAACAGGAGAGAGAGGAAGGGAGCGAAGCTGGAGAGCGCTGCTGCTGAATAGAGGCGAACTGTGCTGCTGTGGAGGGCAAGTCTCCCACCACCTCCTCGATTTGGCTGTTTGCCTTTTCAACTCGGCCTTGTACGGCAGGGCAGCCTCGGCGGTGGACATGTGTTTTCCGTGTGCTCGCCCGCAGCTGACCCGTGGTCTGGTCCCGCGATGGCAGAAAAGAAAACCTTTTCTAGTGAGCGCGGTTAGACGAGCGTGCCCCCTTCGCCGCCGTCAAACTGAAAGCCTCTGCACCACAAGCCGAGCTCCTTTTCAAACGCACAGAGCATTTCAGCAGAAAGGAGCAATTACTACCTGCTCCGGTCGTGTTGCTTTCATGGCCTCTTTTGTGTGCTGATTCCAAGGCAGATTTTGTCCACGGCTGTTCCCACGCTGAGCGAGGAGAACAGGAAGAACTCAGCCGCACAGCAGGCCTCTGCCTTCTGCTATTATGGCTATGATTCAATCATCGCAGGGCAGCGCTTTACCCCGGCACATTGAAAGAGGGAAAGAAATGTCCTCACTCCCTCTCTGTTAATGGAACTTAAAGCCAAAGGTGTTTTTGTACAAAGAGGAGACCATCAGCCACTTAATGTGGGAAGTAGCAGCAGCAAGCCTCACCTCACAATCCACTCTCCCCCTACTGCGATTTCAAAATGGCCTCCCTTCTGTGCTTGAAGCCAGAAAAGCGTTGCCACGCAGAGTGGAGGAACCAGACTGGGTGAGATTTGCCTCTCCTGATGCTGCTGATCACACCTACTGTTTGTTTTCTTTGGCCTGAACCCGAGTGGAGAAGTTCAGCGTGCTACAGTTTTGGATTTGATCCATATTTCAGTTTCACATTCCCAAACAAAGCAGAAACAAAAAGCACAATCACTCTTATTGATTGTATAGATAGAGCTCTTATACCTGAAACATAAAATACAGCACTGTAAGTATAGATAATAGATAATATACAGATAATAAACAGATAATGAACATAATGATAAGTTGCAAGCCTGAATGTTTGGATGCACCAGGAGCAAACTTTGTGTTAACAAAATGTTCTCACTTCTCCTAAAGTTTCATCTGGCCAGCCCTGAAAGTCTGGCAGTTCAGCTGAAATGTATCTGAGTCCTGTGTTTTTGGCGAAGCACGACTCCGCTTTGCTCTGCTGTAATTTACCAGCTTTTATTTTCACACCAGCTGGGAACACTTGTAGCTGAATCACTCGATCTGAGCATCTGTCCCGTTCAGTCTGTGGTTTGTTCTCGGCCCGTTTTCGCATCTTTTAGTTGATGTCAGTGCCCACTGTGGTCTACCATCAACGTGCGTGAAGCAACATGCTAGTGAGCTGGTGTACATGCGCTTGGTCTTTTTGAAGCACATCACATTGGTTGGAGGAGGACGCGTAATCAGTTCCACACCGTCAGTTTCACCTTCCTAAAAGTCGTAAATCCAACGTATCAAGTGCTCCAGGTCTGAATGAAGTGGGCTGGTATCAAACCTCAAAACTCTCTGAGCACCAATCAAAATGTTTCCATTGCACCAAATACTAAAAATCAAAAACAAGTTCCATTGGCATTGAATGCTTGGTCAGATTCTCATTGTATATATCCCCAGATTTCAGGATTTTTTATTTAGGCGATGTTCTTATACAAGATGAAAAAAAATGACGACGCTCACCGTTAAATAGTCTCATAATTTAATATGGGGCAATCAGCGAAAGCGTTTCAGCCATAAGCCATCATCAGCGTAAGAAACAGTAGTAGGTCAAACAGTTTACATACAGGTGAGGTTTAAACGACTGCCTGGTGAGGTGCATCTGTGAATGAGCCTTAATGAATCTTAATAGGAGGGGGTGTGGCTACACATCAGCAACAACAAGCAGTAAAACTAAACGTTCATGAACAAACCCCCTCAATGTTCTACATTGAGAAAAAGATGTTCTCATACAGCTGCATTGTGTTAAGATGGTAGTAATGCACTTGATAAAGATGGCTTAGTGTGTTAAACGTAAAAATAGGTTTATATTCTTAAAGGTTTATATCCAAAAAGTATCATATTTGCACCAAACTGAAATGTTTCAGCCCTGAAGGGACGAGTACATTAATGGATTAGTTGATTGTCAGAAAGTCATGCCAAAGGTCTTCCTGGTTCCAGCTCCTCAGATGTGAATATTTGCTGATTTGCATCAGCTGTGTGATTTGCATCAGCTGTGTGAATAGGTTGAATTCTTGCATTTTAAATGGTACAAACGAGGCAATTTGAAGTCATCATCTGGGCTCCGGGAGATTTTTATATATAGGTCAAACATTTGAAAATAACCTGTAGATTCATTGATAATATAAGATATAAGATACCCAGCCTTACATGCATGGTGTGATCATTCTGTCATTGTAGCTCTGTTTGGGTATTTGCAAACACAGCGTCCAAGCTCTGACCCTCGGGGCTGGAGTGAAGGATTAGGGTCCAGAGACGCCGGGGCTGCAAGGCAACAAACCGCCTTACTTACACAGGACTAATCCCTGTCCTCCAGCAAGCTCTTAATTGAGCCATCATCAGCTGCTGATCTACGGGTTAAACATCAATTAAGGTAATGAGCAGATAGAAAGGAGGGAAGGAGAGAGGGAGGGGGGCTCTTCAGACCGGGGGGGCAGCGAGGTGATGCAGGCCCACCCTGAGGAGCAGGAGGAGGAGGAGGAGGAGGAGGACTGAAGAGTGTGTTTTTCTGTGAAGTGGTAGTTTAGTGAGCGGAGTCATTTCTGAGCCGTGGAGTGGAGTGTTGATTATGCAGGACGGAGGCTACTTCAAACAGCCTGCTGGTGGTTTGTTGTTGGCTTAGCTGTGTTTGTTTTGGACAGGCTGCAGTCTGGTCCTCAGCTCCTCAGCTGCTGCCGGACACTCTGAAGGATTTCTCGGAGACAAATCAAATGTTCAGCTGATGTTGAACCTTTACAAGGGATTATCAGTGCTGCTTTATCTCCCTTTTTTGCTCGTTGTACCATGAGAGAAATTCATAAAGTAGTGAGATCTGTGATTTTATTTTTTGCACGTCAATAAATCTCTGTTTCATTCATCTGCCACCAAGTGATATTTCACTAAACTGATGGTGTTTTTGAATGAGGGATCAATTAAAACGGCAGAAAATGGACTTCTTCAAAGAGCTTGTCTTGTCCAACAAAATGCACGAACTTGAAAACCGGTCATCGATTGTCAGTCCGCACCGCTCATGAGTCACCTGGGCGAGATTCACTAATATATTCGATTTTTTTTTAAAGAATCAGATAGTGATAGCATACAGATTTCAAACTTATGATAACTTGATAATTTTGTGACTTTGTGATCTGAAAGCACTTAGGAAATAGGCTTGGGCCGATATTCAAAAATATTAAATTTCCCGCCGTATGTGATATATATTTTTTTTTTATAATATTGGGAAAAGCTTTATCTTCTTCGGAAACGTCATCTGCGTTTCCATTGCCGCATTCTGGTGCAGTTTTTTTCCCCACAAAATAGAAGCAGTTTTTCTTTAAGAAAAGTTAATTAGTAATGTTCGTTAATGTTTGATTGACAGGTGAAGGGCGGTCGCAGCATTGAGCACTGAGCAACTAAAGGTTGGAGACACAATTAAAAAAAAAAAGCAATCTTGTAATTTCATTTTTCATCATATCAATCTTTGCTGGAAGCTTTTGTGGAAATGAATAATTAAAGCTTAAAAAGCCTTTTGTGCAAACAAATCACATTTGTGTGTAAGGAAGGAAGGATGTGTTCAGGAGCAGCATCTGTCCTCTGAGAGGTTTGGTTTATTTAACTAACAGTGAGGGTCGGAGAGGGAATCGTCACGCAGCCCCTGGTATGTTTTTGTTGTGATGGCTGAAACCACTGTTAGATAAATTACACTTTCTGATTATTTCACATGATCATTAGCGAAAAAAAAAAAAAAAACTCCTTTGGGTTTTGATGCTGCAATATTCTGCAATCTGCCTTTCAGTTCGTTTTCATTCAGAGCTGCTGAGATGTTGTATCAGTATCTGAGGGGGGGGTCAATTAAATGTCAAACGCGTCCGCGCGTATCCACTTGGAACACTTTTGCCATATTAAATTCACCATTCAATATTTAACAAACAGATGATTCAATCTTTAAATACATGACTATTTTATAAGCAGAGCTCTTGAGATGACTCATAGGTTCAATAGAATCTCCAAAATGTGCCTCGCTTTCACATCTCCAGTCATTTTATTTTATTGCTCTTTATTAAGTCGTTCAAATCGCTAATATTTCACATTGGACTGAAACTTTTTAAGATGCTGAATGTAAAACTGAATGTCAATTATAGATGGAATTTTTCTCCTGAAATTAATTTGATGGACATGTTTGGACCCACAATTTGGAAAAACATAAATTCAGTGATAAATACTTCAAATGTTTTGGGGGAATTTGTTTTATTCAAGTTCTCCAGAAACCTTTCTTATGTAGAACTATGACCAAAGAACCAAGGTCAGACTTTGGTTCCTTTGTCACAGGTCATCTCCAAACACAACTTTGCCTGCATTTGATCAATGAATTAGTCAAATCGATTATGAACGTGACCAGACATTTGGTCAGTACCAAAAAAGTGTTGGGGATCAATACCCAACCTATCAATGTCAGAACTTGGAGTGGAGATTGTGAGCTTTTGGTGGTGAAGCGTCACTTTTTGATCCTTTGATATCAGCTCCTCCTCTCTGGGTTTTCTGGCACAAAAGTTTTAAAGCTCCATATTTTCCTCTTCTTCTGTGTTTTATTTGAAGTGTTGATCCATAAGAACATATATTTGTGGTTTTAAGAACCAAAAACCATCTCAGTGTAGTTTTACATCTCCTCTCTCAGGCTTCTCTCTGCAGCTCTAGTAACAACAGGTCGGTGAGCCAATCAGAGGAGAGGAGGCTCTGAGCCTCTCTTCTGATTGGCTGACTGTTTTCTGAGTGATCCAATAAAAATATAGCAGATTTCAGGTAAAAACACTCGCAGAAACCAAATCCTGTAAAGGTTTGGATGGTGGGTCCAGGTGGGCGGGGCTTGGTGACTGCTTTGTTGTGACATCACAAAGTTCCAGAAGTCCTGACGGCTGGTTTTAAGGCTCAGTTTCTGAATACAGGCTGTGTGCATTTCTCTGTGGACTGAGGCTTTGATACTTTCACAGTATTAATATAGAACCTAGACCTGATCTATAGTCACACTACACATGGACAGAGACCTTTAGACTGGATGAAGCTTTAACAAAGTCAACTTTCTCAACTGGTCTACAAAGAGCAAGAGATAATGTAAGAGAGAGCCGTGATCAAGAGAGAAAACAAAATTTAATTTGCTTAATATTTTATTGTTCCTACAGTAGATGTACTCAAGGAGATAATTAATAAAACAGTGTGTTAGTTCCTGAATTGATTTAGATCCAGGGACTGTTTGGTCAAAAGGTCAGCACCCATTGCCCTTTTAACTGGAGGCAGAGGAACCTTTAACCTCAGTGACTCTTTAACCTCTGAGTCAGTGGAGCAAGGTGCTCATAAGCCACGAGTCAGTCTTCATTTGGTTAAATCAATGAAATCTGATGCGAAACACTAGGAAGTCGTGTTGCTTATGAAAACAACCCGATATGTCGCGGCTTTCTGGGCGAGCAGGCGACTGCTGGTCTCAGATTTCAGCGCGGGTGGCACTCGCAGCGCCTTGAGCTGAAAGAGAAAGTTGGATCTCATATTCCTGTTTGGTGAAGTTTGCTCTGACTGTTGAGTGTCACCACAGCCTAAAATTATAATCAACCCTCTGTGGTTTACCGCAGACTTTTCCATCCGTCTCCCAGATAAACAGAGAGCAGCAGAGCTGTCCTCTGCTCTGTCCTCACATGATGGATTCTGGGGAAGTAGGGCAGCGGGGTGGCCTGGACTATAAAGGGGAATGTCTTGTAAAACAAAAGGTCACGTGTATCTGTAGATGCAGAAGTCCTCCCTTCTTACTTGCACAGCAAAAATACTACTGTGATTACTTGTGAGATAATTTGCATTTTGTCTGTTCATACCTTTCACTGCAGTCATTCTACGAAGATCTGTTACATAAAAGTTACACAGTATAAAAAAAAACGAGTGGTAAATCCCTACTCGCTTGTTGATTTTTTTTCTAAAAATATCTTGTTCAGGGCACTAAATTTATCCGCTCCGCCTCGGAAAAGAAATTGCTGGAAATAACCAGCTTTGGAGCCAAAATGGAAATCTGAGCTGACCTCGTTTTGGCTACGAGGTAGAAACAGATGAGCAAATGAAAACACTGAACGCACGTAACATTTATTTTGATCAGGGATTATGGAATCTGTAGGAATCTGGCCCTCTAATTACATTTCATCTCCGAGTGTCTGTGCTGGTTTGTCATCTCTCCCTCTCTCTCTCTCCCCCTCTCTCTCTCTCTCTCCTGCCTTTTGCTGCAGCATTTTATCCAGATTAAGTTGTATTTTCCTTCTTTTTAATATACTCGAGGTCGTCCGGCGCAAAGCTAGCCAAATGGACATTGCAGCGGGGCGCGCGGTGGGATCAGAGGCCGTGGTCCCGGATCGAGACACAACCTACGGCCTCTTATGTAGGTTAAATGCAACTTAAACCCAACACAATTTGTAGGATTAACCTGAAATAACAGGGGCTTGAGCGGGCAGCGGCAGCGCTCGGGAGGGCTGCTGCAGCACCGCCGCGCACACACACACACACACACACACACACACACACACAAAAAAGAAACCAGGCCCGGCTTGACCTTGACTGGGCCGTGGTGTCAAAATCCACTTATATTCAATTTGAATCCATTTAGTTCAGCTTCTGGCAAACCGTCAGCAGTGTGGCCTTTTATTTAAAATTCCATTACGTTCTCAGTAGTCTTCGGTCTTGGAGCTTTTTAAAAGAGAGTGAAAGGAAGAAAAGCGATAAACTAAATGAACAGCACTGAAAGTAAAAGCAGAAATAGTCCGACTGGTCTTTTCTGCTCCATTTATACTATTCCTCAGTGTCTAGCTATGCCGCACATATACATATACATATTAATACACAATCTCAGTGTGTGAGACTTTATTTAGTTTAGGAGACCTTTACTTATCCCCATCCATATGAAGGTCGGAGGTCAAGGTCATCTCGGCTCAACAGTAACCTTAAAGGTTGACAGGGTTTAGTGTCTTGCTGAAGGGCGATGAAGAAGGACTGATGCTTGTCAACATGCGACTTAAGGCTGAAGTTGTCAGACCTAATACCATATCTTAGTGATGTCTGACAGAGATACAGAACCTGCCCTACTTCTTCTAACATTGTCATGGCAGTGACCTTTTTGTTTTTTATTACCATTGCATCATATGTACGTGAAACATTTCGTAACTCCAAACTCTTAATATTTCATAACCCGGGTGGAACTGAAGGTTACTTACAGAGATCCAGTAAGAGCAGCGCAAACCGGGAGGATTATTGAGATTCAGAATTAACAACGGGCAGCAATCGGCAGCATTATATTCAGCGTGGATTAAGGCTTCTCTCTCTCTCTCTCCAATGACTCAAGCTGCAGTCTCTGCCGCGCTGCGCCGAGGGTTCACCGGAGGTCTATCTGATATTGTTGCCAAGGAGCTCCGAGAACAATGCCTCACAAAAGATTATAAAGGAAGAAGTTGGAACAAGGATCAAGGAGCGCTGAACACCTACAGGAAAGGAAGAAGCTACAAGAGAAGAGAGATGATATACAGTAGAGGAGTAGTTTTTTTTTCCCTCTGAAATGCCATACATCTGTTTTAGAAAAGTCTTGCTGCCTCAGATGCATCATCCAGTATTCAGAAAACACGGATCATTCTGCCTCCAGAAGCAGAAACGTTTCATAATCACAGCTCGTCTCCCGACTCAAAACTCGAACAGTAACACCAGATATTGTTTTGTTACTGTGGGTGCCATTAAATTATTATTTATTATATATGAATTATATTTTAAAGCTCCATATTTTCTTCTTCTTTGATTTATTTGAAGTGTTGATCAATAAGAAGATATATTTGTGGTTTTAAGAGCCAAAAACCATCTCAGTGTAGTTTTATATCTCCTCTCTCAGGCTTCTCTCTGGAGCTCTAGTAACAACAGGTCTGTGAGCCAATCAGAAGAGAGGAGGCTCTGAGCCTCTCTTCTGATTGGCTGACTGTTTTCTGAGTGATCTAATAAAAATAAAGCAGATTTCAGGTAAAAACACTCAGAGAAACCAAATCCAGGTGTTTGGATGGTGGGTCCAGGGGGGCGGGGCTTGGTGACTGCTTTGTTGTGACATCACAAAGTTCCAGAAGTCCTGACGGCTGGTTTTAAGGCTCAGTTTCTGAATACAGGCTGTGTGCATTTCTCTGTGGACTGAGGCTTTGATACTTTCACAGTATTAATATAGAACCTAGACCTGATCTATAATCACACTACACATGGACAGAGACCTTTTAAAACGTGGTGAACCCTTTTGGGTGGAAGGCAAAAGTAAAGGATGCTTGATTAGGTTGCTTCTAAAATTGGACTTCTTCTGAATCACAGTTTATTTTATTACAGATTTTAACCCCAGTGACGCTGAAATAGAAACACATGAGTAATCAAAGACATCCCTTCACTGCTTGCAGCCTCAATTTCATTACATTTTGTTTTTGGCTGCGCCGCATTCCTTCATGATTCCTCTCAATCGAGGCGTCTCCCTAAATACCAACCAACTCGCTTTTTTGGCTTTGGTTCCTGCCCTGCTTCCTCTTCGCTCGTGTTGGCTCAGCCCGGCAGGCCTCAGAGCCAAAACTTGTGACGATCATCAGATGAATGACGTGAGATTAGGCCGAAAAAGTCTCATGCGGGGCTTACAAGGATCAGAGTGTGTGCGCCACAGGTTCCATGTGGTCCGTAATGGAATTGGAGGAAAGAAAACGCAACCTCGGTCACCTCTTTCAGCCAATCACACATCAGATCTATGCGAGATGGGATGGGGGGGGGGGGGGGGGGAAAATGGGGGGGGAGAATTGGGAGACTTTCAGCTGCAGTGTGAACGCAGCCCAAGTGCTGTGCCACTATACTGACGGGGTTACAATGGCGTGAGAGCAGGGGCTGCTGGCCAGTGTTCCGGCACAGCTGAAATAGCAAGCAGCAGAGCCAGGAGCTGAAACACTACACCCAGGCTTCTCACAGCCCCCCCACCCCCCACCCCGCCCGCTAAACCAGTCTCTCCCACTCCCCCTCTCGCCTTCTCACCTCTCTCCCTCACCCTGCCTCTCTTTGATCTGAGGTCCTGGCGTTTTTCTCGCTCTTCATCATCGTCATCATCTAGCCTCCATCCACCCAAACCCTGCTCCCCGTGGTCCCTCCCTCCCACCTATCGAATTCCTCACACACCTCTCCTCCACTTCCATCGGAGCGCGGCGGAGAGGTTATGGCCTCATTTGAATATTTGAATGTATATCAACCTCCTCCTCGCTGGGGCGTGGCGTCGTTTTACGGTCGCGCAGCTGTGGCGGTGTTATGGGACCATCTGCACAGGGCTCATTAAGTTAGCCGGGAGCTAACATGGAGAAAGAGTGTGCAGAGATTGGGGGGGGGGGTAGCTTATTCCTTTTCATTCTTCCTGTGTGTAGAATAGCTATTACCCAGAATTGGAAGCGATTCCAGGAAGACAGAAAGAAAAAGGAGGAGCAGAGGGGAGGAGCAGCCAGAAAAATCCCCTCTCCACCCGTCCAAAGTCACACTCTTCTTTATGCTTGTATGTTGGCGTGTGATGTTGCTATGGTCTCAGGCGTGTGTATGTGTAGTCATGCGTGAACACATACAGTACACTGTATCTCCTCATGTGTGCGAGCGTTACTGGGGCACAAAATGTGTCCTGTTTCACCTGCGTCAAGATGATTTCCCTTAGTTTTTACTATGGAAATGCAAACGGTAAAAGAGCCATTGTGAAGCCCAAATTCTGGAGCCGGGTATCAGCTGAAACTCTGCGAAAAAGCAATAAAACCAAACTGATACTGTAAGGAATATAAACATGAATATAAACCTTTTTTTGTATTTAACAAATTTAAATTTTGCCTTAACATAAAACAACCTTACAAGTTTCCCTATCTAAACTAAAGTCGGAAGTAGTTTTGTTCTGTGCTATTGTGTGTAGCTTTGAACTACGTCTTGTTGACTTAACATTTGTATGTTTGTCTTTACTCTGTAAAGAGTATTGTTTATTACTGTGGTTTTTTTATTGCCATGGGACGGCAGATGTAAATTAGCTTGAAGCTATAATCTGGTGCGCTGCATCAAATGGTGACATTTATGTTGAAAGCTGCTTTTGAATAAAAAACTTGTATTTAAAGGAATAATTTAACATTTCGGAAAATTTGCCACTTTCTTGCCAAGAGTTAGACTGATTCCACTCTTATGTCTGTAGGTAAATGTGAAGCCAGTAGCCAGTTAGCTTAGCTTAGCATAAAGGCTGGAAGTGGGTGGGGGGCTGCTGACCACCTACCCACACCTCTGAAACTTACTAATTAACACGTTACCTTGTTTGTTTAATCCATACGACGACTGACTAGAGGCCGGGTGTGGTGACTTCTTAGAGTTGTGAGGTTGCCAGGCAACCAGTCGTGAGTGTTGTCCAAACAATCCCAAAATGTCAAACTTTCATTTTTAAATAAAGAAACATCTGATCATAGATGAAGATAATAAGAACCAAGTATTTGAACGCTACAGACTCATTTCACTTGGGACTATTGTGAAATGATACTGAGCTTTATCCACTGGTTTCATTATCACACACACATTACAGCTGTGCTTCCCTGGACAGACGTTTGTGTTTGACCTTGAATGTGAAACATCTGCACACTGATGATGAAGACGCTAAATGTGATTGAAAGCTCTGTTTTTGACATTTCAAGATCTAAAACGTCTAAAAATGTTGATATTTGGGTAAATGGGTAAATATTGTGTGTCCACTTTGTTGTCCTGTTCTGCTCCAGATGTGGCTGCAGGCCTTGTGTTGTTGCAGCGGCACTTTCACACAGAGGAGGGGTTTATTTTTCTTCTTTTTGAGCCAAGAGTATCTTTGTTTCAGACCATTTAGCCATGGAGATAGTATTGTTCTTTCTTTCTTTCTTTTGGAGCTATTAAAAAGGTCTTACAAGTCGTTAAATTTCTGCTCAGAGAGTCTGCAGATACCCCGATGGCTCTTTAAAGTGCTGCTGAAATCCATCTCCAGGCTCTGATGTACGAACGCGGTTCACGGCGTCAGCGAGGAGTGTTTTTTTTTTTTTTTTTCGCGGGCAAAAGCACAGCCGCGCTTTCAGTCGATAGAGAGTGTACTTGTTTTCTGGCGGGCCGTGTCAGCGCAGGCATTAGATAACGTTTTATTTGATGGTGTTCAATGGCTGACTCGTCCTCACCTCTCGCCCAGGCCTCTCCTGCTCTTCAGCCCACACGCGCTCCCATGTAAAACCAAAACGCACACAGACATCCACCCACTGACTCATGTACACACACACACACACACACACACACACACACACACACACACACACATACACACACATACACTCATACACTCATAAACACACACACACACACACACACCTCTCTCCCGCTCTGCCTCTCTCTGCATCCTTCCTCTGGAGGATTCTGGCAGTTGTTTATGTTATTGAACTGGTTATCACATTACAGCTGGAACGGCACCAGGCTCACAGAGAAAGAGTCCTCCTGCTTTCTCAAGAAAGGAAATAAAGGCGAAGGGAGTGCAAGGAAAAACAAGAGCAGAGGGAGGACGAGATAAGAATATGTTGAAATGTTCCTGCTCCGCTCTGATCGGCATCATTAGGCCTCTTGACTTATTTTGTGTCAATCTGAGGTCTTTTACAGAGCAGCTTAACCATATTTACTGGCGCTTTGACAATAGATCCTCCATACGAAATAACAAAAGAAGGTTGTTTGCTATGGCTTTTCCAGAAATAGGAGCAGGAAGAAATTGTTTATCAGTGCCCTCCAAAAACCCTTTTGGTTAGTTTAGGAAAACCATATGGTTCTGGTGAGGGAAATATCGTAATTTTGGTTAAAGGAAACCAACGTTGGCTTGTTGGTAGGAAACAGGATTTGAACAACGGTCTCTGGTGTGAAAGTCTCGGTCGACTCAGTGATCCACCCGACCTCCTGTCTAAGAGGCTGTGGCACTGAAACAGTGTCAGAAAAATGTAAACACATTATTTAAAGGAGCTATTATAGCTAATGTTAGCGTTCAAGAAGAAACGTTGTAAATTTAGCTTTAAACTTTATTCCTTTGTTCACCAAGAGTCGCTTCCAGAGGTAAAGAGGAACCCTCTTCGTTTTGCTTCTATTTCTATCGCTGCTTTTCTTCTACTGAAGTTAGCATGCTAACCAGCTAGCCCGGGTCTGGCTGGCCTATCCTGTCACTTTCCGATACTGAGTCTGGGGCTAGCTAGTTAGCATGCTAACTTAATTAGAAGAGAAGGAGTGATTAGAAATAGAAGCTAGCCCATCTCGTCACTTTCCGATACTGAGTCACCCGAGCCGTTAGCATTCACAGCTGTTTACTTACCAGTTTTACTGAGAGCTTCATCCATTGCTAACTTCAATAGAAAGAAAAGAAGTGATAGAAATGGAAGCAAAACAAAACAAACAGCTGTTGGTGAGTAAAGGGATGAAGTTTGCAGCTAAACCTTTATTCTAGACTTGTGAATAAACAGCTGTTAATGCTAACGTTAGCTATGTAGCAACAGCAAAACTTACAAATAGCTCCTTTTTAAAAGTGTTAAAATACTGTATATATAAGCACACAGAGTAGGAGAGAAGCAAACCAATGCAGGTATGACGTGGTCCATCCACATACTAGGCTGTGAGCTAGTCTTGTTTATCTGTTGCTGGCCTGTGGAGGAGTTAAACAAGAGAATATAACCTCTAACTCCCGCAGCGTTGTACCTGAGCTCTGTGCATATAGCTATATACATCTGAACGGAGCAGGAACACAATGGCTCAGCCTGCCTCTGTGCGTTCTGCCTATTGAGCTATACCACAACATGTAAATGAATGTTGTTAAATCACCTCCTTTGTCGCAGCAGGCAGCTGGTTAGTGGCGCTCCGTGAATGACGGGAGAAGAAAAAACAGATTTGGTGGTTGAAAAGTCTGAACTAGAAGTTACGGAAACTTATTTTTTTGCTCTGTTTTGCACACCCAGCAAGAATACATAATCCAGAGATGTGTTTTTTTTTTTCTTTCCTTTCACCCCATGGTTTTCTCATCCAATCCAAAGAAGTGCTGCGCTTTCAAATCCCCTCTCTTCTTCCCAGCTTTGCTTCTTTTTTTTTTTTTTTTTACAAACCGATAGTCGTCGTCCTAAATATCCCGCCTGCGCTCCGCCACAATTCACTTTCACAGGAAAACTTTGTCTGACAAAAGCGTTGGGGAGGGTGTTCACGAGGGCTGGTATCTACAAATTCCTGAATAAGACTCCTGCGACGGAGCCTTTTAGTCCCCATCAAAAGGAGGCATCTCGCGGTGTCGCTGCAGAATCCCAATGCACAAAAAAAAAAAAAGTTTCACTCTCAACTGTCGAGGAAGCGTTTATACCCCGTGACAATACAACAAGTTGACTTAGAGGTCGATTATCTCTTGACTCAAACGTGACCTCAGGATTATAAGATCCACATCATATGGTCAAACTGTCATTGTGATTGTACACAGTGGTGATTGAAGTGAAAACCTGGGCATTGTGGGTTAAAATGATTATGGATTAACATGACAGCGTGGTTTTCTCCCTCGCCGTAATGCCGCCACCGGCTCCACTGAAGCAGAGCAAAGGAGCTTAGTGCTTTTAGCCCGTAGTTCTGGTCCACGGTAGCATCTGTTGTCATAGTCGGACACAGCGTACACACTCAAACACATGCTGGAGGGTCATAAAGCCCCTGTTTTAATGCACCGACGGGGAGAGAGAGAGTGTGTGTGTGTGTGTGTGAGAGTAGGTGGGTGATACAGTATGAAGGAAGGCTTTTCACAGAGGACAATTCCTCTGGAGTCACAACAGGTGTGTGGTGTGTGTGTGTGTGTGTGTGTGTGTGTGTGTGTGTGTGTGTGTGTGTGTGTGTGTGTGTGTGTGTGTGTGTGTGTGTGGCTTTGGAGAATTATGAGCTGGGCACTAAAAGAAGTAGGGGGAGGGGTTGGAGGGCTTATGAAGGGTCCCCTCTGCCCCACCTGTAGCCTGTCAGCTGTTGTAAGCCTGTTAAAACGTCAGCTGTTTCTGAGGAGAAGTGTGTGTGTGTGTATGTGTGTGTGTGAGGGTGTGTGTTAGTCAATGTCAGGGAGCTCGTGGAGGTTAGAGGGGAGGGAGGGAGAGAGGTGGGGGCTGGCTCCGTGTGGCCCTCACTGCCTCATTGCACATCAAACGCCTCGTCGCCGTTGGTGATTTGTTTGTGCACAACACAGCGCCTCGTGCCTGCGCCGAGCAGTCTGGTCTCACTTTGCCTCTTTCCCGCTCGTGTAGCCAAACGGCTTCGGTTTAAAAAGTCTGACCCAGAAAAAAACAGAACCTGTCGAATCTGAAAGCCGATGTCTGAATTTTAGCTCTCGTCTTAACAGGAAGTTTGACTGAGGAGTCATAGAATACATTTATAAAAGAATAAGAAAATAAATGTGGAAATATAAAAAGCAATAAATAAAATAATTTAAAAAATTGCCTTTGCTTTTACCCTCTTGCTTTTTTCCCACCAAATCTGGATTAATATTTCCAGGAATCAGCTACTCGGCCTGGGCAGGAAATCCCGCCCCAAAGCCAGTTGATTGACAGCTTTGCCCTTCAAGGAATCCTGTTTATATTTCCACATTTATTTTCTTTATTCTTTCACAGTTTAGCTCCTGTGGCTCCATATTTGGCATCTTACATTTTTTCTGAGTGCCAGTAAGACGATGTCTGAGTCTGCAGCTTTTGAGGATGTTGATTGTTATTCCACAGAACCTGAAACATTTTCTTCATTCAACAAAAAAAAAAAAATACAAACTCCTCAAGTGCATCGGTGTTTCATGTTTTTCTAACACAAAGCAGCTGCTGCAGAAATACAGACTAAAATAAAATGTTTTAAATCAGAAAACATCTGACCAAAGACTAAATAAACAAGCGTTCGGTGCCGGGTTTCAGCACATGACAGTTTTCAGGATTTGGTGCTTTGGAAACTTTTTTTTTTTTTTTTTCGGTTTCTTGTTTCCTGAAACGAAAAACAAGCAGCTGGACGTTCTGGCAGCGGCGTTCGCAGATCTGGTGAGGAAAATGTGACTCGTGGCACCGCTTTTGTCAACAAGTCCAGCGGACTGTGATTCAGTTGGAGACCCGGTGGACTCCTTGATGCGGTTTTTGTGTTTTCAGCTGTTTGTATGTGTTTGCCTTGAGCCAGACTGCTCGTTATCCGCTAGTTTCCAGTCTTTCTTGTTTCCTTCTTCTACAAGTTGTTTTCTACTTTTTTTTTTACTTTCTACAACTGACGGATTATTTTCATTATTGATTAGAGTAAAATCATTTTGGTGTGCAGTGGACAACTGGTGAGAAATTATTAGTATTATTACTATTTTTATGGAAACTTTTCTGCTAAGATTGAGAAATTATTTATATATTGCAATTAATTTTATTGTTGCAGTCATGTTGCTGTTCTGTACCACTCTTATTTTGAAAAAAAGTATACATATTTAAAAAAAAAAATTATCTAAAATGTATAAAACTTACCCTCTGATACGACAAAGAAAATGTCAAATCTTTACTTAAAAAAGATCATGACTTGATCAAAACATTAATTTGGAGCAACCAAAGTTATTTTATCTTCTCTGATTGTTTCATCTGAAGAGGTTTTAGAAGAATGAAGAGATTAATGATGATTTTGTGTAACAGAAATATACTTTTGTCTGTCTGATCTTATCCTTCATCTCGGGGTTTGATGGTTTGGGAACCGCTGGTATATAACAGGACACCTGACGAACATGACTCTGGTCAACCACAGAAGTCACAGTATGTAAAACTGCAGGTAACCATAGCAACACAGCCTCTGCTTCATGCTACATTTAAAGTTGACAGTCAGTGGTGAAGCGAACCTGTCAGAGGGTTGAACATCAACACGTCTTTCTACAAAACTCTGCTATCAGCCCATACATGTAACTCTTTATTGGCTTTTCTAAATCCCCAAATATGGATTTCAGTATCGGCCTCAGTCTTGGTGGAGGTGTACGTGATCGCCGGGCGATTCAGGAGTCTTTACTGAACAAGTGATCCAGACATTCGAGGGCGGCTCTTAGTCCCCGAGTCGAACACATTTCAGTCAGTACCAGTTAACTTTTGACAACCTTTTGATTCCACGTCTTGACGTCTGCTGTTATTGTTTTTTCCGGACGTAAGCTTAAACGTCTCTCTTCTCTCCAGTCGGTCCTGCCGGCATGGGAGTCGCAGGTGCTGAGTGATTTATGGCTTTAATTTACTTGATAGATTAAAATATAATATAGCAACAAGCATAGAGCATTAATTAGGAGAACACAGCGAGCTCCTGTTTCCCTTAAGTCTCCTGGCAGGGAGACAGAAAGAGCTTACTACTACACTTAACACATTAAAGGAGAATACTGCACACGGGGAGGCGTGCATCGAGTTTAAAGATACCTGTTTCCTTTATTGTCAAACAGAGAAATCAATGGGAGTTTATTGATTTCACCTTAAAACAGCCTTTAATCATAAAGTGGGTGAATAGAGCAGGATTCTTTAAAAAAAAGAAGCAGTAAAGAAAAGCACCTGGACATGAATAATCTGTCCCTGAAACTGTTCCTTTGTCCGCCTGAGTGGTGACGGTGTGGAGAAGCAGAAGGCTGGGAGCTGCAGGGACCGGCTTTAGGAGGGGTTGGAGCCTTTGTGGTGGCAGCTGAGCGAGGCAGACAGTTGAAGGGAACAGGTTGCTGCGTCTGTTAGGGCTCGTCTTGCTGCTCTTGACCTTTAACCTTTTAGCTGTGACAGCTCCGGGGGCTGGGAGATACCAAATTTCCACCAGTTTGGGAGAGCCAGGCCGGGAGGGGGGGGGGGGGAGAGGACGCTGCTTGCAACATAAAATCATGACGGTATTCGGGCTTAATGAACTAAAACCACACCAAGGCAGTAAAAGCTTTTTTTTTCCGGTGACACTTTATAGACAAAGTTATTAATTGATTGATGGAGAAATGAAAGTAACAGTCAGTTGCGGCCTCAGCTGACACCACTCTCAGCCTGTTCTGAGAACATTGGACCATTTAAGGAGTTTTGTGGAAAACACATTCATCTGATCAGCGTTAATCTGAAAATGTGGCTGCAGCAAACAAAACTGTCCCATCTTCACTAATGCAGAGGCCGTGGTTTCACCTTATTTTCCCCAAAATTAGATTTCAATGTCAGATGTGGACACTTAACCCACCACGGAGGATGATGTGATGATGAGTGGAAACCTATCGGGACGTGCAGACAAAACAATCTTTTGACTGTTTGGACCTTTTGGGTAAGAAAAGTGCGATTGACTGACATCACAGGATCTCTGGTTAGTGAGGTGAAGGATTTCACTTCCTGTCGCTGTTTGAAATCGTCAACATGCAGAATTGTCTTGTGTTTTCCTCGACGCAAGCGATTGTGAAAAGGTAGAAAAAGAAGGCAAAGACGTAGCTTTCTATGAAAATATTATGTCAAGTTTAATTTGTTTTACACCCAAAATCACAAGTTTGTCCGAAAGGCCTTTAAAATCTATTAATAGATCCATCAAGCTGAACACACATGTTGCAGGTTTCCCAAAGACCCGGATCATGACGGCAGCTTAAACACTCCTTATAGGCTGTATAGTATATGTGGTATTTCCTGGATAGATAATGGGGGTTTGTTTCACAGAAATGTATAAATTCCTTTATGGTCGCAGTGTAGGTGGTTTTTATTTCGGGCACGTTGGCTCAACACTCTTTTAAAACCCTGTTGATATTAGATCATACTGTTGTCTTGACGTCAGTGGAAGTCAGTGGGTGAAAATGGACCGTGAATGTTTTTTTTTTTTTTTTTTTTGATCCACCAGACATCAAACACAAAGTACATATAAAAACATTAATTGTATCACTGTCGCGGTGTTGATTTAACGAAGAGCTCGGGCGGGTTTAAACAACGCTCGTCTCAGGGGCTTAGATTTGCTCTGGAAAGAGAGAGAGAGAGAGAGAGAGTGAGAGAGAGAGAGAGGGGATGTGTGTGTTGGAAATGTTCATCTCGTGAGCTTTATTATTGCTGCGAGATTTGTCAAGAATGTGACAAAAATGTGGAGAATTCCTCAATAATGTAGGTCACACACAAGAGAAAAGCTCACATTAGTGCCACACCAGAGAAAAGCTTTGTCATTTTTTTTTTTTTTTTTAATTTACCCCCCGTCCTCGGGAGGGAGGCAGATTTGCATAATCAGGGTATTCACTGTCAAACCCTTGAAAGCATATCATGTTTATTCACAAACCTATTAGTCATTTCGTACAAAGACAAAGTAGCAAATAAGCCCGTCTCCAACAAAACCTCTCGAGTTTCTCTTTGTGGCGGCACATCGCTCACGTGGCACAAAAACAAACCTTTTACCTTTTTTTCTACAAGAGTTCCCAAGTATTCTGCAGCTACACGGATGGATGTTTATCGCTGCGAGAGCTGCAGCTTATACGCTTGTGTGTTTCCTTTCAACATAAATACACTTGCCTCCGGGCAGAGGAGCTGCTTCCTCTCACCGCTCTCTGTTAAAGACGAGAGAATAGATATCCTTTTCTCTCTCTCTCTCTCTGTCTCTCTCTCTCTCTCTCTCTCTCTCGGTGTTTGTCGCTCCCCCACCTCTCCCCGGTGCCGGATCACCCTCCACACGTAGCCAGCACCACACAGTCTTGGCCGGTGCTCCGCGTTTGTCTCAGGAAGAGCGGAGGTAGGCTCATAGATCCCCATTTTAGGCTGCGGGCCAACGCCGTGTGTTCAACATGGAGGGCCCACAGGCAGCCGCACACATGCACGCACACACGCACGCACGCACACACGCACGGACGACAAATGTGGATGGCGAGCGAGCGGGGCGGGGAAGGGGGGGAAAACCTGGAGAAGGGGGCAGCGAGATAAGGCCGTCGCTGAGTGCTTGTGTTTGTTGTGGAAGTAATTGTGTCCTCGCTGCTCTGACATTGAGATTATTGTGTTTAGCGGTGTTGTATATTTTTCCCATCCATGGGCAGATTTCCTGCTCCAGATAGGCGGCGGGAGTTCATTTTTTCCGCCCTCCCCTCACAAATTTATCCTTATAAGTTGCTGCTTCGGGACCAAATGGGCCCTTGGAATTTTTGCCCCTTGTTTAACCCGTTGAGCTCCGGGCACAGACACGCCCGCTGCGCTCATACATACATTCACTGCGTTGTGTGGAAACTCAATGACACAACTGTTTAGCAGACTCCCGGCCTCCCATTTCCCACACACCCCCCCACCACCACCACCACCACCACAACCACCACCACCACCACCACCACCCCGGGCCCCCTCGGAGATTTCAAGGTCAGGAAAGGGCGAGGGCTGAGAATCATTCCTTGGGAAGCAGAGCCGCTGTCGCAAACGGTCACAGACAGAGAATCTCTCCTTTTACAGTCCTCGCCGCGGTCATCTTACTGCATCTCACTGAGCTCAGATCTGTGGGTGGGAGGGGTGGGGGGTTTCCCACAGGTTTGGACGTAGCATCAGATCAGCGGCGGTCTTCATCCGAGCTGATTGGGGGAAGGGGGTCATTTTAAAATCAAGTGTAGAGAGTTTATTCGGAGTCCCAAACCAAATTACAGTGGGATGTTGCATCTTTTAGAAACGGTACAAAAACATGAGATTGTGTCAGATGCAAGATTCCTTGTACAGAGACACGACACGGGGTCAGCGTCACGCCCTGCACGTGGAAGATCGTGACCTTACATTATCCAAAGTGCGTTTGCGTGGTTGTGAAGTAGACGATGAATTTGTCACGGTGCTGTTGTAAAGCATCGGGCCGGAGATGCAGGAGATGCAAAAAGTATTGGGACTGCGATATGTGTGATTGTGGTTTCAGTTGGATTTCGGTTTTTGTTCATTTTTACTGGAAAATAAAAAATGATGATGATGTGATTTTTGTTCCCTCACGTCTGGATGATATGATTTATAGGCTGCGGCGTCTCTGTGGATTTGGATTTTGCACTTGACCGTGTATTGACATTTCGATTATATTTCAAGTAATCGTTCAGCCCCGCATTTGATATGAATCTCCTCTTTTGATAACTTGTATACTGTGTGTGATAATGGCCACTGAGCAACCAGAGATTGTAGATAGAGTTAAAGCACTGACCTTGAATGAACTGGAAACATCACAAAGAGGCGTAATGATTTTATAGACTTGTTTTCAATGGAGCAGGCGGCATTAATTCACCGAGAAGAGAGCGATTTGACAGAGTCTGAAACTTTATTAGATCCTGCTTTGAGGCAATTTAAACCAATTTTTTAATATTTTTATATTCTGCAGCCCCCACTTTTTGTCCTTATTACTGAGGTCATTCTTATTGTTTTTGTCCTGTTATTAGATATTTTTATTTTTTTTTAAAAAGAAGAAGAAGAAGAACTCTCCGACAGCTGAGCATGCAAGTGTATGTGTGAGGTAGTGCAGTGTGTGTGTGTGTGTGTGCGTGCGCGTGTGCGTGCGTGCGTGCGTGTGTGTGTGTGTGTGTGTATAGATGTCAGGGGTGGGGGGGCTTGGAGGGCCTACTGGAACAAAAGGTATGTGAGCAGCTGCCGTCCCACTGCCAGCAGCTCATGATCCAAATGTTAGATGTACACTCACATGTGCACGAGGGACAGATTGGTGTGCAGCAAGGATCTGACACACTCAGCTAACTAGGCAGCTACTGGCACACACACACACACACACACACACACACACACACACACACACACACGTACCATCCAGTGTGTTTGCAAGCTTTAGCTCCTTGTCATTTACACACTTACAGCCGTTAGTTTCCATTCATTTCAGTACAATGAAAATCTGTTGGTGTAGTGAGTCAAAACTTGACTGAGTAGTGCTGCACCCAGTGATTATTAGTCATTACAGATAAATCTGTAGCGATTGTGATTATTTAGATTATGGTTGTTTTCTGTATGTGTTCTCTAAGGTGGCGTCTTCAAATTCTCTCGTTTTGAATAACAGTCCAAACGCCTGAAATATTCAGTTAACACTGATATAAAAGAGAGAAAAAGCAACAAATATTCACAATTTGAGAAGCTGAAACCAGAGAAATGTTCGGTATTTTTGCTTAATGAATTATTATTAAAATGAGAGTTTGATTATTAAAATTGTTTAATACTTGATGGAATTTACAACTCAAGAAAGTTTCAGGAGTCTGCAGATGGATTTTCAAATCGTACAGAAAGAAATAAAAAACAATAAATTCAGATTCAGACAATAAATAGTAAATGGGCTTAAATGAAAAATAAAAAAAACCCATAAAACAGTGGAATGTCCCTTTAAAGAGTCAACAAGCACCTCAATTGCCAGCAGGGACACTGATGAATTGGTGGCAGTTGCTGAAGGCATATTAGGGCAAAGGGTGCCCTGGGAGGGGTTTGCTGGAGGGAGGGGGGGGGGGGGGGTGTAGATGGAGTGTACTGTTGTGATGTGATTTGGAGTGTGTTGTGTGTGTGTTGTGGAAGTGAGGAGGGTGTGGGGGTGGGTGGGGGGGTGATGGTGGTGGTGTCCAGTGAGAAGGGTAATTTGGGGCGTCCAGAGTGAGGCGTTCCAGCAGTTGTCACTCCAGCAGTCGGTGGGAGAGTGGCACATGTGCTGCTCTGAGTTGGAGCCTGTTTCCCTCTGAGATCGGGGACTTTGGACTATCTCGGATATCGGATCTCGGATCTCGTACTCGGAGCTCTTCTTTTAAATTAACTGGCTTCAACCCAGAATCCAGACGCTTTTTTATTTATTTATTTATTTTTCTTCTTTGTTTGTGTCAGAGCGCTTCCACAACGCCGCCTGGTATCTTTAATCTTTGACGGTAAGAGCAGCGACCGATCGAGACACTGCAGCTCTGAGTGTGTGTGTGTGTGTGAGTGTGTGTGTGTGTGTGTGTGTGTGTGTGTGTGTGTGTTTCCCCTGCTGT
The DNA here is from genome assembly GCF_002260705.1 of Seriola dumerili. Lineage (NCBI taxonomy): Eukaryota > Metazoa > Chordata > Actinopteri > Carangiformes > Carangidae > Seriola > Seriola dumerili. Next base: position 1,249,368 of record NW_019174690.1, read on the forward strand.
AATTGGTTTGAATTGACATGAATGCCGCTTTGCTTAAAACCATAATTACTCCAAGAGAAAATGTCACACGTGGTGGCTGTTTTTTTTTTTTAAAGTGTCACGTTCACGTTCCCTCTCCTCCGCCTAAAGCCAACAGTTTGTTTGTTTGGTGTTTTTTTTTCCCAGAATTCTCCTCTTCTTGATTTTAAGTTTTCTGAAGTCACAGACATGTTTTTAGCTTTCTGTAATCAGCCCAGTGAGCTGTGAGTGGGGAGGGGGCGGGAGGGGGGGTGGACGCCCCCGCTGGCGCCTCTGAGGACTTTACAAGGTAGATAGCGGAGGAGTGCGAGGTGACTTGCTGTGTGGCCTGTTCTCCGTCGTCAGCCGCCAAGCCGACACCTCTCTCTCCCCCCACCACCACCACCACCGGCCCCCGACATCAGCCGAGAGGGGAGGGGGAGGAGGGTGGGGAGGGGGCTGTTGTGAAGATTTACGGTTGATAGCTTGTGTTGTCGTGCAGCTCATAACATCACACCTGTTCCTTTTCTCTCCTGAATCGAAGGCTTACATGGCCATTTATGTGTGGAGTGATCGCCCTTGACACCTGTTTAAAACCATGATGTTTACCTCACAAGCGCACACAGATATAAAACTCTGAAGATGCATCGGCGATGCTTCGCTTTGACCTTGGCGTCTTCTCTGCTCATATCTTGGTTTTTTTTGGGGGGGGGGGGTTTGTTGTTTTTCTTTTTTTTCAAAGACAAGTCAGTCAAAGCAAAGGAAGGTAAATAACAGGAAGTTGTTTATCCGTGCTCAGTCGCCTGGAGCTATTCCTTTAGAGCTCAGGAGATAGGAGCCTTATCTTCTTCTCACATTAAAAAAAAAAAGGTCTGTCTGCCTCTGTATCACTCTCAAACTATGTCAGACATGGTGACATGAATCCTCCATGTGCCACGGCTCGGTAGGAGCTATCGCTTCATTTAGAGATGTTTGAGGTATCGACAGAAAATGAGTCTTTCCTTGGGGTGAGTCGTCGCGGTCGTGATATCATTCCACACGCCTGTTTCTACGAGTTTATGGGCTCAGAGGAAGAGCGGCCGGAGCGGCGGGTCTCCAAGCAGCTGCTCGACACTTGTTTTGAAGGGTGTCTTGACAACAAAGCCTCGCTGGCTCGGGCCTCCTGTGGCCAGATTGAAAGATGCCTCTCTGAGCTGAGGGAGCTCGTGCCTCTAAACGACCACATGTGTAAACAGTCGGGACACAGTGGGTTCACTTCAGACCTGTTGTCTTCAGGGAGGGTTAATCTGCTGAAAGGACTGCAGTTCACTGTGTGTGTGTGTGTGTGTGTGTGTGTGTGTGGGTGTGTGTGTGTGTGTGTGTGTGTGTGTGGGTGTGTGTGTGTGTGTGTGTGTGTGTGTGGGTGTGTGTGTGTGTGTGTGTGTGTGTGTGTACGCGCGCGCCAGACTCTAAGCTGTGTGTTTATTATTATTGAGAGCCTTCAGCATACTTGTGGTGCCCACATCTCACAGTTAATGACGGATAAATCTCACAAAACATTTTGTGGCTCCTGCTATAAATAGGCAGGTGTTATTGTGCTTGAAACAACAGCATTCCTCCTCCCACTCACCTGCATGGAGACAAACCTGATAGTACTCCTGATAAACGGCGTGGCAGCCGCTCGTCTGGCCCCTGGTGCGCGAGGGTTCTCATTGATGAGAACGCGTCCGACTGGTGACGTCAAACTTTTCATATGCGCACGGAGCCCGGGGTGTGCGCGCCCTCTGCGTCCTCGGGTGTCACACTGATGTCATCTGTGTTTTTTGACCCGAGGGCGTTTGTTTCTCCGTTGCAGACTTTTTGTTGTTGTGGCGTGGTGGATTCGAGACGAGGGGAAAAGCCGTGAGGGAGGAAACCCTGCAAAAGCGTCTGAGAAAGCTTCCTCTACATCTGAGGAGGTGCTTTCCAAAACACTGATGAGACAGATTATAGAGATTATAAATAACCTGATGACAAGACAAACAAGTGTTGAGGAGTTACAGTAAATACAGAGCGACTCAGTTTTATTGAATTGTGTTTATATAAGTTCCAGTGTTACCTGGAGCTCAGCGAGGTAGAGTCGACTCTATTAGTCAGAAAAAAACTCTATTAAGAAGTTAATTAATTTACAGCTGCATCTTATTATTGTTTTCATCATTGATTTTATCTGGCAGTTACTTTTTTCAATTAGTTATCCAGTTGTTTATTCAATTAAATGTTGAAAAATGTCAATCACAAGAGTCCCAGAGCTTAATTAGCCATCTTGAAATGTCTTGTTTTGACCGACCAACAGTCGATAACTTGACGATCTTCAGTTCACAGTGACATGAAACGCAGCAAATCCTCACATGAAAGACACTATGAGCAGTAATTGCTCATCGTAAATGGTTAAAATGATTATTGACGATTGTGAAAACAGTTGAGGGTCTAATTGTTTTGGCGCTAGATTAGTTAATTGACAGTTAAGTACCAACAGCCTTCAGTGTACATTTAAAAAAAAAAAAAAAATCAATGTATTTATTTTTGGCTGCTTCACGTCTCGCTCTCTCTCCCTAAGAGCTCCGCTGCTGAAAAGATCAGTCGATCGATGGCAAATGAATCAATAACAATACAGGTGACTGTAGAGGTGATTTATCAAGAGACACTGACTCTCAGATTCAAGGATTTTGCAGATTTTTCTCAGTTTTTACGTCCCTGTTGTTTGATCATCTGTTGGTTTAAAGACTTCACCTTGGATCCTGAGAACGTTTTTTTTTATCATTTTAATACATTTTTAGAAACAAAACCAACTGATTAATTGTGCGAGTTCTCGACAGATGAGGCTATAATGTCAGTAATCATCAGCTGCTGCAGGAGAGAGCGCACTCGCAGAGTTTTTTTTTTTTTTTGCTTGGAACAAACGCAACAAAAACAATGTGAAGACGTTGCCTTGGGCTCTGAGCACTCTAAGAACTATTTTCTCTTTAGCAGCAGGGAAATCCTGATCAAGATATCCTGACACACCTTCTCTCTCAAATACCGGAAGTCCCGATCAAAGTGGAGACATAATCTATTTTAGCTGTTACCAACTCTTCACAATGAACCCAAAGCCCAGATACCGATCATTAAGGTCAGTTTGAGACATGCCGATTTAATTGATAATAAAAATAATGGCTGCAGCCTTTTAAATACATTCCTCCACACCACGTTTGGCAGGTGAACTGCGGCGGCGCCAACGAACTCGTAAACACGACTGTGAGATCTCTGGCTCTCGTTGTTCCTGTGGCTCCTTCAATCACCTCACACCTTGCGGGGATGGGCGCGCCTCTCCGGTGTGTGTGTGTGTGTGTGTGTGTGAAGTGCGTTTTACATTCAGCAGTGATGTAACCTGACAGGTCCGACCACAATGTCCACGCCGGTGCTGCGACGAGTCAACAACAAACCACACTGAGAGTATTGTGAGACGAGCCAACAAAGTCGTCTCTGCTTCACACGCTGCCTGAGCTGCTGGACAAAAAGGCATCATTGTGTGTGTGTGTGTGTGTGTGTGTGTGTGTGTGTGTGTGTGTGTGTGTGTGTGTGTGCTCAGATGTACATAGGTGTATTATGGGTATTTTTTGCTGCATTCATGCCAGAGGCTGTGAGCGCACACACAGTACATCAGTGACAGTTAGGGCGCCCTGTGCTACGTGCGTGGGTGTGTGTTTTTCATTGTGTGTGTGTGTGTGTGTGTGTGTGTGTGTGTTTGTTTGTTTTTGTGTGTGTGTGTGTGTGTTGTTGGTGTACGTGCTGCGGTATTCGACATGCTGGCCCGGCAGCGCGGCGTGTGATATCACAGCCAGAGGCCACACATCTCTTCACCACCCCCCATCCCCTCCATTCACTACCATCCCCCAAACCACCACCTCAGAAGTTGCTGCCCTTGCACTGCATCAGCCCTCACCTCGTCTCCCCACCCTCCCAAAGTCTCCCCATGATGGGTTAGAGGAGGAGTGGGGGTGGGGGGGGGGGGTGGGGGGGGGGGTGGGGGGGGGATCATATTCCACTGCCAGGGTTGGCAGCGTCGACACACACAGGCACAATAACAGTCACCGGCCAGACTTCAGATACAAGGCCAGCAGCTCCATCCACCTCCTCCCTCCCCTCCTCCACCACAGTGTGACTCCACCTGCTGATGCTTCCACCGCAGAAATCAGCCATCGGGTTTTGTTGATGTAGCAGAGATGCATGCTGGGTGACTGAAGCCCGAGTGTGGCGGGAGCCGTGTCCAATGGTTGCCCGGGAACATGAGGCAACAGGCTGTAAATATCACACAGCTGGTGCTGGCAGAACACCCTCAAGGTTGGGCCGCAAACCGAGCCTCGGCAGGTCAGCTGAGGGAATTCAGGGGCCCAGTCGAACGCCAACACCCCCCCCCCCCCCCCAAAGCCCACCCAACCCTCCAACCTCGACCCCATCGGCAGTTCTATCTGCGCTCCAAACATCAGATTCCTCCTCCTCTTACCCACCCGACCCCACCCCCCCTCTTTAAAACCTGATTCATGTTTACAGTGTATCTCGATGCCGGGGAGTTGTGTATGAACCTTGGCATTAATGCCTTTGTGATGACAGTAGCTCTGCGTGCAGATACGTCCAGCTTAAAGAGGAACTCCAGATATGTGGTATTGCACTTTCATGAAGGGCGGGGGGCTGGGGCGCTGGGGGGTGGGGGGTGGGGGGGGACTCATACGAGACAGAAAAGGAAATCGAAATGAAAGCAGCAGAGGCCGAGATACCCGAGATCGCAGGTTTGTGAGTGGATGGAAGATTACTGAGGGCGAGTTGTTTCAGGTACCGGTGAGGAAATCATCCAGAAAGTCCAGTTTGAGGAATACGAAGCAGAAGATAACAGTTCATCATATTACGGGACAGGATTTTACACCTCTGGAAATTATCTCACCTTTATCTCACAAGGTAAAAAGTAGAAATACAGCCTCGGGTTTTACAAGAATGTGCAGCGCCTTGCACTTCACAATAACACGACCCTTATAAAGAATTTACAAATGGTTTATAATAAGGTTATTTATTCGGTTGCTAACACTTTATAAATTATAAATAAACAAGATATAACACAATTTTCATACATGCAGGCTCACTATTTGGCAAGATCAAGTTAATGCTTACTACTCATTAGTCTTACTAATGAGTTACCACCATTTAAGTCTCCTTTTTACTAGTTACAAATGTTAGTAACACGAAGATTGGATGGAGGTAGAATCAACTCAGCGAACGGCAGGTCACAGATTCCTCAGAGTATGAATCTGGTTATTTGATATCATCATGTGATCTGCCATAATTTGATCTGCCAAGTGAAACTTTTTGACCATTAAGATGCTGACAGTCGTTAATTGCTAGTAACTGAACAAACATGTGATGAAGCAGCAGCTGCAAAGGCTGAATGATGGAAAAGACAAAGAGATGAGAGGCTGAACACTGCAGATACATGTGGGCTCACTATTTGGCAAGCAACAGGTCACTGTTGCCCTTTTTTTTTTATCTCTGTTATAACAGCTTTTAAATGATTTATAAACTGTTAACAAGTTAATTAATGAACTAGTTTTAAACCATTCATAAATCTTTAATTAGGGGAGTCTTATTGTGAAGTGGTATCGAGGAAGTTTAGCCTGAAAGTGCTGTTTCCTGTCTGGATGTGACCTTTAGCGGCGAACACAGGCCAAGTTCCAAAAAGACACTTGATCCTACATAATGCAAGAGCATCATCTCATTAGACACCTCCCTTCAGCCTGGTTAACGCCCACATCCGTCAGACTTCACATCCACAGGCTTTCTCCAGTGTGATGTGTGGGTGAAGGCCCGTGGTGTGTGGTGCAGCTAACGTGTGCAGATCGGCGTCACCGGAGAAATGTGGCACTGAGGGGTGCGGGGCTCAGGACGCCACAGCCTCAGACACCTGCTGATCTGACCCTGCGTGATTCCCACTCGCTCGTCATCTCGTGTTTGGTTCATAACGTCAGCGGACACTGAGTGATGAATGAATATTGGTGAGATATTGATCCTCCCGGACTTCAAACCGAGGGACAGATCAGTCATTTTGATAGCCGCGCTGCAGAGGTCGTGACTCCAGCAGCTCCACACCCTCTATATTGAAACCCGAAGCGTCCCAGTCGTCCGCACATCTCGAGGTGACTCCTGTGATATTCTGCCAATACAGCACGCTAACTGATATGAGCCTTATTTTTTTTTTCTTCATACATTTCATCAACACTTAACATCATTTGTAAAGATGTCATGACACACAACCTTCTGCTATTTGCTGGACACCATCATCCAGCGTGCCTCAGAGTATCGTGGGTATTTTTAGCACCGACTGATGTGGCTCCAAAGTCAATAACAAAAAAAAAGCCTGCATGGACGCCTCTCCTTTAAGCTGCACTATTGGCAATATTTTTCTATGCATCCATTCTTAATTAACTTGGACACTGACTGTGAGCAATTCTTTGCCTTCAAGAAACGGCAAAACAGAACTTGTGAAGCTGCGGGGGAGGCGAGCGTTGGGGAAACGGGAGTCTGGAGCGGGAGAGTTTGATACGTCTTGCAGAAACTATCTGCTACAGCTCAGATTCAAATTTGATTCATATCAAATTTCATTATTTAAGTTACCAGTTACACAAGAATTAAAATATGTGAGTATTTATCAACAGTAGTATGAATAAGATCTACATTTCCTCACCTTTTGGCCTTTTCAGCGTTAGCCGAGAGCCGAATGACCCCAAAATGCTAACTGCCAATATCAACATTAGTAAACAATGTAGGCCGGTGATTCATTGGGGCAAATTTAAAATGGATGCACTTTTCCACTGAAATGCTAGTGATTGTGCGTCTCAGTTCAGGGTCAGTATAATTTGTCTCAGTCTGGCATTTTCAACATCTCTAATGGAAGCATTTTCTTGCAAATAAATCTCATTATTGCTTCACTTGTTTCCTTTTGACCGGATGAGCACAAGGAGAGTGTGATTTTTTTTTAGAAGAGGTTTGCGAGCGCTAATGTAGCTGCTTGAGAATTACCTGGAGATTGTTTTATGATGGCTTTATCTGTTTGGTTTTTTTAGTTTTTAACGCGGCCTGTATCTGGAGCTTTGTGTCTTTACCGGCTGTTGAAATTCACTGGCATTCATCACCGTTGGCAGAAGCGATTCCACTGCACATCGGCAGCCTTTGCCGCCTCGCTCCACCCATGAAGAACCAGATTAGTCCAGGTTGGTGTAATCACAGTTCGGGGGGCTGGTGCAGACGGTACAGTGGGGGTGGGGGGGTCTGCAGTGGAGCTGGTTGCGGTCAGGCTTGGCAGATGTTGGTGCTGAGTGGGAAAAGTGATGGATTTCTCAGCAGCGCTCTGGCACGGCTCCAGCAGCTGAGAACCATCTTCACTGCCACCGCCACCCCCCCCAACCCCCAGCCCCCCTTCAGCCCTCCTCCCCGCACTCCCCCTCCCTGCAGCTAGCAGGCCCCCTGCCACTGACTGTTATCTCTCTGCTCCAGGCTGCTCTGCTACCACTTAACACACCAGGACAGTAAAGGATGGACATGCAGGAAGACACACACACACACGCAACAGCACAAACAGACAACACACACTTAGGCCTGACCAATATATTGATGCATCACTGTTGTATTGGATCGCTTAAATGACCGGAAATGATTTTAGCACGATGGGCATCTGTGTGCCCTCGACCAGAGGGTTTCAAACTGCGAGGCTCAGCTCCCCGGGGGCGAGGGGGGGGAGTGTCATGATGCCCGTCATCAGTAAATGTTCATAAATCTGCTTAGAAATCATAGAGGGGAAAAAAAACGGAGCACAGTTGATTGGGGGGTTAGAAACCTTGAAATTTCATTTTTCAATTTCAGATTTTGTTCTGCTCTAATTATCACCTGTATCTGACCCAAATATTCCAACACACCAGTCTCCTGCTGCATTCTTTTGGAACTGTAAAATCTAACAAGACCATAAAGGTGTGTAAGCTCTACCTCTAATTAGCTTTAAAGGTCCCATCCAGTCTAAACGTCTCTGTCCATGTGTAGTGTGATTATAGATCAGGTCTAGGTTCTATATTAATACTGTGAAAGTATCAAAGCCTCAGTCCGCAGAGAAATGCACACAGCCTGTATTCAGAAACTGAGCCTTAAAACCAGCCGTCAGGACTTCTGGAACTTTGTGATGTCACAACAAAGCAGTCACCAAGCCCCGCCCACCTGGACCCACCATCCAAACCTTTACAGGATTTGGTTTCTCTGAGAGTTTTTACCTGAAATCTGCTATATTTTTATTTGATCAGTCAGAAAACAGTCAGCCAATCAGAAGAGAGGCTCAGAGCCTCCTCTCTTCTGATTGGCTCACAGACCTGTTGTTACTAGAGCTCCAGAGAGAAGCCTGAGAGAGGAGATGTAAAACTACACTGAGATGGTTTTTGGTTCTTAAAACCACAAATATATCTTCTTATGGATCAACACTTCAAAATAAAAGTTTGAAAAGTTTAAAATATGGGACCTTTTAAACTTGTATGTTATGTATATAATTTTTGCAATATTCTTTAGGAAAAGTGTAAAATATGGACGGACAGCTTCCTTTCTATTCAAAGAAAAATTCAGAGTACCTAAAGATAAGACAAGCGAGGCTAAATTATGCAATGAAAACTGAACTATCTGCACGTGGCTGCTGACAGTATCGCAAAAGCAACCTGTAATGACATTAATCCTTCAGGCTTAAAGGAAGGTTGAAAAGATAATGTGAAAATTGTCCACGCCAAAGACATTTTCTGTTTATGCAACATTTGACAAACTTTACAGGACAGCAGCCCACACTGCTACGAGATTGTGGGTGTAAAGAGGAAAGAAAAAAAAAGAGTCAAATCAGGAAGGACGTCGTTCAAAGATCCAGTTCAGTCACTTAAAGAAAACCAACAGAAGAGGGGAGGGTCAAAATATGGAGACGTTGCCGAAAATGGAATAATTAATAAAACATGCAAGTTGCACAGTTTATTCAGAGAAAATAACTTTAAATGCAGCCTTTTAGGAGGTCAAAGAGCAGCATTTTACATGCATTAAATACATAAAGAGTGGACTTTAATTACACAGCTTCCAGCGTCTACACAAGATTAATGAGGAAAAAGGCTCACCCTCGTTTCAGCCTGGGAAAGGATCTCTGCAAGGGTCCTGCTAACAACCCGCTCTTTAGATCTTAAGATCTCAAGAAGGGAGTGAAAGAGGTCTCGCCGACGCTCTTTAGTCACCACTCTTTAACTCTGCAACAGTCCGTCAAGGACTGAATGCAGTCACCGTGTTGTGTGTCTCGTTAAGAGGTGACAACAAGTATTTTTGTGGATGCAGCGATGCCTTATGCAGTGATTTAAAGAAAGCGCAGGTGTTACCTTTGAGAGTGCATGTAAGTGTGTTTGTTTGTTTGTCTGTGTGTCATGACTCAGTCACAGCCCCCGCGCTGCCCCTCCCTCCCTCCCTCCCTCCTGACACACTCAGCCTGTGGCAGACACGTTGGTGGCGATGTATCAGTAATATGGAGGGCAGCGGTAGCCTCGAGGACGGCAAGGCAGGTTGTCAGGAGGAAGGTCAGCAGTTCACAAACCCTCGACCGGCTGGGAAAATCTGGGTGACGTGCCCTTTAGCAAGTCACTTAACCCCTGATCGCCCAAGGGAAGCTCCTTATTGTCAAGACTGTAGAAAACTGCGGTTGCACTCGGAAGCTCTTCCTGCAGAAACTGAAAACATCCCTGCAAACTTCTCCTGATGAATTTATGTTAAAATCAGAATAATGCCCTCGCAGCTCACGGCCTTCCTCCCACATCGCTGCGATAGGAGATTGAAGCTTTGCGATGCTTAATGGCCGCACCAACAGATGTCAGGGATAATGATGCGATGCAACGTTTTTCTAACTGTTCTTTTATAGACTAATCTTTGTTGCAGGCTGCCCCGTGGCTACGACCTGATGTGCCCTCTCTAAAGCTTAGTGGACACATTAGTACAGTAATAGAGTTTCTGCTTCTTTTTTATACCATTTCTAATGCAGTGATTCTGTTTCTGCTGGTTCTACGCTGTTATCCCTTTTGAATAACATCTTTTTAAAACAATATGTGCGATTAATCTTTCTCATTTAGTGCTTGAAATTATTGTAACAGTACATTGAAGGCTTTTTTTTCTTTTATTATCTTGATACAAATGTGCATGAAAACATCTCGCATAAGAAGAAGAGGCATCACAGATCTTTATCAACGGGATATCAAGGGATGATTAAGTTTTGATCAAATCTTGACAGCCGTTATATTCAAGCGTCTTCGACTTAACATCTGTGGAAATGTTTCAACGTTTGTGCAATTTCCTCAAAAGCTCTGACTTCCTTTTACTCCAGTTTGTGCTTTCATGTCCAAACTCCCTGGTAGGAAATGTAAAAGACGAGCTTGTCATTGGCCCCTTTCTTTATGTTTTGTAGGCGTTCCCCAGGGTCCTAATCTGGGTCTGCTGTAGATTTCTAATTATCGGCGTTTATCTTTCCATTGTCCAGAGCCTCTCTTGTCACTCTGGCCTGCTCAGCGAGGCAGCAGACACACTCCAGGCCCTCCGCTCTCCCATGTGAGAGCAGAGATTCTGCCTGACATCAGACATGGGAAGCGAGCTCCAGCAGCATGAAGGGTAAAAGGTCGAGACTTGACCACCCCAGGCAGATAAAGCAGCCTTTTCATGTGTGATCAGCCCACAGCCTAAAGACAAAATCCCTCAGTGCTCTGCCTTTGAACTTCACCACAAGTGGAGCGAGTCCTGCGCTCGCTCGCTCGCTCTCTCTGTGGCTAATAAAGAGCTGTGAGAGAGTACAAACACGAACCATGTTGTTATTTAGTTAAGACATGTTCACTGACACCTCTTCACTCGTGTGATTTCGAAGCCGAAAGATTGAATGTCCGACATATCAGCAGCACTCTTCTCTTTTCAAGAGGTACGCTAATGAGGTGATGCAGGTAGAATTCATTATCCGGAGGAGCTGATCTCTCTCTCTCTCTCTCTCTCTCTCTCTCTCTCTCTCTCTCTTTAAAATCTGTGCCATTCACAAGGGAGGAGATGCAGATGAAGAGAAGAGAAACTGAGGAGTTAAAGATGGATTAGAAAAAAAAAAAAAAAGATTGTGCTGAAGGGGCTGGAACCAAATATTAGAGCGATGTTGCCAACAGTTTGTACATTCAGTTCCTGCAGCTCGCTGTGGATTTTCCATGTAGAAACACAGCTCAGGAAGCCTCCAGTTCTTCATCAAGCCATTTTACAAAACAATTATGACACTCATAACACCCTCTTTCTTCCAACACCCTCCCTTCCTCTCCCTCCCTCCACTCTCCTCCATCAGTGCATAATTCATAAGCAACTCATTGCCAAAGCTAAGTCAATTGCATCCACACTAAGCGAGTCTGTGCAGCGCCCACAGCAGCACAAAAGGGACTGTCAGTCCCATGACGGACTGTTTCACATTCTTTGTTTCATAAGAATGGATGTAAATAGAGGGCGTTCTTCTGCCGCCGCTCTCCCAGGTAGAGGGAATGCAAACAATGCTGGAGAGCTGGTGTGGCGTCTCTCTGTACTCGTGGCTTTCCAGATGCTTCAGCTCTGTAATGCTGCCACTTGGCTCCTACTGTCCTACGTGTGTGTGTGTGTGTGTGTGTGTGTGTGTGTGTGTGTGTGTGTGTTCTGTGCTGTGTGTGCAGACTGTCTGTATGTATATATAGAATGCTATTTTTAAAGCTGAACCACAAATAGTAGTAACGGGGCCTAAAACGGTCCTCGCCTCTGTTGCCATTCCTGAGCTGCTGCCGCCTTCTCATTCATTCATGAGTTTGCATGAATTTGCAGAAACACTCTCTCCCTCTCTCTCTCTCTCTCCCTCTCTCTCTCTGCTTTGGCCCCTTTTTGAAATTTGTAATTCATTACGTGCCCATCCTCTGTTTTTGATCGGGCACCGCAGCGTATCGCGGACCACCCTTATTTCATGGTTAGTTAGATGCACGGCTGAATTAGACACACATTTTCACGCCCTTTATCTTTCTCTGTGTCACGGGGAATTAGGCCGGTGTTCACTTTAAGTAATAAGGCCATAATGTCATTACCGGACGCCAAAGAGCGCAGGAGGGCCTGTCCTTAACTGCTGAGTGGGAAACCTGCTCACTCATACCTGCTCTGCTCACATGTCGGGCTGAGAGGAAAACCTGAACACTGAAAAGTGTTCGAATATTTTGTGAAGCTGAATGTGGAATAATTTTCCGTCAGGGCTGGGCGATTGATTGTTTTATTTTTCCATTACAATGTTGTCTTCCGCCGATTGTGAAAACAAGATAATCGAGATAAAACGATTATTGAGCCACATTCTGTTTCACAAAAAATTTCCCCCCGCCCACTTCCTGGTTACGACTGGGCGTACGTTAGCAATATATGTGCGTCATCTTGAGCAGGAATATGGATTATGTTCACTAATGTTACAACCTTGTTGATCTCATTTAATTTCATCAAATTTGTTTGTATAATTTTTTTATATTATATTTATTCGTTTATATTTAGATATTATATATATATATTTTTATTTGTATTTCAAGTTTCACTGTTAAATAGACAATTTTTTTCAAGTTCAATAATTGCGTGGTGTTTCCAAAGTCAACGGGCAATCGCGTTAAACTATAGTGATCTCAACATTGATCAAAACAATAGTGATTATGATTTTTGCTATAATCGAGCGGCCCTAATTTCCATACTAGTGTCGACTGCCCCGCTGTCCGTCCACTGTCAACACACATGACGTGAAACTCAGACTAAGACCTGCTTCCTGTCATGAGGCGAGTTCGGAGCAGGACGGTGTTTGGAAAAGGAAAATATGCCGGATCCACAGACTCGGCGACTCCTCTCCTCTCCTCTCCTCTCCTCTCCGCTCCGCTCTGCTCTGCCTTCGATTGGGGGATTCACATTCGGCGTGTCAGGCGGGCCCCGGCCGGGCAGCCGGTTGCCGCGGGCGACCAGCAGATCAGTGATGTGGCGGTGATGCCTCTAATGAAGCTGACACAGCACAGCCTCCCTCCTCGCCGGGGCCCCCGAGGGCCTCCTGCTCTGCATGTAGCACCACAAACACTCCCCACCCCCCACCCTCCACCCCCTTCATGCTTCAGCCCAATGTGCTCCTGATTTGATGGCGCCTCAGATGCATTGCTGCATCATTTATTCTCTCGTACATGAGCGGTCAAGGCAAAGGCAGTGTTTGTAGTAGCTAAAGTGGGTCACGGTATACAAACAAAGCCTCTCTCCCCCCTTTTCAGAGTCGTCGTCCCCCCCCCCCACACAGTCTGATGAATGCCTCTTGTGTTGTTTTCCAGGAGCTGCCCAGCTGAGGTGAAGGGGAGGGCAGAGGATCCCAGTCCAGCCTGAGTGTGGATGACCTGCCACCGGAAACAGGACCATGATCTGAAGAGGGCGCTGCAAACCGAACCCCATTCTTCCTCTCCTCCTTCTCCCTCTTTTTTTTTTTTCTTTTCTTTTCTTTTTCTTTTTTTTCTTTTTTTTTTTGTAAATCCACGAGGTGACAGCCTCCTCCTCGCTCGACCGCTTCACACAGAGTCAGCGTGCGCGGAGAGGACAAACTGAGAGACATCAGGAGGAGGAAGACACACACACACACAACGACTGTCATCCGTGACCTCTGACCTCGACACTTCCTCCGCTCCTCCCACCGCCACACCGGAAACATGGGGAGGAAAAAGATTCAGATTCAGAGGATCACAGACGAACGCAACAGACAGGTTAGTGCGGATGAAGGAGGCGGACCGTGTCTGAATGTCTAATGACTTCCTGCCTCAGGTAGCAGCTGCATCACTGATCAGGTTAGAGCGTCCCACAGCAACAATAACACAGAAACAAGGAAAAACACATAAACGGGGGGGGTGGGGGGGTAATAATAACAAGTGTAGATTCTTCCACTCACGACACGAGGGACCACTGGAGGGAAAAACAAACATTTCGTGGGAATAATTCTACACTAGTGATGGATGAGGAGGAATGTGATGCAGAGTGAGTCGGCTAAAGACGCCGAACCCCAAATAGATGTGTTTGTGTAAACATGAGGAAAATCCGAGTCAGAGCTTCTGCTGAATTAACGTTATGTGAAGTGAAAGAATGATAAAGAAAAGAGTGAGAAAGGAAACTTCAGATACAGCAGTCCAGTAGTGAATTCTCCCTTCGTGAAGGTTGTGATGTCCAGTTATTGATGAGGTGTTGATTCAGTTGTTTTTTGAGGGTGGAGATTGTGGTGCTGTTTAACTGTGTTTCTATTATTTTGTGCCATCCCATTCATACCAATGATTCAACAGCAGCACAAACTACATCCTCTAAGTCTGAACATCATAACCCTTCATGATGGTTTCACTGCAGGACTGCTGTATTAGACTGTGTTAGGTGTACCTAATAAACTGGCTGCTGAGTGCATTTATATGATTATTATAAGACATTTAAGTTGTTTAAAGTCATTATTCCAAGCTAATTGTCATTTAAAACTAATTAGTTATTTATAATGTTTATCTTATTATTAGAAGTTTTGTTTTATTCATACAGAAAGTCAAAAGTTTCTCTGATGAAATGCAGAACAGTAGATCATGTTTATGTCCATATTCCCTGATATAACATGTTCCACATCATGATAGTCGCTGTGTGTGAAACTGGATCTGTAGTTGATGCAGGAGGTTAATGGCGGCAGAAACCTACAGCACAGGGTTTGATATATAGATCCACAGACCGCCGCAACAGTGGATGTGATGTATGTATTGGAGTGAACTAACTGCCTGATGTTCACTTAATGATATGGAGCGGCGATGAGAAAGTTCACCTTGCCTCATTACTGTGTAATTACTTCCCTAATGTTGCCTTGAAGTTTTCTTAATCTCCACTGAATACACAACTATAAATGCAGCTTAAACACACACACACACCCCACACACACACACACACACACACACACACACACACACACAGTGTTTGTTACCATGCAGCAGAATATCTACATTTTGCCTCTTCTTTTTGTGCCTAAAACTCTCGGTTTAATCGCGGACGTGTCCGTTCTGCAGCGGTAAACAACACGGTTATTCACTTTTAATAATATTTGACACTTGAGCCACGTTTTCCTTCCTCGTTCGTCCCGCTCAGGGTTGAGAAACGATCGTTCCCACTCCCCTGGGACCGAATTCCATTGTGGTGACAGAAAACTTTCAACTCGTGCGATAACAGATTCCCACAGGGGTCCTCTCTGTTTTCACATGTCCCATGTAGCATGAACAACATGGTGGCTGTTCTCTCAGCGCCGCCACAACAGGACAATATAATAGCATCGTCTTTTTTATGAGGCTCATATGACTCCGCAGAGCCATCATGGGGTTTCTCAGAACGCCCCACCCCCACCCCCCCTCCATACTGCCTACAGTGAAAAAGAGCAAGAAAAGTATGATACCCCCCCCCCCTCTCTCCACACTCCTCAAAACAGCCTCAGTCCCTTTGGTTACATCAGTGGCATTGTCAGAGAGGATGAAAGGGTAAATGATCCATCTAAAATGAGTCAACTGGTAAATGGGCTTCGCTCCATTGAGCAGATTGAGTAATGGATTTGACGTGCCCACCTTCAAAAGCAGAGAGAGAGAGAGAGAGAGAGAGAGAGAGAAGAGAAGGGAAAAAAACAAGACGGAGGGGTGGGGGGGGGGACAAGGTGTCTGGCTGAATAAGACCTGAGCAGAGTGAGAGCGAGGTGGCTGGAGGCTTTTGGAAAATCATCCCCGGTTTTCTCCTCATCAATCTTAGCAGGTTGCATTTCCATAAAGGAGAGGAAGCAGCGCCTGCAGGAGGGAGGGGGTCAGGGAAGTATGATGGCTTGTTATTCATCAGCGCACAATTGGACATATAGAAGAGGGGGGGGGGAGTGAAGCTATTTCTGGTCGGACAGGCTCTAATGGAGCCAGCGTTCGTATCAGGTGTCAAACAGTTTGTCAATAAGGTGATGCGCTCTGTGGTAAAAACATGGTCACCGTGTCAGAATCACAGATCGCTCATTGATCGCGATCAGGTGATTAACAAGCAGCGAACCGATCGGGGGGGGGCGATGACATGAGAGCGCTCACGCTGAACCAAAACTTTGCACTGCCTCTGTTTTACGTGAGAGACTGGATGTTGTGCTGTGTTGGAAGTGGAACACAGTATTAAGCTGGTAAAGAAATAAGTGTTTTTTTGTTTTGTGTGTGTGTGTGTTTTTTTTACACGCTCGCTCTGTGTTGCTGCAGCTAATGAACAGTGCAGCTCCTTGAAAAGAAATCAAATGAATTTTTGGAGTACATGCAGCCCGTCACCCTCCTACGTGTTGATTCAGAGATGCTGCCATAAGCTCCGCAAAATAAACAGCGTTCAGAGTGTGGGCCCCGGCTGGAAACATGACAGCAGCACAAAAAAAAAAAAAAATTTATTATTTTTTTTTTACAGAGACAAAAAAGAACCACGAGAAAGAAGAGTGAACAGGACTGGAAGTGTTGGGCTGATTCGATTTGGATTTTTTGTTTTTGGACAGAGGGTCGACTTTTCATTGGCTAGTTTCAGCAGGAAGAGGTCAGAGAAGCTGTGCAGCATCCAGGAAGTGCACTGAATAGAGTGTGAGGAGATAGTTTGGTTGCTGTTCGTCTAACGTGCAGACAGCTGGAGAGGTCAAGGCTTCGATGGATATTAAACTCCTGGTTGAATCATCAGTACTAAAGGTTAAAAACAGTTTTCTGGTTCTTTGTTAAAAAAAATAAATAAATAAAGAGTCACAGAGGTTAAAGTTCACTTTCACACATCACAAACATACAGCAGAGGCTTAAAGATTGACTTTATAGAAAGCTGACAGAGTTCACGTTCAGATTCTGGATCAGTTTTTGGATGAATTCGGTAACTGCTGTGCAGCGATTTGTTCCCACCTGCAACAACAGCAGCTCTGTGTCTCAATAAAGACGTAAAAGTCCCAAAATATTTTTTTTTTTAAAAAACAGTATTTTTCTGAAACAATATTCAGTGAGTTAGCAAAGCATGTAACAGAATTTAAAGCCTGGTGATTGGATGTTTCTTACTTAAAAATGCACCTTGGGAGTTGTAGTTTTTATGTACACTCTCAATCAACAATCCAGATATTCACGTCTATTCAAGCTCTGGAAGCTTCGAAATATCTTTACTGTAACTTCATAAAGCAACAAAACAGTGAAGCATCTCCCTGAGTCACGTAGTGCAGAAAATAAACTAAAATTGAATATAATCAAATATACAATGATTAAAATATAAAAATAGCTGGCACATATTTACACACAGTTGTCAGTGAGTGAAACACTCCAAATGTGAGTTACAGAGTCATGGGACTTTTTATTTTTGAAACCCGAGACGCCTGAAATAACCCCTCACTCAAATGTGTTGAGGATTTAGAGGGGAAAGAAAAAAATCTTCCTGTCACTTTGAAACTGTGTCTTGCTGCTATGGTTCAACAAATCAGCAGATAAAATGTAGATTCATCACAAAACATAGAAAAATAAGGTTAAAAATGTGGGTTACGTTACAGAGCAGCGTTTTAATCTGTGATGATAACCGATACCGAAGAGCTGCGTGGTGACGATCCGTATCTTGTTTTAACCGTTCAGACCTGATTGTGTGACTGTAAGCAAGCAAGTGAAAGTTTCCTCATCCATCTGCCACACAATCACAACCCTGCCAAGACGCACACACACACACACACACACACACACACACACACACACACACACACACACACACACACACACACACACAAATGAAACCACTCGCCCCCTTTCTTTCTTTCTTCCTCTCCTCACTGAGGATGTCTTATTCTTCAGTTGCCATTGGTTACCTGGCAGTTCTGCTGTTAATGTCAATTACCTCCAGCTTGTTTATCCTTTGTGGGAAACGGCGGGATCGAAACTCGGACCCACAGTCTCGGCCACGCTGACGACTTTTCTCTAAGTAAAGGAGGAAGACGGATAAACCGGTGGTGGGGGGGTGGGGATGGGGTGGGGGGGTTCTGTTGGGATGTCTGGACTCGCTGTGGTTGTGCTCTGCACTCGTGGATGACCTTATAATTTGTAAGGAGAGCAGTTCTTCATCACCAACCCCTCTTGTCATCCTGTACAGCTGTAATTTCCTCCCTTTCCAACATCGCCACATAATTTATCTGCTCATTCTGTGTGTGTGTGTGTGTGTGTGTGTGTGTGTGTGTGTGTGAGAGAGAGAGAGAGGGGAGGGGGAGATATGTAGATAAGCATTGAGATAAAGATGGAGAGAGAGGGAGATGAAGGGAGGTAAGATGATGGTAGCAGAGTGTGATGAGGTGGGAAATGGGGGGCGGAGGGGAGGCAGGAGGGGGAGGAGGGGAGTCGGTTGCCCATGGATACGACCCCGATATAATTTGATTTGTGGCAGCAGGAAGCAATGAGTGAGCGAGCGCGAGAGGAGGGGAGGAGGGGAGGGAGGATGTGGAAAAAAAGCAACGGAGAGAGAAAGAGAGGAAGAGAAAACGAGGGCGAGAAAATAAGAGACGAAGGAAGGAGGAGAGAGAGAGAGAGAAGGAGGGATGAGAGAAGCTTAGACATGTCGGGCGCCTTAGCAAAAAGGATCAAGAGATATGAGAGATGGAGTGATCGTGGGAGAGAAAGATGGAGAGAGTCTCACATGGCTGCTTTTCTCGCTTTCATCCTCTGTGTCTCTATCTTATCTCCACCTCTCTATCTTTTTCCTCTCTTTCTTTACTTATTCAATTTATCGCAATTACATCCAGGAAATACACTGTGTATCAGTGCAGGTAAACCCCGGAGGCAAAATCGATGTATCATTAGTACATTGATTTGCAGTAACAGTAACAGTATAATTATCATAAACAGAAGAGCCGTAAAGACTGTCTGCATCCACCTGGGCTGTTTTTTACTTTCAGGTGGAATCTGATCTTTACTGGCAGGAAAATAAAAGTGAATGAAGTTGTTAAATCACAGGTGCATTTATATAGCTCTTCACAACTTTTAGCACTTAAATATTGTTTACGGTTTCTCCTCTGCTCTACATTTCACATGATTTCAAGAGATCAGCTGGTAAAATATAAAACATTAGCTGTTTAAACAGTTGCACAGTCAGATCTAACACTGCCGTTAGTGTGTCAATAATTAAGCCAGTTCCTCTACAAAGAGTAGCCCAGTGGATCAGCTGTTAAATTAAAATTACTGACCTTTTTTTTAATGAAATTATATATTTCTGAGGTGGTTTTTTTGTGTTCAGTAACAAGCAGTCGACTGTGTGCTGACACAGGAAGTCACAAAGTACTGAAAGATGGACGAGCTGTGCTGACAAGACAACAAGAAAAATAAAGAGTTATGCTGTTCTTAAACTTTGCAAACATTTGCTGCAAACACTTTTACGTTAAGCTTTTAGCTCAGGTTTGGTCTCCACCGTCTCTTGGCTTCAAATATTTGTCTCTTTAGCTGCTAAATGTTTCCACATTAGCAGCTAGAGAGAAAAATTATTTGATTCAATGTTGGTGCTAACAAGGCAGTCTACAGCCATGCTAATGGCTGTGTGAGGCTCAGATTAGCATGCTAACATGCTCACACTGACAATGCTAACATGCCGATGTTTAACAGGTAATATTTACCATCTTACTTTAAGGTGTTAGCATGCTAACATTTGCTGATTAGCATTAAACACGAAGTACGGCTACGGCTAATGGGACTGTTAGTTTTGCAGTTATTTGGTCTTAAATGAAAGAATTGGGCAACTTGAAATTTAAGTCAGAAGATAACCAGAGTAATTTGGGCTCATCCTCTGGGGATGTTGAACATCTGTACAAAATGTCACTTCTGTCTGTCCACAAGTTATTTCACTCAAAACGTCACATGTGAACCTAGTGGTGGCGCTAGAGGGACGGTCAGATTAGAGTCCATTTTCCTCAGTGAATCTGACTGTACAGTCTCCAAATATAAAAACTAACCCACTCTGTTCCAACAGAAACTAATGAGGTTTTAAGGAAACACAGTCTAACAGAGAGCAGGTCTTGGGTTACATGAAAGAATGCTGCACTTCGGGGCCACGCCCCCTCCTAACGTGATGTCACAGTGGGTGTGTTTGGCTTTTACGTCAGATGGAAAATGTGTTGATGTCACTCATGGAGCGAGCCCCGAAGAGCAGCGTGCCTCAGACCTTTTTTTTTTTCCTAACACCTTCAGTTAATACCTGTCTCTCCATCTGTGAACACTTTTACTTTCCATTTCCCTTTATATCAGACAGCAGATATTGTAGCAGTACCTGAAGCTTTTCCCTTCTTTCTCTTCTCTTAATCTTTCTCTCCTCTTGTGTGTGTGTGTGTGTGTTTGTGTTTGTGCAATCCTGTGTGTTTAATCCAAACAAAGCCAAATCTCCCCGGATTGTAAATACCAGTTGGTTATAGCAGGGAAGCGCTTCTAAAGCCAACCAACAGACAGCGAGGGACCGTGTGCTTCAGCAACACTCCCAGCTCTGTTCTGCTTGTTCACGACTGAGGGTGGCTCGTACAAGAGTGTGTGTGTGTGTGTGTGTGTGTGTGTGTGTGTGTGTGTGTGTGTGTGTGTGTGTGTGTGTGTGTGTGTGTGTGTGTGTGTGTGTGAGGGAAAGAGAGAAATAATGTGTGACAGAAGGAGAGTGTGGAAAAGAGAGCGGGAGAGAGTGTGTGACATAGGAGAGCATGGAAAAGAGCATAACAGAGTGTGAAAATGACGAGGAGAGTGAATGTGACGGAGAGAGGAGTGTGTGTGTGTGTGTGTGTGTGTGCACGCACGCACGCGCATAATGCAAACTGAGTACTCTCAACAGAGCATGTTAAGACACTCTGTCTGAAAGTCTGTTTCTGAATAATGTCTCTATCTTGTATGTTCAACACACTGTGCTTTCACACAATCAATCCTATTTCTGTTCCAAAGTTTTAAAGCTCCATGTTTTCTTCTTCTTCTGTGTTTTATTTTGAAGTGTTGATCCATAAGAAGATATATTTGTGGTTTTAAGAACCAAAATCCAATAAAAAATAAATAATCCAATAAAAATATAGCAGATTTCAGGTAAAAACACTCAGAGAAACCAAATCCTGCAAGGTTTGGATGGTGGGTCCAGGTGGGTGGGGCTTGGTGACTGTTTTGTTGTGACATCACAAAGTTCCAGAAGTCCTGACGGCTGGTTTTAAGGCTCAGTTTCTGAATACAGGCTGTGTGCATTTCTCTGTGGACTGAGGCTTTGATACTTTCACAGTATTAATATAGAACCTAGAGCTGATCTATAATCACACTACACATGGACAGAGACCTTTAGACTATATGGGACCTTTAATACACAACTATAAAACATTATCTAAAGGTAATGAATTATTAAAAGATTAAATTATACTTCCTGTTTAACTGAGGCTAAAGTGGTTCCAATGTGTCTTGCTGAAGCCTTTTTGCTTCCTTGCTACGATGGAGAGTCACAGAGAGGTTGACGACGAGACTTCAGGTTGTCACTGCTCCTGAAATGCAAAGAAATAGTCCGGGCAAATTTTCATCATTTGCAAAGTCCACGTCTGCAGAATTTGACTCCCAGCACATATGCGAACATGTCCGCCTACGACACCAAATGTTGTATGAAAAAGCCTCGTGTCCACTGTCCACCCTGCTGCCAGTGTCCACGAGGAGCTTAACTGAAGCTGATTGGGTTAATAGCATTTTGAGACCCTTAATCAAGTAGTTCTAATTTATTAAGTGTCTTGACTTGGCGGCGTGCTCATCTGACGGCAGGAGCAGAAACACACGTCACAGTAGTAATCTTTATTTATAGAGCAGCCATGTCACAAACTTCAAAACAAGCAGCTGTACTGAAACACAAACGTGGGCCTTCACAGAGAGGCGGGGGCAACAGAGAGTTTGGCGTCTTTTGTGGCCACACATGTTTGTGAAAAGACTTAATGTGTAGCTGAAGTGTCTGTTTATTTTTAACTGGGCTTATGTGGTTTAGTTTGGAGGGTAAATTTGGTGGGAAATCAAGATGGTTATCAGTCAGTCACTTCTAAACGTCTGCAGCTCGTCCATTTGTTCATTTTCACACTCTGAAGTCTCTGTGAGGAATTTTGTATTTTTTATTTCTTTTTGGCCCCCGGGAAAGAGCTCGCACAATAAATATCTGTAATCCCTGGCATGTCCTCGGGGCCCAGGTCCAGTTTTGGACAGATAATCATTTTCTAATATCCCAGAAATTAGTATCAACATCTTGAAATCTGGCAGGATCAGGCAGATTTTGAAAAGTAAATGAGTTAAGATCACAAACTTTTTCATGCGTTGCATAATGAATTAATCGACAGTAGCTTTGTAAAAGCTCTGTTAACTCTTAATTTCTCCTCCGTCTCGCTCCACCAGGTGACGTTCACCAAGCGGAAGTTCGGCCTGATGAAGAAGGCGTACGAGCTGAGCGTCCTGTGCGACTGCGAGATCGCCCTCATCATCTTCAACCACTCCAACAAGCTGTTCCAGTACGCCAGCACCGACATGGACAAGGTCCTGCTCAAGTACACCGAGTACAACGAGCCGCACGAGAGCCGGACCAACGCCGACATCATCGAGGTAAAGCGCGGGAGGGGGGGACGCAATGGGTGAAACAACAGGAAACAGCTGTGTCTTTCTTTACGGTCCAAAACAGATGATTGTGTCTAAATGCTGATTAATTCTAATGAACGCTTAATTTTCTGTCACACATTCTCCACGCTGTGTCTGAATGTCGAAGAAGCAGTTCGTCTGTTCGTCCTGGTCTTTGTTGGTGCGTACGACCAGGACTTGGTACTAAAATAAGAGTTTATTTTCCCCAGTGGAATCATTAAGATTTAATCTGAACTAATCTAATCTAGTTCTCTCCAGACTCATGCAGGCTTAATTAAGTCCAGTCCACTTTATCAAAGCCAGTCCAGCTCATTGCAGTCCAGTCTGTTGAAGTGACTGGACATCCTGCGTCAGTGTCTTTGGTCCAGGATGGTCTGAAGTTGAGTCTTGCAGGTTTATCTTTTTTATTTTTTCTGTGATTTTTACCCAGATGTTTTAAAAAGAGCTGGTTGGATGAAACGAAATGATGATGAAAGATTTTTTGAATTGTTTATTCACTTTCTTGCAGAGTTAGATCAGATGATTCATACTACTCTCATCTGTGAACGCTAACTAGGGAGGTGGAGTTTATTAGCTTAGCTTAGCTTAGCTTAGCATTAAGAATGGAAACATGGGTGAGCTTTGTCCAAAGTTTTCAGCCCACCAACACATTTGAAGTTCACTCATTAACACATTATATCTCATTTGTCGTTGTTAGCTTTGGACAGAGCCATGCTAGCTGTTAACCCGTGTTTCCAGTGTCTATGCTAAGCTAAGCTAACCATCTACTGACTGTAGCTTCGTATCTAACACCACCTTCAGGCTCGAGTGTGGTATCAATCTTCTCGTCTGACTTTCGGCAAGAAAGTGCAAAACTGGTTATCCCAAAATGTTGAACTATTCCTTTAAAACTGTTAAAAATCATTCATTCATCTGATTTTTCTACTATTAATTTCATTTCTTTTCATGGCTGTTCTTTTATTTATTTATGTAAACAAATAGATTCTTGGGTTTTAAGCACTAAGGTTTAACCCATTTCATTTTAAATCCAGTGTAGACCTGGCTACTGTAGTCCAGTCCAGTCCAGTCCAGTCCAGTCTAGTCCAGTCCAGTCCAGTCCAGTGCAGTTCACTCTTGTCCAGTCAGCTTTAGTCCAGTTTGGAGTTGTCAGGTCCAGTTTATCCCGGTGTTGTTTATGGCTGTACTCTGGCTCAGTGCCTGCAAGCTTACAGGGAGGGCAGAGGTAGGGACAGCTGGGCCTCACCCCTCCTCCCTTCCTCCCCTCCTCATCCCTCTGGCATCGGCCCCGTCATTACCCAGAGACCTCCACAACAACAACAACAACAACAACAACAAGAAGCCAAAGCACGACGCCTAGAACCGATTGGAAACCCACCTCGGCACAAAATGGCCACCAGAGAGGAAGCGCCTGTCGAGCAGCTGAGAAATAACGTTAGTTCATTTGCATATTGACTGGAAGAGAGGTCAGTGGCAAGGTTAGGAGAAGAGTTGCGAGGGCAATCATTTAATTCGTTTTTTTTGTGTGTTTTTTGTAATAGGAATACATTTTTCTTCTGTCTTGGCTCCCTGTGGGAAAAAGCTTCAGTGGAGCTTGTCAGGCGAAACACGGAGCACATTCACATGCCTTGCTGACCCTTTTATACATAATGGCCCTCTCATGAATTGAACACGAGATGGTTAGGTATGAATCAGCGAGCCGTGCACACCGAAGTACAGCACTTAGGCTTCATATGGAGCGGCGACTTAAAGCCGGGATCTGGCCCGGCTCTCTGTGTGTTTCTCAGCTGTTTTTACGCATCTGGAGTCGCCCATCAGTCGACGACAAACACCGTCAACATGAAGTCATGTGGGAGCATCTCTTTTTCCCTTCAGTCTGGGGAGATTTTTGTCAAACAGGCCACTTTATTTTGGAATATTTCCAGCGTTTTCACATCGGATGCCAAAGTCATATCACGTGTTGGCAATGATCTGAAGTCAGACTAATGATTGTATTGGGAGTGAAGCCTCAGGACTGTTTCTATCAGCTCCTGCACAAAGAAAGAGTGAGAATATTCCAACAGGATTGAAGATCAATTTCAACCTTTTGCTCTTTACCAGTGTTTGATTCACACCTTCTAAGAACAAACCAATACCTACCTGTGTCCCAGAAGTGGTGACCTTTGATTCTGAAGGATGAGTTCAGTTTCCCCGCTCTCAGGCTGTTTTATCAGATATGTTATTGGAAGAAGCCCGGAGGCTTCAGAGATAGTTTGATTCATCTCGTGAACCACTGGGAGGTTCCTCTGACCTCCAACTGCTGCTTTCAGGCATCGTTGTTTTCTCCGAGTCGACCGAGGGTATTCACAAACATCTACTGTAAATCAGTCGCTGGCCAGTCTGATAGATGGTCGTTTTCCGAGAAGAAATAGTTATCTGATGATGTGATTACACAAACATGCACTCCACCTATATAAGTTTTCAGACGTAATACCCAGAAAAAATGTTGTCGTATATTCTGATGAACCAGAAAATATCAGAATCTGAATTTTTGTATTTCGTTGTCAGGTTTCATTCACACACACAGGAAGCGCAGGTTTCCGGTTATATCAAGTTATGAAGTGGACGTCCCGACTCGTTCTTTGCAGAAGAAAACTGTGAAAACATGACAGTTGTTGCAGCAGCACAAAGTGTGACTTTGTTATTGATTTGTCTTGCGTGAAAATTGAATCTCAAGCAGAGCCTTCATTTTTTTTCTTTAATCTCTTATCGAGTCATTTGACTCATTTTCACAGTTCTTCAGATGCGGTGGAAACACTAGCAGGAACTTTTTAGTTTCTGATAAAATTCTTCAGATGAGTGTATGGAGTCTGGTTATTACTGATTATTATTTAGTTGAGAAGGGACACAAGGTCATCGAGGCCAGAGCAGAATGCATCCATTGAGATTCCAGCCATTAAAGGCTGGAGAACAATAATCGCTAAAATCTGAGTGAAAGTGTTGGTGAAGCAGTTTTTAGATTTGAGTGGGCTGAAGGTAAGACAGAGGAAGCAGAGCTTGCTGCCATGTTTTTCACCTCCACCTCTCTTCCTGTCACCGCCTGTCTTCCTTTCAACCCTTCTGTCTCTCCTTCCTCCCTCCCTCCTAATCTCCTGATTCACTCTGTCACGACAATTTTTCCCTTCTCTCCCATCCTTCTCTCTCTGTCTGTCTCAGAGTGTCAGCAGTAAAGCCTTTCTGTAGGCTGTATCTCCAGCTGCAGATGGCTCTTAAGTGTATGCATGTGTGCGTGTATGTGTGTGTTTGTGTGTGCGTGTGTGTGCGTGTGTGCGTGTGTGTGTGTGTGTGTGTGTGTGTGTGTGTGTGTGTGTGTGTGTGTGTGTGTGTGTGTGTGTGTTGTGGCAGGGCGTTGGGCTGCTCCAGGCCACATCAGCTCAAGCTCCACTGGCCCTGTTTGTGTGCATACATGTGTTTGTGTTTTCAAGTGTGTCACTCTGTCTCCTCTCTCTCTTAATGTGTGCTCATTTGTGTGTGTGTGTGTGTGTGTGGGTGCGTTTGTGTGTGTGGGTGTGTGTGTGTGTGTGTGTGTGCATGCATGTATAGGTCCACCTCTCTCTCTCTCTCTCTCTCTGTTTGCACGCTCTGCAGTGGCCCATGAGAACGCCTCATACAATATTCAGGCCTGGTGAGCCTCTCGGTTGTGTCAGCCTCTCTCTCTGTGTGTGTGTGTGTGTGTGTGTGTGTGTGTGTGTGTGTGTGTGTGTGTGTGTGTGTGTGTGTGTGTGTGTGTGTGTGTGTGTGTGTGTGTGTGTGTGTGTCCTACATGGGAACCTCTCTGTTATACCGGCCTCTATATACTGCCCCCCCCCGTTCTCTCTCTTGGCTTGGAGGCATTAAGCAACTTTCTCCAGAGTTTGTCCTCACTTGTCCCCCTTCACCAGATGTGCTGCAGCACACACCTCCTTGTTAAGCGGGTGTTAGCGTCGTCTGCCACAACGTTTCCCATTAATCCTTATTATTGTGCCTCTGCAGTGACAGTTTGAATCATTAAGACTGAACAAAGTTACATTTGAGTGAAAAACACCAAACTTCATGTGAACAAAACAATCTTTTAAATTTAATTTAACGAGCCTGTCTGTGAATGTAAATACAGCCATCACATAAATGTCATGGAGTAAAATATGTGTAATATTAAGCTTTGATAGTGGAGAAAAAGTTGTAAAAAGTAGCACAAAAGATGTGTAACTTTATATTTTCTTTCTGTCAACAAATCCCATGTAAAGACCAAACAACATGTCTGTACATCTCTTTATACTTTCTAATTCCCTCCTGTGTCTGTGGCTCTCAGCTCAGAGCCCATTGGTTCCTAATATAATAATAATAAAATTATAATGATAATATTAATAATAAAGTTTAGTTATATAGCACGTATCAAAAATAAGAGATTGTGCTTCAGAAGGATAAAACAAGCAACAAACACATGCAGATAAATTATACAAAATAAAAAGTAAAATCATATAAAAAGTTTAAAAAGTTTAAAAACACAATAAAATAGAAACATAATATAACATAAAAAATGAAGAAATAGTGCAGAGGAAATACACAGGACATAGTGCATCTGTTGGGGACTATTTTCAGCGGCGGATTAATCCACATTTGGTGCTGTAGTGAGTATTTGGGGCAGCAGGACGGTGTGTGTGTGTCTGTGTGTGTGTGTGTGATTGAGTGAAAATAAACTACAGTGTGTGTGTTCATGGTGATGAAGGAACATGTCACCCAGTGCAACAGTGTGACTCACTCATGTGTTTTAATAGTTGTAGGAAACAGTGGAGCTCTCTGGCCCAGAGGAAGAAGATTCATCACACAATACTTCCAGTGTTGGGATTTATTGACAGTAAGAAAATAGAATATCTTTCGACGTCTCCTTTAATAGAGTTCTTACAGTGGAGCTTGTGTTTGATTGGCTGTTTTAGGGAATAGGACTGAAGAGCTTATTCACTGACATTTGTTTTAGTGAAGCCGCTTCATGTTTTCCACTGCGTGGTTTCATCTGTCTGCGTCTCCATTTGTATTGGCTCATCGCACTGAAGCATGGTTGTACCTCGAAAGGCCACGAGTGTCCACGTGACACAGCGACGCCCGACGTCCAAAACCACAATTGGACTTTCGGGGGAATTCCAGAAGTCAAACTGCCGGTTGTGCACGGTGCGGAGTGAAATTATACGCGCCATTATTAAATCCCCTTAAGATTATCTTGTCACTCGCAACGTGGAGTGTAACATCTACTCGGTCGAGTGCAGAGCTGAGAACTGTACCTCAACGAGAGAAGGGGGGGGGCGGGGACAGGGAGGGGGAGGTGAGGGGGAGGGAGGGGGGTAATTGGATAGTCACAATGTGCCCATTTGCTGCTCTGCCTCTGTGAGTCTTCTTCCCAAGCAAGTTGACTTTTGAGTATAAAATTATAACGTGTGGATATAGTCACGCAGACAACACACACACACACCACTCACTCACACGTGCATGTACATACACACTCGTGTGTGTGTGTGTGTGTGTCACCCTGCCATGTACTCGTATCATGCACGAGGAATGTCGCCCTGTGTGCTTAGAAGCAGCACTTTAGTTCACATCGGAGGTTTTGTGTGTGTTTTGGGCTTCTTTGTGGGGACGCACTTTGAGTTATTATTAAGAAAAACACACCCACACACACAATCACACACACACAACCCTTCAGAGGACTGTTTGGGGTTAAGACTTGGTGTTTCAGGTTCAGGTTTTATGTTGGGGTTCCGACACATAGACCGTGATGGTTTGGGTTTAGGGTGAAAGGGCTGTGTAGGGGTAGCATCCTTCACAAGGATAGAAGTGTTTTTGTGTGTGTGTGTGTGTGTGGTGTGTGTGGTGTGTGATGTTTGTGTGGTGTGTGTGTGTGGTGTGTGTGTGGTGTAAAAAGCATGGACTCAGTATTCATCTTACACAGTTAGACATTCTTCACTCCAGTTTTAAAGGCTGAGAGGCAAGTACATTGCTCACACACAGCTCTCCTTTGAGATGCACGTGCCTGCTGGAAAGTGTCGCTGTGCATGTGCGTGTGTGTGTGTGTGTTGTGTGTGTGGTGTGTGTGTGTGTGTGGGTGTGTGGTGGGCAGGCCTGCCTCTTCCTGCCGAATGTGTTAATCCCGCTTGACTGCAGATTCGCCAATGCAGCGGCAAAAGGAAGGTCAAGAGAGCGAGAGACGGATGGGAACGACAAGCGAGGCGAAATGCTAAAAAGAGGGCCGATAATAACCGATGGAGGGGAGCTAAGATGGGCAGCAGAATAGGGGTTGCGCCTTTATCCCTTAAGCGGCACAAAAGGAGAGGCAGAATCTCACCGGCGAGCCTTCGTCTGCTGGGCAGAGGAGGCTTAAGGACCTCGGGCACCGCCCTGATACCTCCTGGGTCGCGGGCCATAAGCGAGCCTCATGTATCACACAATAATACCACTTGTGACAGGATTCGACTCCTTTAATGTAACTGACTCAGTTTAGTGCGCCGTAAACAACCCTCGGCACCTCTCAAAGCTAAAACTGTTAAACCCCAGAACAATTAAAGGACTTCCCAGACTTGTATTACCCCATCTGCCCCCCCCCCAGGTGAGAGATGATGCCTGCTGTTTAACCTGGGATACTCTTTCTCGGATAATCCCATACTCTGAGGTCTTCCTCCTACACACCTGTCAATAATCCTCGAGGAGTGGCGTAACATCCAACTAGACGAGGTCGAGTGGATAATCGAGCCTGTGGTCTTCTTACGCGCGAGGGTCGGCCGCTCAGTTCAGCTGACCGCTCTCCAATGACACAAGTGGGACGAAAATATTTGCTTAACGTGAAATAAAGTTTATTTATTTGGCACTTTGTATTGAACAAATGTCACAAAGATGTTCTTTACCAGAAGTCACAAAACAATTAAATTCAGATACACCACAAACACACCGAGATACAGATAAAACCCATTAAGAAAACATTAGACGGGCCATTCAAGTGCTTTACAGCCATATAAAGACATTCAAATGGTCATAGTGAATTAAGGAGGATTCTTGGAAAAGTGTTTTAAAAATGTAAACTGGTTTTATGCATAAAAATGAAATAAAAATGCAGTTAGAAATTTATTTAAGTTGATTAAACACTCAAAACGAGTGTAGTGAAACAACATTAGATGCATTAACAGATATAATTAAAATTGAAAATAAGCTAAGACCGAAGTCTTTACTGAAACTAGAATTTTCTTAGAATTTAACAAAAAAATTTCTCAGTATTTTCAATGTAAGTATATAAAATGAAACAGATAAAAGACGACACATTGAATCACAAGTACAATAACAGGCCTAAATGAACCCACTTTAATCTACCAACAGCGCCGGAATCAGCTTCTGATAAAGCCGGCAAAGAAAGACGAGCACTCCTGACGTTCAAATTAGACATAAGTCTGATCTCTTCTTTCTGGTCTTTAGCTGCGTTGAAAACACTTAATTTTTATGACAAAGTAACAAAGTTGAGTTTTAGTCAACATGAAGTGAGTGGAACGTCCCTCGTTGTTTGGGACAACAGTGTTTCAGGGTCGGAGGAGCTGGAAAGATGTTTTTTTCCTCCGGGGGTCGCGATTTATTCTGCATATTCTGAGTGATCTGATGCGAAACAGAAAATTCCTGACCGTTCTTGAACGAGTGATTAATAGTCTGACACTGAAGAGGGCCAGAATCATTAACTAGTTAGTACTGGCCTGACTGATGAATACTTAACTCACTCTCCGCACTCATTCAATTTGTAGAGAATACTGAATTGATGAATTGACGCCAACCCACACTCCCACGGGCCCCCCCCCCCCCCCCAAATTAAACAAAACAAAAACAGACACATAGTGCTTTTTGTAAACCAAGAACCAGCTCCTCCCAGACTCAGTGATGGGTTGCAATCTAGTTTTTAATAACAGGTGTCCCAAACATTTGTTTCAATGATGATAATCCATCTTGATTGACCTGTTTGTTAATTATCTCAACAGTAACGGCAGATTTTTAAAATTTAAGATGATATACACCTGATGAAGAATGATTTACTATGAATGGATTATTTAAAAATTAAACATTCATTATCTCTTTTTTTTCCCTCTTACAACTTCTTTATTTATCTACTAAAATCAACAAACACGAGCAAAACATTGCTAATGGCTTAAACAAGGAGTTTGTCCTAATTTTAATGACAGGACTCGGACGTTAACATGAGGGGCCTGATTACTTTCAGATTACCGGCGACGTAAAAAAAAAGTTTTTCATTTTAGACAGTTTTGCCGCAAGCGAGTCGTGTTTTATGGAGCAGCCGGTTCCTTCTCGTCGCTCCAGCTCGGCAGTTGTTTAGTGACACGAAAACAAGCTGCTGCTTGTCTTAGATACAACATCTTGAGGAGCCCGGCAGCCGGCCCCTCGCTCGCTCCGCCCCGAGACTCGTGGACATGATGTCGCCATATTAACTGACCATGTGGCTGAGGGGCCGTGGCAGAAGAAGAGAAGAGAGATAGAGAGAGTGTGGTGTGTGTGTGTGTGTGTGTGGCTTATATGTTTCTATGATGACCATGCGTCAGTGGGATCGTGATGTTTACGTTTTGGTGCTTCTATGTCGACCGGATTCAGTCCTCCAGAGTCGAATGTCATTATTCCAGAAACACACACATACATCTCAGTTAAAACATCACGAAGCAGAGATGTGTTTTTTATTAACACATTTAACAGGAACAACGGGTATTAGAAATTAAACCTGAAACAACAATTAATAGTAATAAGAACGAGGGTTCGAATCTGGTATGTGGCGTTCAGCTCCTCATTGTAAGGAATTATTATCATTCAGTTTAGTGTCAGCTGGTTTCAGCTCTTCATTCTGTCTTCTTCCGCTCCTCCTCTCTCTCCTCACAATATACAGTATTTCACAAACGGCTGAATTCACAATAGAGCTGTTTCTCATTGACGCGTCGTTTTCCTGTCTTCTGTTTGTTCAACACACAACGGGAACAAAGTGACTGAAATGTTTGGTTCCATTAAGGACGACATGTTTAACCAGCAGTCACTTCCCAAGCCTGCTGCTAAAAATTTTTTTATTTTTTTATTTTTTTTTATAATACACGACGCATTTCAGTTAAAAGACAAAAGCTGTGCCTGTGATTTCAGCTTTGTGTATTATTTGTTTAAAGCGATGACTCGGAGAGAGAGTTTTAGAAGCTCGTTCACGAAGCTAACGTTTGGTCTCCAAAAAGTTTTGGTAGCGTGCTCCAACACTCATACTGGCTGAGCAGTGGGTGTAACTTTATGCACTCAGTCAGTCGCAGTCCAGCAATAATTAAAGAAAGTAAGAGTTTTTTTTATATAGAAAAGAGAAATATGAGTGAGTTTGAGCTTTTATATTATAGTGCGAGTTTAATGTTGTAACCGTTCCCAAGATTTAGTTTGCAGAGGCAGCAACTCCACATCGCTGGATTCATGCACACACAGTTTTGTCCTCATATATAACACACGCAGTAGACCATCAACACGGACAGTCACACACTTTCAAACAACAAAGACGAAACAAACGAGACTCCGAAATTAAGAAGAAGGGATTGAGAACCAAAGAAAAAAGCAACAGAGCTGTGTAAGTTTTTTGAAAGTTTGTTTAGTAACAACGCTTCTGAACTGAATCCAGGGATCTTTCAAATCTCAAAAACAGTTACTGACCAAAAATTTTATGATTTGAAATTGCAAGGAATTATCTGATCTGAAGTAGAAGTCGTCGTCTTCCAGCAACCCCCGACAGCGTTAAATACTCGAACCAAAAAAAGAGTTGTAGAAAAAAGGTTTGATAACCAGCCAGAGAAGAGAGTACGGGGTTTGGGTGATGAATGGGGATGAAACAGCAGGAGCAGGGAAGAGAGGGAAAAGATGGGAGAGAAAATGTACGATGGGACAGCTCTGGGAAAGGTCACGAGAGAGAACAGGGCAAAAGAGGAAGAGAGAGAGAGAGAGTGGTGGGAAAAAGAATTAAAAAAACGATTGAGAGGAAGGAGGAGGAGAGAGGAAAGGCGACCAGGTGAGATTTCACATATGGAACGTTACAAGGAAAAGGGAGAGATTGTTTTTCAGGCGGCGAAATTGCACAACGGAAGGAACGAGTGTAAGACTTTGCACTTTTCCTGTGGAGGGAAGAGCGAGAGCTTGCGTTTATAGGTGGTGGACAGAGAGATGAGAAGATCTGAGGGAAACAAAAGGAGAGAGGGAGAGAGAGAGAAGAGAGAGAGAGAGAGAGAAGGAAAGCAGCAGCAGCGTTACATGGAGAGTCTGGAAACAGAGGGCGGCGACAGGTGGCGGGTGGGCTGAGCGAGCGAGCCAGAGGGAAGGAAGGGAGGGAGGGAGGCGGGGAGGTGAGTGGGTGGTGTAAGGAAGTGGTGGGCGGGTCCTTGTCAGACCCGCAGGGAGCCAGTTCGAGGGCTGCCTGGTGCTCTGCATGGGTGAATTCTTTGACCCCTGGCAGACACAATAAAGCGAATTCACTAGAGCGCGAGAGAGAGGAGAGGAGGAGAGAGAGAGAGAGAGAAGAGAGAACGAGAGCAGGAGAGATGGTGGATCAGGTGAACAGATTTGGCTGGACTGACTGAGAAGACAAGCTGATGCAGGTGGACTACAGGTGTGGTGTTGTGTGTGTGTGTTTGTGTTGTTGTGTTGTGTGTGTGTGTGTGGTGATGTTGTGTGTGTGTTTGTGTGTGTGAGGGAGAGAGAGAGCATGTGTTAAATTAGGCTGTAATTGTTACAACAACAACTGTGTGAGAGAGTGAGCAGAGAAAACTGAGAGAGGAGAGGGAGAGAGTTTTACCCATGTTTGAAATGTGTTAAAATAACAAAATTATTCAGCTGTGTTTACAGTTGAGAAGAGAGAGAGAGAGAGAGAAATTGACAGTAGAAACATAAATGAGAGATGAGAGAGAGGCCTTGTTGATATCCAAAAAATATTGAAGTGTTTTTGTTGTTTGTTTTTAAAAGAAAGGTGATATTGAGGAGTTTAGTATATAAAGAGAGTTGTAAGTGTATTTACAGTAAAACCAGTTTTTCATCATCGTTATGTCTGGACGAGTGAGGCATGTTGAGTTGTTGAGGGCATCTTTTGCTTTGGTTAATTTAGTAAATTGGACTTTGCACTTATATCTGTTTGTTTTTTTCTTTTAGTTCTTTTTATCAATTTCACTCGAAGCGGCCTTGGAGGAGCGGGATTCGAAACCGTGTGAAATATCATTCATTTTCCACCGTTGGAACGTACGTTTATGGGATTTAAAAGGCTCTTTAATCGTGGAGATAGGTTTGCAATGATAGTGTTGAAAGGCCTTGTGTGCATCTGTGACCTGCAATTAACGACTGTGGCCGACAAAGAACGTTCACAGTTGCTGCAGTTACTGTCCAGTTTTTAGCCTCCAAAATAAGAGGTTTCGAATGGCGGCTTCTTGTTTCTGAATCGTCCGAGCCGCTCGTGTGACTTTTGTTTTTGTTCCCGATAACCCACGGTCGGTCCCAGATCCCTAGTGTTTTCCTCTGTGGACTATAAATGCGACCAAAACTTACGGAAAAATAAAAACCAAAAGTTTGTTTTGAATAGAGTTCAGAATTAGGTTTTTTGGGGGGGGGGGGGGCAGGTTGATGAAACAGAATGTTCAGAAAGTGTTGTTCAACCGGGACCTTTTTTTGGCCCCCCCCCCCCCCCCCTCAACCCAAAAGTTTTTACAATTGGGTACAAAAGTTTTGGGTTGTCGGGTTGTTTTGGGTTTTGGGTTTTTGGGGGGTTTTTGGGTTGTGGGGTTTTTGGGGGGTTTGTGGGTGTGTGTGTTAGTCCATGTGAGTGGCGCACCAACAGTGGGTCAATTACAGTTTTGTTTTTGCAGGATCTTTTATCTCTCTGTGTCCCTGACAGTTCGGGGGCGGCGGTGCACGCCTCACATCACGTCCTTCCACGCGGCCCTTCTTTGTACACATGCGTCACTTGTTCATGTTGGAAGTTGTTTTTATTTTTATATTATTTTTATTTTTTCCTTTTTTGGTTCTTTTTGTTTCCCGTTCGATTTTTAGGTGCAAGCGCCACACACACACACACACACACACAGCACACACCAACCTGCCACCACAGAGTGTGTTTTCCTATGGACTGTGGGATCAACAAAGTGTTGGGGCGGCTTTCTCCTGCGTGTTAATTTGCATTTAAGCTGCACGATCAAGAGCACCGACCTTGTTCCGGGGAGACTGAACAGCTGAATCAGGCAACTGTCCTCCGTGTTTGGAACAAATCTGTCTAATTAACCCGTTTTCTGTGGATAGATAAAACGCCGCTTTGACAACGCGATAAATAATAATAATAATGGCTTCCAGTTTTTAATGGAGATTCATATCAAAGGGTGCTATTGTTATTTAAAACTGAAAAGTTGGTCTTCACCCCGCATCCCACGGTGGCATATTACCCTCCGTTGTCCTCATCCTGTTTCTTGAGGTGTTAAGGCTTAATTCATCCAAAAATTAAAAACGTCTTGGTGTCCTGCGCTTCCTTTCGGGGGTTTAGGCGGGAGGCTCTTGCAGGTTAACGAGCTCCTGCCGGCTCCACTTCCGGAGGCTGAATGCCAGGCAGTTTTGAACTCATCCCTCACTTAGAGTGATTGTGCGCAGTTGGGAGTTCCTTTGAAATGTTGCTTATGTTTTTAATCAGACCACAACTACTCCGCAGTCACACTTGACCAGCAGGTGGTTTGTTAATTAAAGAAAATTATAGGGTGTGTCGAAATATCGGAACATGATCTGATGGTGAGCAACTTTGCTAACTAATGGATAATCAATGATACACACTTGTAAAAAAAAATTCTTTTTCATTTTGATTTTTGATTTTTTTTTTTCTTTTCTGTAATTTGCACCGAACCAGAGTTCTTTTGTTTTCTATTTTTCCTCAACACCTTTTTTTAAATGCGACTATATGATTTTAGACATTCCTGATGTCTAGTCATTTCCAAAATTTACCACAAAATCACTAGCAAGTGACTCTAGTAAAACCTGATTAACATTTCAAAGTTAAAAGCTGCACGATTTCTTTATATTTTATTATAATTATTTACCATTTTCTGCCTTTGTTTTAGCATCTTTTAGTTTACCGTTTTGATTTTTTTCTGAGCATTATTTAATGTCTTTGTTCAAGTTTAGCGTAAATGCAGCAGTTTTAACAGAAAACAAGCTTCTTTTAAACCACCACGACCACTTCACCTGCTTCAGCTCCAAATTATCAGGCCCGAACAGTTTAGTGACAAGCTGGTGAAGAACGGGGAACATCCAAACAGACGAGCTTGTTTGGCTAACATGTTCGACTTAAGATCCTTCCAAAGGATCATGAATGTGTTCCAGTGCTTTGAAATTTACCGAGTTGGCCACCAAAAAAATAATTTAATCGCTGGCTCAAGAGTCTGTCGAGTGCAGAAATTAGTGGTGGTTGTCTATTAAATAGGCAGGAGAAAGCATCATTTAAATGGACTAAAAATGTTAAATCACTTGTTATGGCCCATTTAAATCTTTATTTCTTATAAGTAATTAAGAGAGTCTGTTCGGTACGTCTGAGTAACGTCTGCAAACATATTTACAAAAGTTTGCATTTCGTCTCCGATTCAAGTGTAATATTCTTTGTCTGCACAGACAGATTAAGAGAAAAAAAAGGTTTCCAAGGGCTAATTATAGTAGGAATGACTTGACATGATTGAGATTTTTTGCAGTATACCACAGTTTATTTTTCCTTTTCGCTGACATTAGATTTCAAAGGCGAGGGATTTTTCTTCTTCTTTTCTGCAGCAGCAGGGTTAAAGCTTGTATCTGGGACCACAGAAGAGCTCTCGCGGCTTCAGTTTTTGAAGATCCATTCTGGCTGCGAGGATCTATCGGCTCGGCTGTGGGTGGGTCAACGGGCCCACCAGGCAAAGCTACTTTTAATCAGCAATTCTTTGTTTTAGCAGAATCCTCTTTCAAAATAAAGAGCCTACTATCTCTATCGCTTCTCTCTCTCTCTCTCTCTTTATTCCTTTTGGCCTCCCTCCTTTTCTTCTTTATTCGCCCTTATTCCAAATTGTTGCTAACACTGAACATTCTTGAACTTGCCCGTTTTAGCCGCAGCACTAAAAAAAAAACCACCACTTGCTTTCCTAACTCACCTTTTACCCTTTTGCTTTCGCTCAACAACCACTTTTTTCTCTCATGCAAAAGCTTCGCACCAATTACCAACGCTGTGATTAGCCCGACGTGTTTGCAGAGGTTGCGCATGCCCGCTGTGTTTTTTCTGACATGTTAGCTCAGGTTTGCACAGAGTTTTCTCGCTCTGTGAAAAGTTGGCCAAACGGGCCGGCTTCAGCAGATCCTGTTCACTCTGTGGTGGTGAAGATGGGGGGGGGGGGGGGGGTTTGGTGGGGGTGACTTTGTGTTTTTTCCAGTCCCACCTCCAAGTAAA
>NW_019174690.1:1286601-1286976 GCF_002260705.1 Seriola dumerili
GGGAGGGGGAGGGAGGGGGGTAATTGGATAGTCACAAAATGTGCCCATTTGCTGCTCTGCCTCTGTGAGTCTCTCCAAGCAAGTGCTTTTGAGTATAAATTATGAAGTGTGGATATAGTCACGCAGACACACACACACACACACACTCACTCACACGTGCATGTACATACACACTCGTGTGTGTGTGTGTGTGTCACCCTGCATGTACTGTACATGCACGCAGGAATGTCCCTGTGTGCTTAGAAGCACTTAAGTTCACATCGGAGGTTTGTGTGTGTTTGGTTATCTTTGTGAGGACCACTTTGAGTTTTATAGAAAAACACACACACACACACACACACACACACACACACACACACACACACACACACACAC
>NW_019174690.1:1287027-1287831 GCF_002260705.1 Seriola dumerili
AAAGTAAAATCATATAAAAAGTTTAAAAAGTTTAAAAACACAATAAAATAGAAACATAATATAACATAAAAAATGAAGAAATAGTGCAGAGGAAATACACAGGACATAGTGCATCTGTTGGGGACTATTTTCAGCGGCGGATTAATCCACATTTGGTGCTGTAGTGAGTATTTGGGGCAGCAGGACGGTGTGTGTGTGTCTGTGTGTGTGTGTGATTGAGTGAAAATAAACTACAGTGTGTGTGTTCATGGTGATGAAGGAACATGTCACCCAGTGCAACAGTGTGACTCACTCATGTGTTTTAATAGTTGTAGGAAACAGTGGAGCTCTCTGGCCCAGAGGAAGAAGATTCATCACACAATACTTCCAGTGTTGGGATTTATTGACAGTAAGAAAATAGAATATCTTTCGACGTCTCCTTTAATAGAGTTCTTACAGTGGAGCTTGTGTTTGATTGGCTGTTTTAGGGAATAGGACTGAAGAGCTTATTCACTGACATTTGTTTTAGTGAAGCAGCTTCATGTTTTCCACTGCGTTGGGTTTCTCTGTCTGCGTCTCCATTTGTTTGGGTCGCACTGAAGCATGTTGTACCTCGAAAGGCCACGAGTGGTCACGTGACACAGCGACGCCCCCGACGTCCAAAACCACATCTGGACTTTCGGGGGAATTCAGAGTCAAACTGCCGGTTGTGACGGTGCGGAGTGAATTATACCGCCATTATTAAAATCCTAAGATTATCTGCACTCGCACGTGGTGTCACATCACTGGTCGAGTGCAGAGCTGAGATGTACCCACAGAGAGAAG
>NW_019174690.1:1287856-1348948 GCF_002260705.1 Seriola dumerili
GGGAGGGGGAGGGAGGGGGGTAATTGGATAGTCACAAAATGTGCCCATTTGCTGCTCTGCCTCTGTGAGTCTCTCCAAGCAAGTGCTTTTGAGTATAAATTATGAAGTGTGGATATAGTCACGCAGACACACACACACACACACACTCACTCACACGTGCATGTACATACACACTCGTGTGTGTGTGTGTGTGTCACCCTGCATGTACTGTACATGCACGCAGGAATGTCCCTGTGTGCTTAGAAGCACTTAAGTTCACATCGGAGGTTTGTGTGTGTTTGGCTATCTTTGTGAGGACCACTTTGAGTTTTATAGAAAAACACACACACACACACACACACACACACACACACCTTCAGAGGACTGTTTGAGGGTTAAGACTTGGTGTTCAGGTTCAGGTTTATGTTGGGGTTCGACACATAGCCGTGATGATTGGGGTTAGGGTGAAGGGCTGTGTCAGTGAGCATCCTCACAAGGATAGAAGTGTTTGTGTGTGTGTGTGTGTGTGTGTGTGTGTGTGTGTGTGTGTGTGTGTGTGTGTGTGTGTGTGTGTGTAAAAGCATGGACTCAGTATTCATCACACAGTTAGACATTCCTTCACTCCAGTGTAAGGCTGAGAGGCAGTACATATGCACACACAGCCTCTCTTTGAGATGCACGTGCTGCTGGAAAGTGCGTGTGCATGTGCGTGTGTGTGTGTGTGTGTGTGTGTGTGTGTGTGTGTGTGTGTGTGTGTGTGGGCAGCCTGCCTCTCCTGCCAGAATGTGTTAATCCGCTTGACTGCAGATTCCAATCAGGGCAAAGGAAGGAAGAGAGCGAGAGACGGAGGGAACACAAGCGAGCGAAATGCTAAAAGAGCGGCGATGAATAACCGAGGAGGGAAAGCAAGATGGGCAGAGAATGGGGTTGCCCTTTTTCCTTTAAGCGGCTCAAGGAAGGCAGATCTCACCGGCGAGCCTCTCTGCAGGGGCTTAAGGACCTCGGGCACCGCCCTGATCCTCCTGGGTCGCGGCCAGCGGAGCCTCATGTATCACAAAATACCACTTGACAGGATTCGCCCTTTAAGTAACTGACTCAGTTAGTCGCCGTAACAACCTCGGCACTTCAAACTAAAACTGTACAACCCCAGAACAATTAAAGGACTCCAGACTTGTATTACCCATCTGCCCCCCCCCCAGGTGAGAGATGATGCCTCTGTTTACCTGGAGATACTCCTTCTCGGATAATCCCAACTCTGAGGTCTTCCTCCTAACACCTGTCATATCCCGAGGTCGTAATCCCAACTAGACGAGGTCAGTGGAAGGCGCGCGCGCGATTGGTCGGCCTCAGTCAGCTGACCGCTCCCAATGACACAAGTGGGACGAATATTTCTTAACGTGAAATAAAGTTTATTTATTTGGCACTTTTCATTGACAAATGTCACAAAGTGTTTTACAGAGTCACAAACAATTAAGATCAGAAACACACAACACAGAGATACAATAAAACCCATAAGAAAACATTAGACTGGGCCATTCAAGTGCTTTACAGAACCATAAACATTCAAATCAATAGATTAAAGGAGGATTCTGGAAAGTGTTTTAAAATGTAACTGTGTTTATGCAAAAAATGAAATAAAATGCAGCTTTAGAATTTATTTAAGTGATTTAAACACTCAACACAGTGTAGTGAAACAACATTAGATGCATTTACAGATATAATTAAAATTGAAATAACTAAACCGAAGTCTTTTATTCTGAAATCTAGTAAAATTTTCTGTAAATTTAACAAAAAATTTCTTAAGCTCAGTATTTCAATGTAATATATAAAATGAAGAAGATAAAAGACGACACATGATCACAAGTACATAACAGGCTAAATGAACCCACTTTAATCTACCAACAGCGCCGGTATCAGCTCTGATAAAGCCGGCAAAGAAGACGAGACTCCTGACGTTCAAATTAGACATGAAGTCTGATCTCTTCTTTCTGGTCTTAGCTGCGTTGAAACACTTACATTTTATGACAAAGTACAAAGTTGAGTTTTAGTCACATGAAGTGAGTGACGTCCCTCGTTGTTGGGACAACAGTGTTTCAGGGTCGGAGGAGCTGAAGATGTTTTTTCTCCGGTAGGTCGCGATTATTCCTGATATTCTGAGTGATCTGATGCGAAACAGAAAATCCTGACCGTTCTTACAGAGTGATTAATAGTCTGACACTGAAGAGGGGCCAAGACTCCATTAAAAACATATTAAGCACTGGAAGTCCTTGACTGATGAATTACTTACTCACCCGCACTCATTCAATTTGTAGAAATACTGAATGATTGAATGAACGCCCCACATCCACGCCCCCCCCCCCCCCCAAATTAAACAAACAAAAACAGACACATAGTGCTTTTGTAAACCAGAACCAGCTCCTCCCAAACTCAGTGATGGGTTGCCATCTGAGTTTTTAAATACAGGTGTCCAAACATTTGCATGATGATAATCCATCTTGATGACCTGGTTTGTTAATTATCTCACAGTAACGGCAGATTTTTAAAATTTAAGATGATATAACCTGATGAAGATGATTTACTATGATGGATTATTTAAAATTAAACATCAATTATCTCTTTTTTTCCCTCTTAAATCTTTATTTATCTACTAAAATCAACAACAGCAAACATTGCTAATGGCTAAACAAGGAGTTTGTCTAATTTTAATGACAGGACGGACCGTTAACATGACGGGGCTGATACTGTTCAGATACAGGCGACGTAAAAAAAAAGTTCATTTTAGACGTTTTGCCGCAGCGAGTCGTGTTTATGGAGCAGCCGGTTCCTTCTCGTCGCTCAGCTCGGCAGGTTAGTGACACGACAAACAACTGCTGCTGATCTATAATACAACATCTGAGGAGCCCGGCAGCCGGTGCTGTGCCGAGACCGTGGACATGATGTCCCATATGACTGACTGCAGGGGCCTCAGAGAGAGAGAGAGAGAGAGAGTGTG
Source organism: Seriola dumerili (assembly GCF_002260705.1). Taxonomy (NCBI): domain Eukaryota; kingdom Metazoa; phylum Chordata; class Actinopteri; order Carangiformes; family Carangidae; genus Seriola; species Seriola dumerili. The sequence continues at coordinate 1,290,828 of NW_019174690.1, forward strand.
TGTGTGTGTGTGTGTGTGTGGCTTATAGTTCTCTATGTGACATGCGTCAGTGGGATGTGATGTTACGTTTGTGCTTCATGTCGACCGGATCAGTCCTCCAGAGTCCACATGTCATTATCCAGAAACACACACATACACTCTCAGTTAAACACACGAAGCAGAGATGTGTTTTTTATTAACACATACAGGAACAACGGGATAGAATTAAACCTGAAACAACAATAATAGTAATAAGACGAGGTCGAATCTGGTATGTGGCCGCTCCTCATTGTAGGATATTATCATTCAGTTTAGTGTCAGCTGGTTTCAGCTCTTCATCTGTTCTCTCCTCCTCCTCCTCCTCCTCACATATACAGTATTTTAAAACGGCTGAATTCACAATAGAGCTGTTCTCATTGACACGTTTCTGCTTCTGTTGTCAACACAACGGAACAAGTGACTGAAATGTGGTCCATTAAGACGACATGTTAACCAGCAGTCACTTCCAAGCTGCTGCTAAAATTTTTTATTTTTTATTTTTTATAATCACGACGCATCAGTTAAAGACAAAAGACTGTGCTGTGATTTCAGCTGTGTTTATTTGTAAAGCGATGACTCGGAGAGAGAGTTAGAAGCTCGTTCACGAAGCTAACGTTTGTCCAAAAAGTCGGTAGCTGCTCCAACACTCATCTGGCTGAGCAGTGGTGTAACTTTATCACTCAGTCAGTCAGTCAGCAATAATTAAAGAAGAGAGTTTTTTATATAGAAAAGAGAATATGAGTGAGTTGAGCTTTATATTATAGTGCGAGTTTAATGTTTAACCGTTCCAAGATTTAGTGGCAGAGGCAGCAACTCCACATCCATGGATTCATGCACACACAGTTTTAGTCTCATATATAAACACACGCAGTAGACCATCACACGGACAGTCACACACTCAAACACAAAGACGAACAAAGAGACTCCGAAATAAGAGAAGGGATGAGAAAAAGAAAAAGCAACAGAGCTGTGTAAGTTTGAAAGTTTTTAGTAACAACGCTTCTGAACTGAATCCAGGGATCTCAAATCTCAAAATACAGTCTGACCAAAATTTAGATTGAAATCAGGAATTATCTGATCTGAAGTAGAAGTCGTCGTCTTCCAGCACCCCGACAGCGTTAAATACTCGAACCAAAAAGAGTGTAGAAAAAAGGTTTGATAACCAGCCAGAGAAGAGAGTACGGGGTGGGGATGAAGGGATGAAACAGCAGGAGCAGGGAAGAGAGGGAAAGAGGGAGAGAAATTACGATGGGAAAGCTCTGGGAACAGGTCAAGAGAGAGAACAGGGCAAAAGAGGACAGAGAGAGAGAGAGAGTGGTGGGAAAAAGAATTAAAAAAAGATGAGAGGAGGAGGAGGAGGAGAGGAAATGGGCGACCAGGGAGAGTCACATATGGAGACGTTACAAGGAAAAGGGAGAGATGTTCAGGGCGAATCACACGGAAGGACGAGTGTAAGACTTTGCACTTTCCTGTGAGGGAGAGCGAGAGCTGCGTTAAAGGTGGTGGGCAGAGAGATGAGAGATCGAGGGAGACAAAAGGAGAGAGGGAGGGAGAGAGAGAGAGAGAGAGAGAGAGAGAGGAAAGCAGCAGCAGCGTTACATGGAGAGCTGGAAACAGAGGGCGGGCGGACAGGCGGGTGGGCGAGCGAGCGAGCCAGAGGGGAAGGAAGGGAGGGAGGGAGGCGGGGAGGTGAGGTGGTGGTGAAGGGAAGGGGGGCGGGGCTTGTCAGCAGCCGCAGCCAGTCAGAGGCTAGCCTGGTGCTCTGCAGGGTGAATCTTACCCTGGCAACACAATAGAGCGAGAGAGAGAGAGAGAGAGAGAGAGAGAGAGAGAGAGAGAGAGAGAGAGATGGTGGACAGGTGAACAGATGGCTGACTGACTGAGAGACAAGCTGATCAGTGGACTACAGTGTGTGTGTGTGTGTGTGTGTGTGTGTGTGTGTGAGAGAGAGAGAGAGAGAGCATGTGTAAATGCTGTAATGTTACACAAAACTGTGTGAGAGAGTGAGCAGAGAAACTGAGAGAGAGAGGGAGAGAGTACCCATGTTTGAATTGTAAAATAACAAAATATCAGCTGTGTTTACATGAGAGAGAGAGAGAGAGAGAGACATAGACACAAAGAGAGAGAGAGAGAGGCTTGTGATATCCAAAAAATATGAAGTGTTTGTGTGTTTAAAAGAAAGGTGATATGAGAGTTTAGTATATAAGAGAGTTGTAGTGTATTTACAGTAAAACCAGTTTCATCATCGTTATGTCGGGACGAGTGAGGTCAGTGTTGAGTTGTGAGGGCATTTTGCTTGGTAAATAGTAAATGGACTTGCACTTATATTGTGTTTTTTCTAGTCTTTATCAATCACTCGAAGCGGCCTGGAGGAGCCGGGGATCGAAACCGGTGAAATATTCATCATTTCACCGTGAACGTACGTTTATGGGATTAAAAGGCTCTTTATCGTGGAGATAGGTTTGCAATGATAGTGTTTGAGGCCTGTGTGCATCATGTGACCTGCAATACCGACTGTGGCCACAAAGAACGTCACAGTGCTGCAGTTACTTCCAGTTTTACCTCCAAAATAAGAGGTTTAGCGAACTGGCGGCTTCCTGTCTGATCGTCCGACCGCTCGTGTGACTTTGTTGTTCCGATAACGCCACGTGTCCCAGATCCAAGTGTTTTCTCTGTGGACTATAATGACGACCAAAACTACGGAAAATAAAACCAAAGTTGTGATAGAGTCAGAATTAGGTTTGGGGGGGGGGGGGGCAGGTTGATGAAACAGAATGTTCAGAAAGTGTTGTTCAACCGGGACCTTTTTTTGGCCCCCCCCCCCCCCCCCTCAACCCAAAAGTTTTTACAATTGGGTACAAAAGTTTTGGGTTGTCGGGTTGTTTTGGGTTTTGGGTTTTTGGGGGGTTTTTGGGTTGTGGGGTTTTTGGGGGGTTTGTGGGTGTGTGTGTTAGTCCATGTGAGTGGCGCACCAACAGTGTCATTACAGTTTTGTTTGCAGGCTCTTTATCTCTCTGTGTCCTGACAGTCGGGGGCAGGCGGTGCACGCCTCCATCACGTCCTCCACGCGGCCCTCTGTCACATGCCGTCATTGTCATGTTGGAAGTTGTTTTATTTTTATATATTTTTATTTTTCCTTTGGTTCTTTTGTTCCCTCGATTTTTAGGTCAAAGCGCACACACACACACACACACACACACACACACACCAACTGCCACCACAGAGTGTGTTTTCTATGGACTGTGGACAACAAAGTGTGGGGCGGCTTCTCCTGCGTGTTAAATTTGCATTAAGCTGCAGATCAGAGCACCGACTTGTTCCGGGGAGACTGAACAGCTGAATCAGGCAACTGTCTCCGTGTTGGAACAAATCTGTCTAATAACCCGTTTCTGTGGATAGATAAAACGCCGCTTTGACACCGCGATAATAATAATAATAATGGCTTCCAGTTTTAATGAGATTCATATCAAAGGGGTGCTATTGTTATTAAAACTGAAAGTGTCTTCACCCCGACATCCACGTGGCATCATTACCCTCTTGTCCTCACCTGTTTCTTGAGGATTTAAGGCTAATTCATCCAAAATTAAAAGCGTCTGTGTCTGCGCCTCCTCGGGGTTTAGGCGGGAGCTCTTGCAGGTACGAGCTCCTGCCGGCTCCACTTCCGAGGCTGAATTGCAGGCAGTTGAATCATCCTCACTTAGCAGTGATTGTGCGCAGTGGGAGTCATTGAACATGTGCTTATGTTTTAATCAGACCACCACTACTCCGCAGTCACACTTGACACAGCAGGTGGTTGTTAATTAAAGAAAATATAGGGTGTGTGAAATATTGAACATGATCTGATGTGAGCACTTTGCTACTAATGGATAATCAATGAAATGACACACTGTAAAAAAAAAATCTCATTTGATTTGATTTTTTTCTTTCTGTAATTGCACCGAACCAGAGTTTTGTCTATTTTCTCATCACTTTTAAATGCTTACTATATGATTTTAGACATTCACTGATGTCTAGTCATTTCCAAATACCACAAAAATCAACTAGCAGACTCTAGAAAACTCATTAACATCAAGTTAAAGCTGCACGATTCTTTATATTTTATTATAATTATTACCATTTTCTGCCTGTTTTAGCATCTTTTAGCTTACCGTTTTGATTTTCTAGCATATTTAATGTCTTGTTCAGTAGCGTAATGCAGCAGGTTTACAGAAAACAAGCTCTTTAAACCCACGACACTCCACCTGCTCAGCTCCAAATATCAGGCCGACACAGTTAGTGACAAGCTGGTGAAGAACGGGGAACATCCAAACAGACGAGCTGTTTGCTAACATGTTCGACTTAAGATCTCCAAAGGATCATAATGTGTCAGTGCTGAAATTTACAAGTGGCCACCAAAAAAATAATTATCGCTGCTCAAGAGTCTGTCGAGTGCAGAAATTAGTGGTGGTTGTCTAAAATAGCAGGAGAAACATCATTTAAATGGACTAAAACATGTAAAATCACTTGTATGGCCCATTTAAATCTTATTTTCTTATAAGTAATTAAGAGAGTCTGTCGGTACGTCTGAGTACGTCTGCAAACATTACAAGTTTCATTTGTCTCGATTCAAGTGTAATATTCTTTGTCTGCACAGACAGATTAAGAGAAAAAAAAAGGTTTCCAGGGCTCAATTACTAGTAGGAATGACTTGACATGATGGAGATTTTTTTTGCAGTATACCACAGTTTATTTCCTTTTCGCTGATAGATTTCAAAGGCGAGGGATTTTCTTCTTCTTTCTGCAGCAGTCAGGGTTAAAGCTTGTATCTGGACCACAGAGAGCTCTCCGGCTTCAGTTTAAGATCCATTCTGCTGCGAGGATCTATCGGCTCGGCTGTGTGGTCAAGGGCCCAACAGGCAAAGCTACTTAACAGCAAATCTTGTTTAGCAGAATCCTCTCAAAATAAGAGCCTCTATCTCTATCGCTCTCTCTCTCTCTCTCTCTCTCTCTCTTTCCTTTCCTCCCCTCCTTCTCTTCTCGCCCTTTCCAAATTGTGCTAACACTGACACATCCTGACTGCCGTTAGCCGCAGCACTAAAAAAACCACCACTTGCTTCCTAACTCACCCTTTTACCCTTTTGCTTCGCTCAACCACTTTTTCTCTCAGTGCAAAGCTTCGCACCAATTACCAACGCTGTTGATTAGCCCGACGTGTGCAGAGGTGCGATGCCTCGCTGTGTTTTCTGACATGTAGCTCAGGTTTGCACAGAGTTTTCTCGCTCTGTGAAAAGTGCCACGGGCGGCTGCAGCAGATCCTGTTCACTCTGTGGTGGTGAAGATGGGGGGTGGGGTTGGTGGGGTGCACTTGTGTTTTTTCAGTCCACCTCCATTTGATTTTGCAGCTTTCTCCATTTGGAGCTGGAGTCTGTAGCTTCTTCACCCTTTTTAATCCGCGACCTCCCGAGAGCACCTGCAGGGTGAGCGAGTGCAGCTTCAGTGGTAATAGCTCGCTTTCACGTGGGCGGCGGATGTTACGAACGTCGACCTCACAAATCAATCGAGAATTATCAGAGACTGAGAACGTGTTTTTTTTCTCTAATGCCCTTGAAGATGCCGCTAGGAATAACAATAATAAAAATAAAAAAAAGACTGGATGTGTGTCATCACCAGGGTCAAACTCTTCCATCTGACTTTCACCGCTGCAGTGAAGTGTAGGTGGAATCAAGATGGTCATATGTGTTCACTCTTCTCTAAGTGTGTCTTAAGAAATCAAAGTGGTGATCCCAAAGTGTGCATGAAAAAATGAAATGTAAATGTGCCTCCTCCTTCTCCTCTACCCCCTTCTCTAACCGCCTCAGACGTTGCGAAAGAAAGGCTTTAACGGCTGCAACAGCCCCGAGCCCGACGGCGACGACTCCATCGACCAAAGCCCGCTAAACGAAGACAAGTACCGCAAGACCGAGGACCTGGACAGCCTCTTCAAACGCTACGGCGTGAGTACCGTCACACTTTTGTCACCTTATCTAACCTACCCTTTCTCTTCTCTATCTTCCTCTCTCTCTTTCTCTCTCTCTCTCTCTCTCTCTCTCTCCCTCTGTCTGCCCTCCTCTTCTTCTTCTTCTTCTTTTTCTTCTTCTTCTTCTTTTGTTTGGGGAACGAAGGCTCTGAACAAGAAAGAGCACCGGGACTCTGAGAGCCCAGACCCCGAGGAGCCCTTCTCCCTCACCCCCCGCACTGAGGAGAAATACAAAAAAATTGACGAGGAGTTTGATAAAATGATGCAGAACTATAGGCTGTCAGTGAGTACCCCCCCCAAACCCCCCCCTGCCTCTCTGTGTAACACTGCCCCCCACCCCCCCACCCCCTTTCCTCATGTTGGTACCCTGCTGCTGCCGCTGACCAGACGACCTGGAGGTTTTCCAGCTGCGGGTGGCGGCCTGACTACTCACAGAGCACTCGCCTTCACTGTTCCTCCTCACCCCTTCACCTCCTCCACTTCACCTCTTACCACCAGCACCTCCCCCCACCCACCCACCCACCAAATCACTACCCACAACCTCCTTGATGGCGTGTGACTGAGCACGAAAGGTCGGGCAGAGCGGCCGAGCTGACTGACTCAAGGGCAGACGTTTAAAACCGGGGCTTTCGGCTAACAACTGTAACTTCTGCCTCTCAATCGAAACAATAACAAAAAGACGGCGCTACGTGACGTCATGAAATAGCGAGGGATCATGGGAGTCGTTGTCTTTACCACTGCTACCGTTAGCTCCTCCCGGTTTGGATTCCTTCAGTGTCAGTGGTTCAGGAAATCAAACAGACCCGGTGATTCTAACCTGAATGAAGCAGTTTGACATTTAAAGTGGAGAGGACAGAGACGTCAGGGAGGAGTGGGAGCTGAGATTGATTTGTTTGTTTAGATTGTTTCTCTGATAACTCCTGGTTTTTACCAGCAGCTGAGCAGCTGAATTATCCAGAGGCGTCCTCCTCCATAACAGACACACCAGGGGATTAAACCAGTAGAAACCAAAAACATATTCAGTTTACAAAGATATAAAACAGATAAAAGCAGCAAATTTGCCAATTAATTTCCTGTCAATCGATTAATCATCAAATACTCACAGCTTCACTAAAAGTTCTTGTTCAATTCCAAAATTGTATTTCCTCTTATTTCTACTACAAATCCTCAACAACACTTTGTGTTATTTCAGAGTTATTTTACGGTACGTTTGGTGTAGTGGAAACTGTGTGACAAAAACTCTCCTGTACTTTCATATTTCATCTTGTTTTAATAAAAACAAAAAACAGACTTCTCTTCAGTTGAAGTAGAAAGTAACAAAAACATGAAGATGTTGATTTTTATTTTTTGCAGATGTCTAACTTTGTGCGAGTAAGACGTCGTTAGAAAAAGCAGCGTAAGACCAAACGGGGCATGTTTCACTGTGATTATTCATGTGAAGTTACAGTCATCACAGTGAAGAGCCCCCTCAGGAGCAGAGCAGCTTTAATACTCTTGTTTCTGATGCCTCTGCAAGTTCAGTAACGCACAAGAATCAACAACAGAGGGAGAGGAGTGCTAACTAGGTCCCTAGTTTTAACAAAAGTTGGCATAGCAACTGATATTGCAAAGGGAAATCATGCTTTATGGTAATAATCAACACATTTGGAGCGTGCCTTTGAGCAGTGGGATCGCTTGGCTGGAAGAAGCGATTGTGTAATACTTAGCAACACTAAAGAAATGAGCGTGCAACTGAAGACGAGCCGTGTGCAGCAGAGTCTGCTCCTGACACTGCGCAGGTTACACAGGGAGAGAGAGTCAGGGTGCAGCTGCTAAGCGGCCGTCATTTACACCCTAACTGAGGTCAGTTTAGTCCCGGAGTCGTCCTCCTCCTCCTCCTCCTCCACTGCTCCTGACATTATCCAGGTTCTGCCTCCTGCCTGGCACTCTGCCAAACCCCTTTTACCGCTCCGCTCCTGTGCCAATTTCTGCGTGATTCTTTTTTTTTTTTTTTTTTCTTCCTCTGTGCTCAATAATGCCATTAATGTCACTTTAATGAGTAGCACTCAATTTACAGCTCCTCTTCCAGTCTGCCAGCTCCTCCGATTGGTCACGGGGGACGGGACGGTCACGTTGAGGCGCTGCAGGAGAGTCAGACGGCGGATATCCCTGATATCTTAAATGAGGTGTTATGCCTGAACGGAAAAGTCTGCGTTGTGTTCTTTAGTCTCATTTTCGTAGCGTTAGTTTTCTGTCACGTTATGAACTTCAAGATACACAGTCGGAAAATGAGACAAAACCTTGTTTGACCTTTCACCCCACAACTGCTTCACACAACAAGAACTTTCACAAACTTTTAAAGATCTGTGACAATATGAAAACACGATTTGTGCATCAATAGATTACACTCTTGTCTTTTTGGTTACTGTGGTGATTTTTAAAAAGAACGTCCATGTGACCGTAGATCAGTTCATTTCAGTTTAATTCAATACAACTTTATTTATTCCTGTAAGAGCAATCGTGCTCAGCAGTTCGCCACACAGATCATCAGATCATCAGATACAGATCAGAGAGGAAACATATTCAATCACTGTTAATCACAAAACTATCAAAGGCTTTCATTCAAGTCAATTCAAGAAACTTTATTTGTCTCCAGACAGCGACTTAAAGGACACATAGAGAAGACATTAAAAAAAATAACCACACAAATACACAAAAAAGAAAACACATCCAGTGCAAGACAAACTGTACACATTAAGAAAAACAACGACAATGACATGAAGATACAACGTCAACAATCAACAACAGTGCAGAACGACAAAACAAAAGCTGCAATATTATAATGAGAATGACATCAACATGGGAGAATGACGTTATAATGACATAAATTACTGATAAAAAGTGCAATAGAAAACTTTCATTTATATAAACATATACATATATATATGTACAGCACAGATGCATATTAGGCATTATGAATTATATTAAGTGGTAAAAACTGGACTTTTCCGTCAAATTAAAGGAGCCGTTTCTGTCAGTAATTGTCATCAGTAACATTTCTCAGACATCAGACGAGGCCTAATAGAGAAGACGCGCCTCCTCTCACTTTAATCAGCTGAATGAATTCGTTTCCTCCTGAGTGTGACCTGGCCTCTCCGTCGGCCGCTCTGAGCTGAAACGCCTCTTAAAAGCTTCGCTCAGAAAAAGGAAAGCGGCGGCAGAGGAAGAATAGAATTCAATCTACCACCTCTGGAGAGCCGCGGCTCTTGGCGCTCGTCGATTGGATGCTAGCCGAACAGCCGCTAGCTGTTAGCACCCATCCCCCCCACACACACACACACACACACACACACATACACGCACACACACACATACACACCCCCAATCCATCACCGCACTGCCCCTCAGTCTCTCTGCCAGCTCTGCCTGCCGGGTTGTTTTGCCCTGCACACCTTTCACAGGGCGCCGGCAAACAGGAAGCATACAGCACCACCCACCACTCCTCCCCTCAGCATCATAATCCCCACCATGACAGCTAGGGGCCGGGATATACAAGCTTAATCCCACTTGTACTAAAATACCTCCCGAGGTAGGGAGAGAGCGGCGAGGGAGGACGGGCAGGACATTTGACTAGACGAGCCCCGAGCTAATGGATCTGTTCCTGTTCCACTGGCTCGGTGGTGGGGGGGAGAAAAAAAAAGAGGAGCTTTTTCTTTTTACCGGAGGGTCTCTGGTTTGATCCTGCTCTGGCTCTTGAGATTTTGGGTTTGGGAAATTGAATAGGAAATAGATTTCCTCCTTTTAACGTCGACCTGCGTGGTGTCTGTCCTTCAGCAAAGTCTTCTGTAGAGGCTCAGTGTGAATGTGAAGAGTAAAACATGGTGTTACTAAAAAATGCTGCTTGAGCTGCACACTTCATTACATCTGAGTTAGTTTTCATAATTAATAATCGATAAATTCTTGCATTTTGTCCGCTGCACTGAAGCATTTAGTGTCACTCTAAATACCACATAGAACACATGATAGAAGTTTTTGATGCCTAACGTAAGGTAAAGGTAAAAACTTGTAACCGGTGGTTCCCAACTTTTCCCATTTGAAAATATCAAAAACTTTTGGCGGAAGAAAGAAAAAACTTTAAAAGGAGTTTTTAAACATCTGTAATGTTTTTAAAATTCATTTCAGTTAAACCAAATTCAAAACATTATTTATATAAATCTTTATGATTACGTCATCACACCAAAATTTTGCAAGTGATTTATTGGCCCACTTGCAACACCCTCTCTGGCCCACAGGTTGGGAACCGCTGATTTAACCCTTAAATCTTCAGGATTTCACAGTCGGTCACATGTGAGGGAGAAATTTAATACAGATTTTTACATCTGATATATCCCGCGCACTGCTCTTGCTTTAGCATCACGATTATTCTCTTCTGCAGGACGTCTAGAGACACCGAAACATAAGCATGATCAATAAACCGTGATGCTGGGAAGAGCAGAGTGCGGGATATGACACTTTCCAACGCTCCTGCACCTGTGACTTTCAGATGTGCAAATATCTTTATTGAAAAAAATCTTACATAAAATGTGATTAAAAAGAATATTAGAAGACCTCATTATTGTTTAATTCGTAATCATTATTTCATGTGACATCATCGCTGCCCGGCTGCAACACACTGTCCGCACACAGTAGAAACTGGATGAATGAAGTTGGCTCGGTAGAATAACATGTTACACTCAGCTCTCGTCTCCATATTATGTTTTCAGTAAACATTAACGACCTTGTCTGTGATATGATAATTTGCGGAGCTGATTCTCCCGGGCGCTGCGTTTATGTGCCGGCCGACCCCGAGGCCCCTGCAGGGTGTTGAAAAACACATTTTGTAATTTCACACCACAAAAAGCATCAGAAATATAAACGCTCCTATTAATAATTTGTGTTTGGAGCGGCAGATAAAACGTTTTTTTTTTTTTTTTTATTGGAATCGGACTCAGATCCTTTTCGAAGGCGGTGACCAGCGAGTCGCTCACTCTCTGCTGCTTTTTTGGTCTTTAATCAAATATTAGGAAAGTTAGAGGAGAGTCAGAGTCTGAGGTCACACAAACACTCCTCCAAAGTTTCCTCTGTGTTCACTTCCACAGCTGCTAACAAATAGGATGCGACAATCCTAAAGTTGAAAAAGGGAAATAGAAAAAAAAAAAAAAACTTTCAAAGGCTTCCAGGACAAGAGGGAGGGAAAGAGAAACTAGGCCATGAGTTTAATTCATTCTGATTTACCCTTGCATCCAGGAAACACACAACCTTATTGAGAGAAGCTCCTCTGAGGGAAAATGGGTTAGCTCTCCTCTCCCCTCGTCACGCTGGAGAGGCCTTGAGCTTCCTCGCACAAGCCTCCGGTAAAACGCCTAGTCAATTATTTACCTAACAGGTTCTTGTTTTGTTTTTTTTTTCCTCTCCCTCTCTTCCTCTGTTAAATCAGCAGGATGACGGCCAGTTCCCAATTAACCCTCCTGTCTGTCATTAGTAGCGCCGGGTGTTAAACGAGTGGGGTCGAAACGTAAAAATTCAGGTGTAATTTGCCAAAGACACGGATTAATGCTCAGCGGAGCGCGGCGCAGAGCAGGCTGAGGACAAATTTAAAATTCATCATTTAGAGAAGAAGTGAAGAGGTTTTTGTGGTTATGTCACCGGTCTCCTAGCAACCGGAGGCTGGTACCATCATGGAGGTCCAGTGGAAGACGTGGCTGAGAACAAATTGTGGCTAAATATATTACAAACAGGCAACGAGAGAGAGAGAGAGAGAGAGAGAGAGAGAGAGAGAGAGAGAGAGAGATACCTGAAGAAGGTTGTTGTGGTGTGGCTGTGAAATAAAGTTTAAAACACAAGTTAAAAACACTTTAATTAGAAGAGTCAGCACGGTCATCCTGAAGAAAGTTTTAGTTTTTAACAGAGAAAATGTTCAAATCGTCAAACTGACAAATATACAAATGTAATATATACAAATATCGGACATGTAAGTCACTAAAATATGTAGATTTCTGTTAGAATGAACGTTAACATCCAGGATTTTAATTTACAATTGAGCTATTCCGTTATATCTGATGTAAATGTCGTCATCTCCCTACATCATATTTAATTCTGGCGGAGAGGACTGAATTTATTTGACTTTAACTTTATAGTTTTTGCCTGGAAAAAAATCAGACTTGAAACACCTAATGTTATTGTAAAATGTAAAGTCTTCAATCCTCCAAATTTACAGAAATATGATTGAGGACATGACGCCACTGTCCTCCATGTTTGCTCCCACCCTGATGCTAATATTTATTATTCATCGATTTATTCACTCAGGATTAAAACAAAAGACAAAACGAATATTTTTGAGTCGTACGGGAGTTTACCAGTTAAATGGTGGTTAAACTGTGACTGTGGAAAAGAGGCAGACTCTCACGTAGCTCCAGTCATCTTTAGTTCAGGGCTTCAACAGGTGAAACGATCTCACCACCAGCTGTCCTTCACATCACATGATCCTCGTCAACAGCCGTTTTCCCGAGTACTCTGTAGAAGTTTTATTCCGACGTTAAGAGCTCGGAAACATCTACAGTTCTGTGACAGTTGAATCTGCCGATGAGGATGATGTGACGTGATTGAAAGCTCCAGAACAGCTACTAATTGGACCTACGTACATCTACTTCACTTGCTGAGAGCTGTGATGTTCCTTTTTTGTTTTGTCACATTTATATCCCCTAAAAAATACAATTAAAAGATGAGATCACAGTCAAAATTATTACTTTAGTTAGTTTTGGATATGATGGAGCAGGACAGTAGTTTGTCTTGGGGTCAGAGGTCAGAGGTCAGCCAGGTCTGATCCCTGAGTGTTGTCAAATCAAAACGTCCTGTTGTTAAACACATAGACAGTGAAATGTGTCAGGCTGCAGGAAACCCCCTGACCCCCCCCCACCCCCCTCCCCCAGGCCCTGTGAGGGTAAATATCCTTTCTAGTGCTGTATGCTCCTTGTTTACACACCTCCATCCCCTTTACACTAACTCCCCCTCCCCCCATACACACACACACACACACACACACACACACACACACACACACACACACACCTCATCCACCCCTCCATTTATCCACCCCCCACCCCCCCTCTCCCTTCCCTCTACCCTCTGCTTGGCCAGTGTGCAGTGGTGCAGTGCTGTTAGCTGCTGCTATCTTCACCCGCCCTGGTCATCACTTCACTTACAGCTCACACACACACACACACACACACGCACACACACGCACCTTTAATGGGTGAATTTTAAATCTCACAAAGTTGGGGAGTCGCTTCCTTTCTGTGGCGAGAGGCTGCAAGGACAGACTCGTGATCTGAGCTCGTTTAGCCTCATTTTCAATAAGATAGAAAAGAGGGCAGTGCTTTACGTTACGGGACGATCATTTTTCCTATATTTTCAAGGATTATTTCTCCATATAATTGTGTCTCATTCAATTAAATTAAAGTGTAAAAATGAGAATCTTGTCCATTTGCATTCGCTTTAAAAATACAATTCAACATTTATAGAGAAAAAAGTTTCTAATAATGACAGAATGATATATGAACATTTAGCTCTGAGCTTTCCTTTCAAAGGAAATCCTATTTTCCTTATAATAGACCCAAAAAACCCCACAGTTCTCACCTGTAAAACAAACAGAAAGTAGGGACTTATAAAATAAAGAGTTAACAAACATAGCATGGCGTCTCCTTCAGCTTCAGTCAGATCTGTTTCTCACTCATTTTTTCACTTTTCCTTCTTTACTCCCTCCAAAAAAGAAAAAAAAGAGAGTTTTTGCAGAAGGAAGAAGAGGCAGAGATCAAGGGCAGGAAGGTGCCCTCGTCCTCCTCTGTGTTAAACTGGGTCCCAGGCAGTTTGAGTACAGTACAGTGCGGCGCTGGCCCATATTCTATATATAGAAGTTCTCCTTTCAGACTGAGTTGGAACAGGGTGAAATGGGTCGGATGGCTGGACAACCCGAGGTCCTTGCCCTTGATTTTTTTTTTTTTTTTTTTTTTTTTTTAATTCCAGGACCCTGGGCTGTCTGGAAATCCACTTTCGTAGGTCAGCTCAGGCGCCATTTAAAAGAAAGTAGAAAGGCAGCACACCTGCAGACGCCTCGGCTCCGTTAGAGGAGGAGGGGTCTTTAGGCCGGTACAGTAGCGCAAGCTGCCCAGGTACGTTTTCTGAAGCGAACTCCTTCCGGCACGGAGGGTGAGCTCTCGCACGGCGCAGGATATTTTCCGAAACGCTCCCGGTGATGAGCACACGTCGGTGCGGGTGGTGGGATGCAGCTGGAATGTGACACGCACGCCATGAAATGTCACCAATAACCCGATGCAATAACCCGCTGCTGCGACAAGTGTTTTTTAACCTGGCATGAGGCGTGAAAGGCGACACAGCTTTTTTTGGCCTTTCCACCAAGTCACCTTGCATGTTAAAAACTGAGTGAGCGTGTGTGTGTGTGTGTGTGTGTGTGTGTGTGTGTGTTAGAGAGAGATTTGAAGTGTGTGTTTATTTGTTCGAAGAGTTAATTTCCAAAACCCTTTCTCCTTAAACGACCTGTTCCCAGTGTTGTTGCACTGAATACAAATTGGCGACGCCTGACGTGTCTGACACTTTGAGATTGATTTCCTGCTGTGACAGTGAACCGTGACAAGACAACAAAGGCTGACACATCGTTTCTCTGTGATTCGTGACTGATATCGAGTCATTTAGGTTCAGTTTTATTGACACAAATTGAAACCAATCACGGCCTGAAAGGTTGGAAATCAATCTGAAAACACATGATTTGCTTTGGAAAATGGTCAGTGATGATAGAAAGTGTTCGGTTCAGGATCTGGTCTGAAGGATCCACTTAGGATTTAAGACACGGTTAAGTATCTGTCAGTGCAGGGAGAATATTTCATTCTGTTTCTAATGTTTTCTAAAATAAGATTTCTTTATTTATGTTGATGTTGAAATGACAGATTTTTAGTTCTAAAATATGTAAAGAATGATTCAATTCAACTTTATTGTCATCGGTCTTACGGACAACAAAACATAGCATGACTTGATAACCTGGAGAGCTTTTATTTTGGAGGGTTTTTTTTTTTTTTTTTTAAGAAGTCAAAATAAAACCCTCCATCAGTAATTTTTTTAGTATAATTATTTTAATCATTTTTTGATGTTCAGACATAATTTAGCTTTTTTCATGTGGGTTCTAGAAATGCGTTTCTGCATTTTAAACAATAATAAAAAATTATTCCAGAAGATTCTTGAAACCAATTAATTTGAGATTGAACCAGGTTGAAATTATTTCCTGACTTGAGTCGTAGATATTTTTTTGCACTAACTAAAAAACAGAATTTGTTTTTCTTTTTTAGGACTCGGTAACAGAATCATTGATTTGACGAGATGTAGAGTTTGAAAGTGCAGATCATGTGCAGTCATATTATAAAAAATGATGAAGGTAAATGAGGTTTTGGAAAGACTCTTCCTGTTGTGATCGGCCGGTGTGACTGAGTGTTATTTCACGTGCAGGCTTCTCTGCACTGCTGCCGATCACTAACTGATCACCTGTCCACTACTGTCTGTGTGTGAACATCCGCACAGCACGCTCTAAGCCCCTCCCCCTCCCTCCCTCCCCCCCTTCTTCCTGTCTCTCCACCAGTCCACAGTCCCACAGCCCACCTTCTCCATGCCAGTCACCGTGCCAGTATCCAATCAGAACGCGGCAGCGGCGGCAGCCCTCCAGTTCAGCAACAACCCCGGCGGCGCCCTGGTCACCACCACCTCCTTCGTCACCTCCACCCTCACAGACCCCCGCCTCCTGTCGCCACAGCAACCAGCTCTGCAGAGGAACACCGTGTCGCCAGGGTTACCACAGCGACCAGCCAGTGCAGGTAAGAGATGGGGTTAGAACGAGGTGGACCGCTTTGGTTAGAGCTGTGAACGGCACGTTTGCAGTCGTGTAAATCAACAATCTGTGATGAATATCTAGTTTCAGTTCTCTCAGCTGCTGATTGGTCAAACCAGTTCATTATAGCTTTTCCATCTGCAGCTCTAAACGCTCCTCTCCCCCCTGAAAAACCCTGTAATGCAGAGCAGCTGATGAGTTCTGCATCTTAACAGCAGCGCGACATAAAATGAAGAAGAAAAAAAAGCTCCACTGACAAAAACTTCTTCAAAAGAAAACAGAAGAAAAAAGACTGCGCCACCCACACAGTTTGATTGACAGGTGTTGTCTGGTGGTACAGAAACGGCAAAAGGAGACGGTGTTTGGGGGGAAAAAATGAAAGAAATTCAGGTTTCTGTTTAATGATTTTAAAAGGAGAGGTTGACATTTTTTTCAATAGCCACATGTCCACATGTGCATCAGACGGTCACTCTGATTGTCCCTCCTGTCGATACTGGCTGCAAACAGCAAAGATTTAGACACACATCACTGAAATTCAGGGATCTGTTTGCAGCCAGGAGGAAGAATAACAGTGACCTGTAACACTCTAATATAAGAGCATGTAAGTGTTGTATGAAGACAGATATTGTGTGTGTGTGACGACTCATCCTTTGATTTTAAATGTGGATTCTCTGTTAATTTATTGCCCTCATCTCTTCCATAGAGAACAGTGACAATAAGACTTGCTAGGTAGCATTAGCAGTTAGCTTCAAAGCCTCTAGAGGACAGAATAACGTGGACAGCATTGTCTTGTAATAATACCAAACTAGGTTAAAGAACTTGTTATTATAATCCATCTGATAAAAAAAAAAACTCACAGTTTTAAGAATCTTGTTTTAATTAGATGATTTTATAGATATTTTGTCGTTAACCTCTGAAGTTGAATTTCAACAGATTCTTAACTTTTAGAAAAAAAGACACCACTGAGTCACTGTGAGTCACCACTTTACACATTACTAATGTCTGTCACACATTGTCCTTAATTGATTTAATTAATCACACATTGAAAAGGGACTTTAAGGTAACAAGACAAGAAATCGCTAAAGCTGCTCCAAAAGTTGCTTAATGATGTCATACTCCAATTAGCATAATCATGACATCATTATGTCGTATTACATCCTGCAAAAGGCATTTAGAGGTGCCCCCTGCCCCTGAGCTCTCTTTTACAGAAAGTAAGTAAAGTTTGTCCCAAAAGTCACAAGATCTGTCAGCGCCCCCACTTCCTTCATCACCTCCACCCTCACACACACCCCCGCCCCCGCCTCCTGTCGCCACAGCAACCAGCTCTGCATAGGAACAATGTGAAACACCAGAAGAAAAAAAAGTTGCCGTAGGGATCTCACAAGTCGGCAAATCTAGTGACAAAGGTGCTAAGTTGACAACACAGCCTGTAAGAGTGGGGAAACTCCAGCAATCAGCCGGTTGACCGATGGTGTAACTTCGTCACTCAGTCACTCAGTCAGCTACCGACATCCATGTTTCTTGGTCTGGCCTTCACTCTTCTGCTGGAAATGTGGGTCATATTTAGTCGAATGCCAACAGCGGCATCTGTCAACCCGTCATGTCGTGTGTATATTTGACTCATATCCCTGTTTAAACCTGTGGCTGTCAGTACAGTGTGTGTGTGTGTGTGTGTGTGTGTGTGTGTGTGTGTGTGTGTGTGTGTGTGTTTGTCCTAGTTTTTGCAGTTTGTCATCAGGATTTTTCCAAACTGTTGCAAACACTTTCTGACCGACGCACAAACGTTCTGGAGTCCAATCTTCTTTACCTGTCAAAGTGCCGATTGCTAAACATCTCTTCCAGCTGAAATAATTTGAGCCGCCGTCTACGGACCACGGTTGTCATGGCGATGCAGTTAGTTGAAGACACGTTTCACAAGTCGTGGCAGGTGTTATTTTCGGTTTATGTAACGACTGTGTTTTGTGGAGAATTTCTCCGCGTTGACGAGCAGCAAAACGACCACAGAAGAAAGTCTGAGTCTGGAGTATTGATGTTCTGTCTACCCAGCATGCTCGGTTACCTGTCAGTCTGGGTAACTCCTGTTTGCTCAAGTAAGTGCACACTGCCGTATAATGACAGAAATCCATCATTTCTTTGACTGGTACACTCCTGTGTGCGCCTGCTGCCTCTGTGTGGCAAACCAATCCTTCACCCTCTGACTAAAAGGATTTGTGCCCCATTTTTGCGTCTCAGACAAGGTTACTTATCGAGCTTTGTTCCGACCAGTATAATCTCATTGTAAGTCAGAATTAGGTGATGTAACGCGCAACAAATGCATTACAGCATCTTTCATAACATGCCGTTCTCCAAAGGCAGGAGGGTTTCACATAGCAGTAATGGACGCCCCCCCCCTCCCTCCCTCCCTCCCTCCCTTCCCCCTCCTCATAACCTCGGCAGTGCAAATGCTCTGCTGTACCCTGCTATGCATCCCACATTACCAGAGATGTATTGGGTTCATCGTGTTTGCTCATTGGTGTTTTTCCACGCGTCGCTCCAGCCAGATATTTTTCACTCACCCCCGACGACCCCGACTTTCTGACTTTCTCAAGACTGTTTGAGCCAAAAAAACTGAATCTTGTACCACGAGAGGGAAAATCAGTGTCAGCAGATAAAAATGCTGTCTGCCATTTGGGGAAGAAGTGAGAATAATGTTTGAATGAAGATAAAAATATATATAGACATATTGTACTGTGCTGTACAGGGACACAGCACATCCATCTACACTGACATTTTAAAGCTGCGGTTATAGATTTATATTTATTTTTGACTGTACGAGGGGGCAGGAGAACGAGCTGTAAACACAACGTTGACTTATTATTACAATATAAAGCTCATGTGGCAAATGTGTTATAGTTGCCTGTTATTGATTTTGAGTCGTTTCTGTGGCGACATGACGAAAACAAAACCAGCATTTACAGCACTAACCAAAACAATGAGCTGAAGGAAGAAGAAATGCTGCTGAAAACTGACGGGAGCTGCAGAGTTGGGTGATAATTATCTGTGGATTTTATTCACTGAAAACTGTATTTGTCAAATTAAAAAGAGGAAAAAAAAAAAAGATAAAAATGTCGTTGACATGTTTATAGCATCGGCTACCAGCTGATTAGTAACAGCCAATGATGTTCAGGCAAGAATATCACACGGAGCTGATTCGCCTCCACAACTCCAACCTCCTCCTGATGGGACTGAAGCTTTGGTTCTCACGTCCTCTTAATCTCTAATTGTGCACCGTTATATATTTTTGGGAGGGGGCGGGGCTTGTAGCCGCTCGGGATCATTGAATAGCAGTACCTTTTCGGACACGTCGACCTGTAGAGTATTTGCTATAAATGGTCGATTCTGTGATACAAGTGTCTCTGAGTTGACTGTTTCTTCCAATAAGGACCGTTCATTTCAAACAGTCGTGTATTTGTTAAATACCTTCGGATGAACATCAGGTTAATCTTTTTCTCACAATTTAAAACGAGTCTGATTTCTTTTCTTTCTTTTTTTTTCCCCCTCTCCAAATGCAAGATAAGTATCAGTGAGAAGTGGAGAAACCGGCACTTAGAAATTAACTGGTAAATGCAAGATTGAAACCAATTATGGTTCTTCATAGAGTGAAGTGAGATTCAATAGCAGAAGCACTTTTGTAATGACTCACTTGATTTAATGATATTCTTCATCATAAAAACGGGATAATTCAGGCTTTTGGGTAAATGCTGTTCAGATGAACAGATATAAGATCATTTTAGCAGTGTTTTTATTATATATATATATATATATATATATTATTATTATTATTATTATTATTATTATTATTATTATACTGTATATGTAATGATCATGGTGTGTTTTCCTGTTTTCATAGGTGCTCTGCTAGGAGATCTGGGGAATTCAAACGGAGCGTGCCCGAGTCCAGTCCGTAAGTAAATCTTATTCTTTCTCATGCTTCACATTTTTGGGAAGAAATGAGTTTGTGCAAATACAAACACACACACACACACACACACACACACGCACACGCACACACGCACACACATGCACACTACATTAAGTCGTCCACCCTGCTCCTCTCTGCTGTCTGTGTTTTCTCTGGACTTTTAAAGGAAATGAGTTTTGAGTGGGATTTACAGACAGAGGGGATGCAGAATATTTTCTGTGTGGCAACAAGCTCCGTCTCGTGTCCACGACTCTCAGACTCGCACACAAGCACAAACGCACCTGTTGACTGACGACAGCTGACGGTCACAGCACAAGCTGCTTGTAAACAGTCCAAAGAACAGAATGGGTTTCAGGTTGTGAGAGAGAGAAACGGGAGGAGAGAGCTGTTGGAAAGGAGGAACAGAAACTGAACATGAAAAACTCCTCTGCTGGTTTTTTCTTTTTTTTGTGTGTGTGTGTGTGTGTGTGACTCAAAAAAGTTGTGAGTTTGAGTAGTTGAACATCTTAAAATTCACCAGTGTCACAGACCTAGTTTGGTGCTTTTACGTGACAAACGCCTAAAAAAAAAATGAGCTCAACATTTGGTTCCTGACACCAGTTTTGTCAACACCCTGCAATTTCAGTTCAAGACTCACTGATGCGTTTGTCACTGATTTTCTGTTTGACTCAGATTTAATGTCAATTCCTCTTTTCTCTCTATTCACTCTTTGCCACAGTGTGAAGATGGTGAACCGTTCCTTTAATAAAAATTTTAAAAAAAGAAGTTATTGGAGAAAGAATCAGGACATAACGGCTGAAAACTTCCCCTCTAATCTGACTGAATTGCCATTTTGTTTCACTTCAATCAGTCTGATGTGACTGAGCTCGTGTTTACCATTTCCTGTTTGGAAGAGGAGCGTATTTTGTTTTCTTTTGCCTTAACCAATCAGCAGCAAGTGACAAATCTGTGATTTCAAGTCAACACGTGAGCGGCGGCCGCAGCTGTTAGGAGCGGTTAACATATGACTCTAAATATCCATCATGAAATGAGAAGAAATCAAAGTTAAAAACAACAAAATGAACACTAAAAGAATGCAGCTAATCTGCTTCATCAGGACTGTGTGGGTGCAATTTGATTGACAGTGACCAAACAGCCAATCAACTGTCAGCAGAAACAAAAGTTAAACTGTTTCCATGTAGGATCCCACCACTCGTAGTAAGAGGCTGACAGAGACAACAGCTGCGTCCATCTTCGTGGCCATTTATCATGGGTGTAATCCTGCCTACTGACATTTGATTGGTCGATTGTTTTTCCATTTGGGGTGGGGGTGAGGGGGAAGGGGGGAACAGTTGTCGGTGACACCGACACCAGACCTACTGAACCAATCGGAGATGTGATTGAGAAGTCTGAGTTGCACCAGGAGCCAGATGTCCCTCAGTAACGTCGGATTTTTACTGTCACAGCGACGCAGCGTTTTAAAAAACCCTGGCATCCCGACAGCAGCGAGTTCAACTCTTTCCTGTCTTCACCCGCTGCCCCAACCCCCCACCCCCCCCCCCCACCCCCACCCCCATCCTGTCTCTCTCAGCTGTTCCCACTCGTCTCCTCTCAGGAATAATCTACCGCCCCACCCCACTCACCACCCGCCACCCACCCCACCCCCCATCCAACTGTCCCTTGTCTTGGCACAGGACTCTCCTCAGAGGTGACTTTGACACTGGCCAGAGCTCTCCCCTTAAATCCCATTAGCCAGGACAGATACTGCCAGCCTGCCTGTAGTAATAGATATGGTGGGAAGGTGTGTGTGTGTGTGTGTGTGTGTGTGTGTGTGTTTTGTTTTTTCTTTCTATATTCACTTGATAAACGTATTGTCTCGGGGTGAGGTGGGCCAAAAGAAATCAATACATTTATATTAACTTCCTGGTACTGTATCAGAGGAGAACTCCGAAGCCAAGTTTCAATATTGATATTAGTTTTTCAAGGCTATTGATGAAAGAGTTTGTGCTTCCTGTGAAACACAGCTCTTAACAGGGAGACTCCATCAATGCACAGGTGCTGCTGAAGCACCAGGTGTGCTCGGCAGTGTCACGACTCTGTGGAGCGTGACATCATCATCAAGCTCGGCATGAAGTATAAACAGAAAAGTAAATATACAGAGTTTATTTGTTTAAATGAGAGTTTCCCAGCTTCATGTTCACACCTGGCAGTAACACGTGTCACATTCTTTCAGCAGTGTGAACGCAAATGTGTCCTAGGTCACAGTGAAGGACCGCCTACTCACCCGACCTCCAGAAACCTTCTGTTGTGGTTTGTTGCTGCCATATAAATAAAACTTGATTGGACTTGAGATATATTACGAGTGAGTCAAACATGTTATGCAATTTGTTTTGCCTGGAAGACGCCAAGGAATAGACCCCAGCCTGTTCTTCTTCTTCTTCTTCTTCTTCTTCTTCTTCTTCTTCTTTCTTCTTCTTCTTCTTCTTCTTCTTTTAATTTCCGGTAGATCCGGCACAGTTAAAGTGCATTGCTGCCTCCTGCTGGTCAAAAACAACAACGCTTTATTTTTATTTAGTCTTTGCGTGTGGGATTTATTTCTCCCGGGTTAGGGTTAGTTAAGTGAGATCCGATCACAGGTGGTCACCGCAGACTCGTGTGGAGGTGTGAACTGACGCAGGTAGAGCTGTCCAATGGCAGGTACGAACTGGGCCAGTGTTGAGAAAAGTCCCGACCTCTCAGCATTATTTTACACTTGAATAAGTGACACATTCCTGCAGTTGTGTGGTAAACATTAGACGTGAATATATTTCCTGTAGTGTTTTAAAAGACGACTCATCTCCGTGAAATTAAATCACATTTGTAGGGAATCAAGGAGGGCAGTGATCTGATTGGCTCTCAGCTGTCTGATAAGTGCTGTCAACACACTGAAACTTAATAATGAATCATATGTTTTTAATGTTGTATTATTGTATTGTGACATCTCGTGATTTATTCCATCTCTATACAGAATAATCTGATTAATCTTAAACAGGAACATTGCCAATTTGTGGAGGTTTCAGTGTAAAGTAGCTCCCCCTTGTGGATGAAAGAAATGTTTTCACCAGAGTGACTTGACAGTGTTGGAGTACAGTTGTGTCCCTGAGCAGATAAATGAGTTCAATGATTGTTTTCATCTAAAGCGATGTGTGGAACAGGGAAGAAAGTTTTGTTCTTAGTGGAACGTTTGATTGTTGAGTGCTGTGGACTCTTTCTCTCTCTCTCTCTCTCTCTCTCTCTCTCTCTCTCTCTCTCTCTCTCTCTGTGGAGAGAGGGAGGGAGGGAGGGAGGCTGTTTTGTCGGGCGTCTGTCCGGTTGAGTGTTGCGTTCAGGGTCCCTGCGGCTCGCTGTGTCACAGTCACGACTCCTTCGTGCGTCGAAACATGAAACCTCCTCATCTCAGAGCGAGGCTCAGGTGACCTGATCCGCCCGGCTGCCTGCTTCACTCTTTGTCCTTCATCCCTTATCTCTCTCTCTCTCTGCCTCCCTCCTTCCTCCCTTTCCTTCTCAGCTCCTTCTCTCTTTACCTTCCTCACTTACGCTCTACTCCGTTTCTTCTTCTCCTCCTCTCTTCTCCCATTTCTGTAGCATCTCCTTTCATCCCTTCTCCTCTTCTTCTTCCCTCTCTCCCCTCCTTTACCATCACCTCTTTCTCCTCTCTCCACCTCGTCTACTTCCATTCATTTTCAGCCTTTTTTCTCCTTCCCTCCTCCCCTCTCTTCCTCCCCTCTCCCTCTCCTCCTCCTCCTCCTCCTCTCTTGGATCTGTCGTTCTCAGCTGTTGTCCAGGGACTCGGGGCTCCGGGAATGTCACCATTGACGTCACCCGGCATTCCTCACATTCCCACGCCCAGCCTCGCGTAATAGGAGACATCACACACACACACACACACACACTGAAGGTACTCATACTTTTACAGTCATACACAGAGAGGAGCACATGTAAATGGCAGGGAGAGACACATACAAACAGTCAACATATATAAATACATCCAGAGATACATCAACATGCTGCTATGACTCACTTACACTCTCAGAATAGGAGTGTGTTCATGTGAACTTCAACACACACACACACACACACACACACACACACACACACACAGTATTGTGTATCTAAAAGTTTAGTAGGAAAAAAAAACGAAGCAGATCTTATAGAGTGAAGACTAAAAAGTGACCGACCTCAACTTGTGAACTTGTTGGAGAAACATTCTCCCAACACCCCAGAGTTATTAGTTTATTTTACACTTGGAGGAGGAGGAGAAGCCGTTTCTCCTCATGCAGATAAGTTTTCAGATCTCCTCCTCGGTGTCGGTCCAGGAGAGGGGGAACGGGATTTTGTTTGTGATGTTGACAGAACTGAAGAATCACATTTAAAACATTTTAACATCAACATTTCCTCCTATAAACATCGTCTCAGTCACTCTGATGAGCCACAGACACAGTTTGTATAGGGACTATTTCTTCAGTAGAAGTAGTTCCATGTAATGTAAACACACACACACACACACACACACAGTTTTTGTGAGGTGATTTGGTCTTGTGTCACTGTGTGCGTGCGTGCGTGTGTGTAACTCATAACTCAGGGTCACCACAAAGACGCCACCCTCCTCCTTTATCCACAAACATGAACACAACGCAACCAGCAGCAGATTCCCGTCAGTCAGTGACGCACACATGTTCAGTGCACGTAACACACGCACACACACACGCACACACACACACACACACACACACACACACACACACACACACACACACGGTCACAGGATATCCCAGATGCACCTGATGAAAGGGGGGGGGGGGGTCCACTGTGCGTCAGCAGTGCACAGGTGATCTCAGTGGTCAGATGCATGCTGGGAAATTTTTCTCCACTCTCTCTCTTTCTCCATCTTTCCTTCTCTACCATCTCTTTAACTCCCTCACCTCCTCTTCCCTTCATCCTTTTTTCTTTTCCTCCTCTTGTTCTCTGCCTCCATCCTTCTCTCTTGTTTCCTTGTCCCTCTCTCATTTCCTACCTCCTTCTTTCCTCTCCTTTGGTATTTCCTTCCCTCTCATTCTCTGTCTCCTCTCGTCTGTCTCACCTTCCTGTTCTTATCATCTCTCTCCTCTGTCCTTCCCTATCTCTCCCACCTCAGTTTCCTACATCCTTCCCATTATTCTCTACCTCCTTTCATCCTTACCTCCTCTCCCCTTCCCTACCTCCTTCTATCATTCTCTACCTCCTTTCATCCTTTCCTCTCCCCACGTATAACTTCATCCCTTATACCTTCTTCCTACATCTATTCTTTCTTTCTACTTCCTTTTTCATCCCTAAGTCATTTCCTAACTCCTTTCTTCTTTCCTCGCCTCCTCCTTTTTTCTCTTTCTTTACCTTCCTCCCTTTTCCCCATCACCCCATTCACTATCTGCCTTTGTTATTCTCTACCTCCTACCTTTTTCTCTCCTTCTACCTTTCCCTCATTCTGTATTTCCCTCCTTTTTCCTACACCACCTCTCATTTTCTACCTCTTTTCTCCTTTCCTTCTCTACATTTCCTCCTCTTTCTCTCTCTC
The DNA here is from genome assembly GCF_002260705.1 of Seriola dumerili. NCBI lineage: Eukaryota > Metazoa > Chordata > Actinopteri > Carangiformes > Carangidae > Seriola > Seriola dumerili. The sequence goes on from NW_019174690.1 coordinate 1,316,278, forward strand.
CGTCCCTACGTCTCCCTTTACCACTTCTTTCCTTGCTTCCCATCCTCCTCCCTCTTGTACCTTTTTATCTCTTTTGTATTCTCTTCTTCCTTTTTCCTACCAGCCCTTCCTCATCCTCCTCCCCCTCAGCGTTCCCTCCTTCTCGCCTCCTTTCTTATTCCCTCACTCCTTCTTTATCCTCTACCTCTTCTCTCCTTCCTATTTTTCTAGAAAACATCTGTGCACAGCTGTTTAGTCTATTTTATTATTATGGATAAAACTTGTTGGTTTATTTAGTCTTCCAGATAAATGAGTTAGCTAACCAGTAACCAGCCTCTTTGTCTTTGTCTACATGCTCCCTCTTTTTCCCTCCATCACTACTCCCTCAACCCTCTCCCTCCTCCTGCCTCCTTTCACCCCTTCCTCCCCCACCACTGCCTCCATCAGCCCTCTTCTCCTTCCCGCCTTTCTCCTTCAAACCCCCCCCCCCCTTCCCACTGAGCTGATAGCAGAGGTAGTGTTTGCTTGTTGTTGTTGTCAGGTTTAGTTTATGGGTGTGTGTAAGTGTGTGTGTGTGTGTGTGTGTGTGTGTGTGAGTGTGTTTCCCTGGAGTGTGTGTGACTGAGATGAAGCAGAGTCACATGCCGCTGTCGTCTGGAGGCGGCGTCATGGAGAACTGCTATCTGCTATCACACACACCCTGACTGAGGGGAATACAGCCCGTGCGCGTTGGTGTGTGTGTGTGTGTGTGTGTGTGTGCGTGCGTGTGTGTGCGTGTGTGTGTGTGTCAGGGTTGGGAAAGTCCCTGCTGTCCCCCTTATACACTCTGTGACTGAGTCTCTGTTTGAATCAAGCTCTTATTTTAACCTTAGCGACACTGACAGGCCGCCGCTGACACACAGAACCACACCCCAACTCCAGCTTCATTAAAAAGTCATTAATTAATTATTAATACATGAAAACGTACAAAGACCAGGAAGCGTTAAAAGAGGGAAAACGTCGTTTTAACCTCATAATATTTGTGTAACTCTCACCGCTGCTCTGTTATCAGGTGTTGTTGTTTCTTACAGAGGAACCGCAGCCGGTTGGAATGCGGCCGGTCGGTCGGTCAGTTTCACGATCTGTGAGTTTGTCTGTCATGTTGCAGGAAACGCTCCCCCTGCACCAGAAACAAAGAGCAGAAGTACTGCACACTGTTTATTAAAGAATCCGGTGACGTTAAAGTGTCTGGTGATGTTCTGTAGTTTTCTCACTGTCAACAAATCACATGAAAAACCAGGAACAATCCCACTAACAAATACTGTCTTCTTCCTCTGAGAGCTCCACTGTTTCCAAAAACCTTTAAAAACATCAGTGAGCCTCACCGTGACACGTTCCCTCATCACCATGAACACACGCACACACACACACTGTAGTTTATTCTGACTCAATCCTCACTAGAGCACCAACTGTGGATTAATCCGCCGCTGAAAATAGTCCCCTTCTGCCACAGGCAGAAGGTAGAGAGATGGTGGGAAGTCAGATGTCGACGATAACAGAAACATAGAATATCGCCAACCTGATTCTTCGAGCCTCTAAAGTGCAGAGAGATCGTTCCAGTACAAATCCAGCCGTTTCCAGAATCATCAGTTTTTATCTGAGCCCGGTTCCGTCCGGGTTCAAGACGCCGACTCTGATCTGAGGAGATTCTTGAAACAAGTTGGTTTGTTTTGGAAATATAGTTTTGAAACAAGATCAAGAAAGAAAGGCTCATAAGAACACGCAGTCACGCAGGTACTGATGGGAAATGAAGTTCACAATTGTAGTTCATAAGGTAGAAACACACACAGGAAGCTCCAATAACTGTGATATATTCGAATCGAGTTGAAATAATGTTGCTCCATGATTCGGGATGAGAAAGTAAGACTCGTGGTGTAATGATGATAATAATCCACGCTGCCTCGGGGAGGAGGATATTTTTTGCAGTGTAGGATGGAAAGAGTCCAGGGACAATTGTGTGTGTTTGTTTTCATCAAGCACCGAGACGACTGGAACAAAAGAGGGAAGACGTAGAGGGAGTGCAAATAAAATAGTTCTGGAGAGAGCGTGACACGGTTTTGATGTTGAGGAGCTGCAGAAATCAGAGCGCCGCCAACAAACACTGTTTGAGCCGCAGAAATGATGAGGAGCATGTGGTGCGACAGAGCGATCCAACTCGCTAATGAGAGCGAATACGCACACACACACACACACACACACACACACACACACACACACACACAGAGCTGAATGTACACACCGGGGCAGACAATTACAGAGTTCACAGATAAATACAAATACTAAAAACATCAAAACATACGAGCACACAACCTCCTCTGTCCCTCCCTCCTCACTCTGTCTCTCTCTGTCTCTCTCCAGCTAACGGCTACATCAGTGCCAGGGCCTCCCCGGGCCTCCTCTCCGTATCCAACGGCAACAGCCTGGGGAAAGTAGTCCCGGCGAAGTCTCCGCCTCCGCCCAGCCCTCAGATGGTCAACAGCCGCAAGCCGGACCTCAGGGTCATCACCTCGCAGAGTGGCAAGAGCCTGATGCAGCTGGTGAGGAGGGGGAGGGTGTGTGTGTGTGTGTGGGGGGGGGGGGGGGGTCCAAACTCACAGGGGACTGAGGAAACGTGTCGTCAGAAACCGAGCAGGAACATGATAGTTTGACTCAAAATGAATGGATATTGGTTTAAAGCCTGGTCAGATTATACAGATTTATAACCAGGTAAAAATGAGAACCGTGTTGATAGCTTCAGTAACACTTGAGGAAGTTCCCGGGGGTCCCCAGACCACCGATAAAGAATATTTTTCAGAATATCTAAAGTTTCGCACAGTCTGCCCTTCGCGATAATATCGCACACGCTATATTTGGGCTGGACTGTACGGAGATATTAACTTTTAGATATCACCCAATCACAGATACTCTGCGCACCCTGCTTCCATGTCAAATGGCCCCTTCTACTGCATCAATATACAGCGCCGTGCAAATGCTTTTGACTCTGGGTTCATCTAAAGTGTCTAAAACCTGCGCACAGTTCTGTTCATCGTGTTCAGGTTTACTTTAGTTTTGATTCAATGTGATCGGCTCCAGTTTAAGAATAAAAAGCTCGGCACCTGTGCAGCTTCTCTAAAAGCTGCTCCCGGGTTCTGTAACATCAGAAATCAGAGGGAACATTTGTTCCTCCTGTTGCGCAATTCAACATCTGGATCCAGTCGTTCTCCTCGGCTCAGCCGTCGATCAGCTCGGCTGCATTCGGACTGTTTCCACTAACACATGTATCTCCGCAGGTATCGCTCAACATAACTGTTGACTGGGCTTTAGTCGAAGTTCTTTTCAGTGATGTTCATATTTCTACAGTTAGTTGTTGTAGAAACGTAACCGTCCTGTTGTTTTTCACCCCCCCCTCCCCCTCTCCCTCCCCCTGCCCGCCCCCCCCCTCCTCCGCCGGCCGTGCGCAGACAGAGGAAGAGCTGGAGTTGGTGAGTGGAAGGTGAATAGACTTCTAGACTTTTAGCCTGGAGGATGTGGTGTCGATCTCTGTGTGATCTCACTGAGCATGAGTGTGACACCGTCAGCCAATGCATCCCATCGGGGGGTGGGGGGGTGGGCGGGGTGACTCAGCGGCACCGGTGCTGTGACGAGAGTAGAAGTCAAGCCGCGAGAACGTCAGAGCATCAGAGCGGCTCACACACACACACACACACACACACAGGACTGATCAACAGGTTGAACTGGTCCCTGGAGGGTTCAGGGTTCACCTGGACTCTCAGCTTTACCTGTTTTTACCGGGAGTCCCGTCAGAGCTGGAGACTTGAGTCGAGCCACTGAAGTGAGGACTTTACAGATTTAACTTCCTCGAACTTCAGGTCTGTCTGGTTAATCCAGAACAATACAGAATAAAACAGACAGGCATGGTTAATGCCTCATATATAATTATCAGGCACTGAAAAGACTTTTACATGACATTACAATCATGAGTGACTCACAAAACGTCAGTTCAAACCATGTGAGAGCAACAGCTGGACCTGATCCAACACTGGGACTTTATCCCTTTTAAATGAATAACTAAAAACAAGAGTTGAAAATCAGCAATAGCTTTAAACACATCAGTGTCATGTGTTCAAACTGTGTTCTTTAAATAAATGTCTAAACTAAACTAAATAAAACTAAGAAGGTTGGTCTTAGCAGTGGAAGATGGACAGTAACTCTGCACATCTTTAGAAAAAGATTTTAAAATCGAAACCTTGCATTATTTACACGTCACTCTGACCGGACGGACTGACATCTTGAAATGCAATTTGCTTTTAAGCAAGTCAGACGAGAAGATTGATACCACTCTCGTCTCTTTATGGTAAATACAAAGCTGCTGCACCAGCTGTGCTAGCTTCACAGTGCTAACTAAGATGCAATAAGAAGCTACCAATTTAGCTTAGCATAAAGACTGGAAACAGATGGGCGGGGCCGGGCTAGCTATTCCTACCTATCAGCAGCTGTAAAGCTCAGTAATTAACACGTCAGATCAGCAGGTTTCATACTTGGCGCACAGTCATGAGAGTTGTGTCAGTCGTCTCGTCCAACTCCTGCCAAGAAAGATAATTAGTGAATTTTCCCCATGAAAAATAAAATCCCAACCACTTCTTTTAAGCCTTGACTCAGACTTTCAGAAACCGCTCCGAGTGCCACGCGTACATTTTATACATGAGTGGGAATCAAAACCTTTGTTCAGCAGATTATATTAAAATTATATTGTGTCCTTTTTAGACTGAAATTTATTGATTTTGGAAAAAAAGTCTGTCATCAGAAATCTCTGGTCCATGACCCACTTTCTGTTAGACACACAGAGGCGTCCAAAAGTCTGAGTGAGGAGCTCGCTGTGTTTCGTTTTAGAAGAAAAACGTTGATTTAAAAAAAAAAAAAGGAAATTGACAAGAATCAATAAAGTTTTAATATTACAGTAGAGTCCAGCTTTAAGTTAACGCACTGGAGAGGAAACACTGAGGGAACCGGAGCGACCAGCTGACGCTCTAACACTGTGTGTGAACGCCGCTCAGCATGTGCATGTTTGGTTTCATCTGAGTGTCGATGCTCCGAGGAGCAGAGTGAAGACACATGAGCAAGCCTCCAACGTGGAGCACGGACAGACATGTTGGAGTCTGACACGTTGACCCCCCCAGCCCTTTACACACACACACACACACACACACACACACACACACACACACACTCACATGTATATTTCTCTGCATAAACACGCACACACCTCAGAACAAACACACCTCACATTGTGTATTCATTCCTCGCATAACTCTCTGCACACATATCCGCACATACTTTTTCAATACAAAAACATACACAAACACACACACACACACACACACACACGGACACACACACACACACACATTCATCCCTCCATCCTCTGTCAGCCTTGTCGATGCATGTGTTCCTGTCAGCATGATTCTCCAGCACAGCGATGCCTCTCATAACACCTTCCACCGTGACGCTATATAACACGAGCACCCCGGCCCCGGCGACAGCGTTGCCGTGCCAACGCCACCTTAAGATGCGAGACACTTCTCATCTTGCACGCCCGATGTTAAAGTGTCACAGAAAAGTTGAAAGGCCTCGGAGAGGACTGGGGCGCTCGGATCTCCTCGCAGTCTGTGGCACGATGAATAAGAAATCTTCGTCTGCCCTGCGCAGGCAGAGCGAAGTGACGCAACTGTTTAATACATCAGACTTCGGTCGTTAAGGTTGTTTAGTTAGTTATTATTTTTCTTTGTTTAGTCTGCCAACAATCAGAGTTAATCAGAGCTGCTGCTTTGTGAAGCAGAGGGTCCAATTAAATCCCTGATAATGTGTTTTGTTTTTATTTCTACCAGAATCAGAACAAGCTGTTTACAGTAAAATATTTCAGTAGTAACAGTGTAATTAAATTGTTCTCGGTCACGTTACAAGGTCTCTGCACCACCACCCCCCCCCCCTCCCTCTGCTGCACAGTGGAGAGCACATGCTAACCATTATCATTATTGATGTTGAAATTGGATGAAGTCATGTGCCGTGAACTCCTTACACTCAGCCCTTATAAGGAGAAAAAGACACGATTTCATGTCGTGGACCCGGACCAAGGTTTTCTCACGACACGGGAGTCACAGCGCTGGATCCAAAGGTCCGGGAGAGAAGAGAGAGTCGGGTTGTAAACCTGACGAGGAGGTTTCAGCGTCTCCTGCAGGAATGTTTACATAGCTAGAGGAAATCCTAACACCAAAAAAAAAAACCTTTTTCACATACAATCACATCAGTGCCAAAGTTTTAGCATGAGCTACACTGTGCAGAGAGGAGATGCAGAGTCTGACTTTTATATTCAATTATTAAATTCTCATAAAGTCCAACCATTCTTCGTATATATCAAGACCTCTGTAGATCCACTGCAGCAGCAATCACCTCTTTCACCTCCAGTTTCCTATCATTCACCTTCCTCTGTGCATCTCTCTGTCTTCCCAGAATGCTCAGCGGCTAGGCGGATCCCAGGTGGCACAGCCACTCACCACCCCGGTGGTCTCCGTGGCAACACCCAGTCTCCTAGCGCCCTTCTCCGGCATGCAGACGGCCTACAACACTGGTAAGACAGCGACCCCCCGCCCTGCAGCAAGACGGGACATTTCAGCAGCTCAACCTGAATCTGTCCGTTCACGTCCGGGCAGGAAGTGAACGGCTACAACCTGGGACTGAATATTAAAAGCGTTGGAAACGATAAAACATGCTCGTCAAGTGAAAGACAGAGTCTGTGTTATGTCATGAAAATCTTGTGTCATGTAGGAAAAGTTGAAAACGCCTCAGTGTGATGCCACAAACCGCCATGAATATTCACTTTGTTCATTGTGTGAGAGCTTCTGGAATGATTCCACTTCAAAGGTCTCCATTAATATGGATTAGCTCTGATTAATATTGATGCACCAGAAAGTTGTATGATGTAAAACAATCCCCCCCACCCTCCTCCGCCTCACCTCCTTTCTCTACCCCCCCTACCCCCCTCTCCCTCCCCTCCCCTTGTGCCTCTCCCTCCCGTCCCTCAATCTCAGAGTACCAGCTGACAAGTGCAGATCTCACAGCGCTCCAGACGTTCACACCACCAGGGCTGGTGCCTGGCAACATGGCTGCCTGGCAACAGCAACAGCAACCAGCAGTCTCCCAGCAACAGCAGCAGCAGCAGCAACAGCCGCAGCAGCTGAGCTTGGCGTCGCTCAGTAACTTGGTGTAAGCTCCTGTTTTTTTTTTTTCTTTCTAGAGCAAACTCATACACGAGGTTGATCTTCCAGTGTCCCGACCTTTGACCTTTCCCCTTAAACACCCAACCAGTAGCATGTCAGCTGATTCAGTACACCAGCATATGCACTTAAAACACTTGGAGCATCTTTGAAGCTGTAGCATCACCCCAGCTGTGGTTGATTCATCTTTGTGGTGACCTAGATACCCCCCCACCCCCCCTACCCCCGCCCCCCAGCTCTGACTCCCACTGGAGTCTATGAACTCTGATTTAGCTCAATGAGAGAGAGAGAGAGAGAGGAGAAAAGAGAGAGAGACGCCAGGCTGCTCACTGTGTTTTCCGGCACAGACACTCAGGATTTGCTGGAGTGGTTCACAGCCTCAAAAAAGAAGTTCTTACTCTAATACTCTTCTTTATTTGGCCAAACAGGAGCTTCAGTTAGTTGGTTAGCTCAGGTTCCCTCTGGATGGCTCTGGTAAGTTTCCCTCCATTGCGACCTTAAAGCAAGGTCACAACAGCAGAGCCCAACCCTACTTGTGTTACAGACGTCCCTGTCGCCCTGTTACTAACAGAGTCCGAGCATGCTGCTGCACCTACGCTCCACCCACACAGGTGTTTTTCAGTTTCCCGTTCTCAGGACCAAAGGACTTCATCAGTTCTCACAGCCGTGACCTTGAGCTCAGTCTTGAACTTTGATATCCACAGATGTGGACGGTCGTTGTCATTATGGATTAATCTTAATCCATAATAAATCATTAAACTTTATAGTATAGTAAGATATAAAATGTCTTAAAAGTCACAGCATAGTATAGCCTAGAATTTTATAGTATAGTAAGGCATAAAAAGGCGAGGCAAGGAAAGGCAGCTTTATTTGTGTATCAGATTTCACACACTGGGGCAATTCAAAGTGTTTTACAGAGCAATAACATATAAAACATAATAAAGGACACAGATTTAATAAAAGAGTAAAGAATAGGGATATATAAAGTGTCCTCACTAAAACAGGACGAACTGAAAACACCTGTGTGGCCGTGCAGGAGCACAAACAGCAGAGTAGTTACTGTACTGCTCTTCTTCATGGCTCTCCTCAAACATCACTGGAGGAACAGTAATTCAGTCTGCAGATGAACTAATGAAAAGCATTTCCTGGATGAGGATTTGAACTCTGTAGAAGTTAATTCCCGCCACAGTCTCGCTATAAACGTGGGACATATGAGGTCAGAGGTCAAAGCGTTTGTCAACTTCAGTGTGTGACCACTGATTTTATGCCACTGTGTCTGTCTGGTTTAATGTCTTCATAATTAAAATCTTTTTCTTTTTTTAAGGTGTTTCACATTTCCTTAAAAACTTAAAAACATGACAGTGCTGATTGCCAGGATTCTGTGATAGCTGATAAATTCTGATTATTGATGAAAATAACTCACATTTAGCTTTGATTTTGTCAGAAAGTTACTTCAGAGTTTAAGTCCTTTCCAGTGAGGTGTTTACATAATGTTGTTTACTCTCTGTTGGCATAGTTAACGTAGGTGAGAGGAAGCTAACGAAGCTAACCATGTCCCATCAGTCGCATTTGTGTGGTAGCAGTTTAGCCGTTAGCGCTAAGTCTTTGTGTGACCAGTCTGGCCGTGCTAGGCTAGGCTAACCTTCACATGGGAGAGCAGCTTTGTAACCGCCTTTTGTTTTGTCCTCCCTCCCCCCCTTTTTCTCCACAGCATGTGGGGTGCAGAGAAACAGAATGCGGAGATGGTTAACTGCATCTCCAATTTTGCTGCTAACCTGAGGTGAATGACACGATAGCATCTAGCGCCGCGCGGCTCTGCCATGCCTTTTTTTATCTGTCACGTTCCTGACGCCGCTCGCAGGCTCAGCGACGAGCAGAAATAACCCAAAGAAAACACACAATAAATAACACAAAAATACATGACAAACATGATATCAAACCATTGTGTCTTTCCATTTGTGTGTTGGATGTGATGCCAGTTGTTGCTTTGCTGTGTCTGTAACTTCATTGCTCTTTCACTTCCATTGAAGCGCTTTTTTTCTTCTTCCAGATGATCAGTTCTCTCGTGCGGTTGTGAGAGTTTTAGATCTGAAGCTCTTTGGAAGTGTCACCAACACAGAGGAAGATGTTTCAGTGTGACGCTGACAGCGTCTCGTTAGGGCCTGCTATGAAAGGAGTCTCTGGGTGCCGCTTTCAGTCCCAAACACCAAACCAGTTGCACATCTGTGCACCGCTGTCATGCTTACTGCATGAGCTGTCACTCTCAGGTGACAGTCACACGTAAACTTCAGCACCTTAGATACATGTCGGCCTGAAGCGCCTGCAGTGGCATGACTGAAAAGAATGATTCAGATGTAGCTTAGCTGTCAAAGCCACTTGTTTAGATTGAGATAACACAGCTTGGTATTAGATGATGAATTCAAAGGCAGCTGCAGTCTCGGGTTTGATCTCTTTGCAGTCATTTGACAAACCCTGTAATGCTGATATCCTTTTGTTCAGAACAATCACAGCTACTAATTTAAGAGATTGTCCAGCTGCCCAGAATCTCCATCACAGAAAAGATGAAAAGTAACAGAAATGTGTTTAAATAAAAAAAAAGACAGTTAGAATAATTGCAGCTGTCTCTTTCTGACAATCAGAAAATTGTCCATGAGAGTATGATAATATGTTGTTTGTTGTCGTATACAACAGCTGGGACTCCAGGGGGGGCTGAGCGTCTCTGGAAGAAGCAGAATATAGTTAACGTCCAGCAGCTGACTCACAGCAGAACTCTGCTTCGCCGTGTAAATGTTAACAAACGGACGTCCAGATTGTCTGAAATCCTTCAGCAAACAGATCCGTCGAAACCGCTCAGCCGGCGCTCGCTCACTTTCCCCTCGCTGTAACAATCCCTGTCTCTCCGCTGAGGGCGAGGGCGAGGTTTTAGTTCAAGCGCCAGGATCCTGGAGACAGTAATGATCAATTTGATTATTGATGAAAAAAATATATTCCCAGAGTCTAAAATAACATCTTAACATTGCTTGTTTTGTCCAAAACCCAAACATTGAAGCGAATGTTTTGAGTTGTTGCTTGATTAACGATTTAAACTTATTGACGACAGTAAAGTCGAAGTGTAGTAAGGCATAAAAAGGTTGGTTGGACAAAACAAGATGTTTGAGCAACAATTAATCAATTAATAATGAAAATGATTTGTAGATTTCCTGGTAATGCAAAAGAGAGAAAAAATTTCTAATCAAGAGTAATAACAGATTTTAATCTGTTTTAAAGACGTTCCTGAAAACAATCAGGAACATTGATCATGGTTTTACTGGATACGAGGAGTTTTAAATTGATCCATAACTCAGATGTCAGCTGTCTGTGTGTGTGTGTGTGTGTGTGTGTGTGTGTGTGTGCGTGCGTGCGTGCGTGCGTGCGTGTGTGTGTGTGAATCGTGGGAAGCTCTCCCAGCAAACACCGAACCCCTCTCTCAGCAGAGTGGGGAAGCGTGCTGTCCTCGGATGGGCGGACTGCTGCGGTTTGTTAGTTTTTTTTTGGATTTCATCAGAGCGCCGCCTCGCAGCGAGCGAACAGCCCTCCCAATCAAACCATGACTGACGGCTTGGCAGCGAGCCTCGCCTTCGCCTGTCGTCCGCTCTTCTCCTCGCCACAGGCTGCACGAGGAAATGATTTCTGTCATCTTACCCTCTCTCATCCCCATTTTTAATCATTCTTCTTCCGCCGCTTCCATCTATCTGCTTATTTCCTGGCTCTTTTGTCAGCCTCAGTTTAATTCGCCGTACACCTGTTGACTCTCATCTCCTCCCCCTCGCTGCCCAATCTAAATGTTAATGTCACGGCTGGCCTCTCAGCCTCCTCCCCGCAGAGCCCGGCTCTCCGCTCAGACCGGCCTGTTTCTGTGGAAGTGCTCTCTGGGTGCAGTTTGCTGTTTGTTGCAGGACGAGAGCGGATGTGTTGTCAGCAGGCGCGGCCTCCACGTGGGCCACTTTAGCAGGAGATGAACAGAACTGTCTGCTGGCGCATCACTGTTGTTTTGTCCATTTGTTTCGTCCACTTACGAAGCTGCAAATCAATCTGTGGAGAGAATGGATCAAATGTTTTATTGGTGGCTGAAGCTTTTTTTTTTTTTTTTTTTTTTTTTTTTTTTTTGTTCTTGTTCTTTCGTCCACAAAAACACCCTTTGCCTCTCTCCTCCCGCCTCTCTCAGCTTTCTCTCAGCTGTGGTTTGATGGGGGAGAAAAAAAAAAAAACCAACACTTACAGACAGTGCACACATTGCTAAATTGCTTACAGGACACACTGTTTGTCGGCAGGGCACAATGCACACATGCTATCAGAGGCTGTTCAGTAAAACCTTCCCCAGACGAATCAGTGTTTTCCCAGACTGCAGATTAGAAACCACAGTGTACAAAGCGGCGGCGGCGGCTCCATTAAGCTTCCTGCTACATGGAAGATAAAAAATGATTCTTAAGTTCTATTTAGCACATAAGCTGCGACCTGTTTTACTCGTGACAGCGCTGTAAGATAATCACATGTTACGCGTTCCATGTTAAAAAAAAGCAACGTGCATGAACCTGGCTGATTTTTAGCATCAGATGTTCCCAACATGTTGGATTCTTACAAACAGATGAGGATTTCAGCTCCGGTAAATTCTCAGATAAAAGACGGGAATTGATTTATTCCTAATGCGCCACACAAACAGGTGAAACCAGGATAAATAGCAGGTTAAACCAGTAAGTGGGAGCAGGTCGAATAATGTGACGTCTGTGAAACACTGTTTGGGAATTTGCAGTTTATTCCTTGTAATGACAGTTTTAGAGAAAAGCCAAAGATTTCATGTTTATTGGTGCCGACTGTGAAAAATGCATTGCGTGTGGACAAGCGTCAATTTTGTGTCAGCACAGGCTTTAACATTTCCTGCAGCTCTCTAACAACATCACAGTGTGACTGAAGCAGCTGTTGGGCCTTTTGTTTTTCTTCTAGTAACCATGTCTGGACTGACCATGACTGGCCTCCGTCCCACTGTTTCCCTGCTGTTGTAGCTTTTCTATCTTTTTCTCTCTCTTTTTTTTTTGTGTGTAAACTTGCTTGTCTCTTTTTCCCCCTCCCTCCACAGCTTGGCCTCTCAGTCCAACTTGCTCTTTGGCAGGGAGGAGGGCCTCTGCTGGTACTGTACTCTCTACACCTCAGTCACACGGCTGCAGCGCGTCGTATTTCCCAAAATATCTGCTGCACAGAGGAACTTTAACTTCTGCTGAAAACTAGAGACGTTCACTACGAAAAAACATGAGTGATTCCTAAGAGAAATAAAAACGTTTCAAACGAGAATCAGTTGAGAATTAGAACAAAACGAAACATGTCCACAGTATTTTAGAGTTCATCTAAATTTAAACATCTTTAATCAAATTTAAACATCTGGATGGTTTTTGGTTCTTAAAACCCACAAATATAATCTTCTTATGGATCAACACTTCCAATCAAACACACAATAGATAAATAAATAAAACTCATACACACTCAAACACATTTAATGAAGTCATGAAGTACTGATTTGAATTTAATTGAGTAAGAGTCATTTTTGTAGTTTCCTCAGAAGAGCAGAGCATTTTGGGAAACGTGTCTGTATCTCACCACACTGTGAAACGAGTGTCTGCTTGTGGCTGTGCTGGCTGTGCTGTTAGCTCTCGTGAGGTAGCCTGCCGCTCTCTCGCCTTCATCACTGTCACCGACCCAGCTGACTCGGCCCTTTTTCTTTTTTTTACTCGCCGTAACAAGGGCCCCCCCCCTCCGTGTTGCACGCGCATCCATCTACTGCGGCTGGCGGAAGCCGTGACGCGCAAGGTTTGATGAAGTGGGTACAGCGGGAGACGGAGCGAGCCTCAGCACTGCCGAGGGATTTATATAAATGTGTGTGTGTGTGTGTGTGTGTGTGTGTGTGTGTGTGTGTGTGTGTGTGTGTGTGTGAGTGAGAGAGTGTGTGTGAGTGTGAGAGTGTACAGGAGGGAAGGAGCATTTGTATGTAAGACAGCAAGGGTACACGAGTTCAAGAGAGTGTGTGTGTGTCAGTCGTAGGAGGACAGCGAGCACACCGAGTGGCGCAGACCCAGATCACCTGGAGGAGTGCTATCTTAAACCCCCCTCTCAGTCTGCCAGTAATTGAGGGAATATTAGAGATACAGTGCTGCAGATGGCTCATGATATGACATATTAGAACACACCCGGGGGGCGAAACGCAGTAATTGGGGGCTTCAAATTCAGATCGACCGTGTCAAGCTGAGAGAGGGAGAGGGAGAGAGAGAATGAAGCACAACGCAGCGAGCCACAGTGCAGCGTCAACAGCCGGCGTCTGGCTCGGTGACAGGTTCGACTCAGCCTCCAGCCAACGGAGGAGGAGGAGGAGGAGGAGGCGGAGGAGGCTGAGAGTGGGGGTGAGGGGGTGGAGGGGGGGGGTTGATCAAAGACGAGTGGCAGGTAGAGGCGCAGACACTGACACAGATGTAAAAGCTTTTTGGCTCATGATTTTTGTCCCGAGCGTCTCAGGGCGAGCGCAGGATGATGGAGTTATTTAGCTGTGAAAAACTTCATGATGATAAACCTCAGTTTCTTTTTTTTTTACCATCCGTTAATCCTTAAAACTCCTGGATGTGTTAGTCACACTGTACATTCTGTACATATGTATGTACCATATTTCAGTCTCACCAATAACTGATCTGAACGACGGAGTGAGACGCTCGGCACACGGAGTCGCAGCCTCATGAACGAGACATCTTTTCTATTATCACAAATCCGCACCGACCCTGAATGGGCCGCTCTTGTTTGAGAGGAAAGCAGAGGAGTCTCTAACTCTCAAGTGTTAAATCTTTATAATGAGGTTAGCGAGCTGAACACTGAATTAGACAGCTGCAAGTTTTTTTGTCAGTGACATCTTCTCATGCATTCTCTGACTTCTTCTTCAGACCTGGGGGTGTGTGTCTGGGTTTAAACGTCAGGAAAAAGGTGTTGTGTGTAATCACAGCCTCAGGTGCTTTATTTTGGGGTTTGTGATGATAATAGCATTAAAACTCAAGTGGAACCAAATATTTCCACAGTCACGTAAAAAAAATCTGAGCTGTGATGCAGCTATTAGTAAAGTTAGAAGGAGCAGACAGATGTTGAAATCTGTTCGCCAGCAGCTTGTCGTGCCGGGGAAAACCTGAACACAACAGAAATGTTCTGTGGACTGACGCTCACGTTCGTCTGTTTCTGCATCTGGTGTAGAGTGAGTGTGTGTTCGCACAAGGAATGCGAGAAAGACGTCTCACCTGGCGGGTCGAACGTATTTTACAAGCTCTTTGAATCGCTTTTTTTAAGTTGTGCAGATGTGAATGAGCCGAATATACAAAGTGCGACAGTGTTTTGGCTGCATGGCTTATGGCCTGTGCTTTGGTGTGACCTGAGATGTGTAGTCCCTGTTTGTTCTGTGTGTCCGTGTTCTCCTTGTGCTCGGGTCCAGTCAAGCCCGGTTTACAGCGCTGCCTGGTGTCTTTGGTCTTTGTCTTTGAAAGTGGCTAGCTTATCAAAATAAAAGCCCCGGTTTCTGTTTATCAGCACACGGTGATGCATTCACGACCATTCTTTGAATTTTGTTGCAGTATTGGCTGAACTCTTTGTTTCATCCCTGCAAACTGACTGTTGAAGCGTTCAAGGAAAACACACACAGGTGTATCTGGAGCTATGCACCTGATACTGTCGGTGGTCTAACTCTTTGTTTCCATCTCTCTCTCTCTCTCTCTCTCTCTCCTCTTCTTTCTGTCTCTCTCTCTCTCTCTCCAGGCCGGTGGGCCACATACCTCAGGGCGCCGCACTGACAGTCAACACGAACCCCAACGTCAACATCAAGTCCGAACCCGTCTCGCCAAACCGCGACCGCAGCACCCCCAGCTCCACCAGCGGCGGGGGAGGCGGAGGGGGGGGCCAGGGTCAAGTCCAGGGACAAGGTCTGGTGTCGGTCGCCTACCCTGGCACCCTGCGCCTGGAGGCGGGAGGTCAGGGCCGCTCGCCCGTCGACAGCCTCAGTAGCAACGGCAGCTCGTACGAGGGCAGCGACCGGGACGACGGCACCCAGGGTCGAGCCGGGGGTCCGGACTTCCACCACCAGGCCGGCGCCGGGGCCCAGCAGCCCACCATGGTCCTCATGCGGCCCCCGTCGGCCGAGCCCCAGGAGCAGGACGGGACCAACGTCAAGAGAATGAGACTGGACGCCTGGGTCACATAAAGAGATGACGAGAGAGGGATGGACGGACAGATGGAGGATGGAGATGTGTACTTGTGGCTTGTGTACATGCCCCCACCAGCCCCGACGCCCCCCCACCCCCCTTCCCCCCAGTCTCCCTACCTGTGCATACACACACATACACACATACACACACACACACACCACACACACACACACACATTATACCCGCCATCGACCCCGTGACCGACTGTCCACACAGGAGACTCTGACCTCACATACAAACACAAGCATGCTAACACTCTCATGTTGCACGTGTGGACACTGACGCGCACTTGTACGACAATGTGCATACACATTTGAACTCTAATGTACTTTCACTCACACACACACACACACACACACACACACACAAACACACACACACGAAACCCCGAGGGGTTAAATCCACCAAACCAGGGATTGTTTGTCAAAAATAATCACGACGACGGACTTTACTCAGCTGTATTTGAATTGTGAAGTGAGTGAGTTTTTAATCGGGCCACAGTGGACGGTCAAAACCTAAATTCAGCCACTTGGACTTCTTCTCCTGACAGTCGCAACACGCCGGCCCTGGTCTCCCAGCCGCTGCGAGAGGCTGGTGGTATTCTCCCCTCCCTCGTGTCCTTACTGTCTGTTTATCCACAGTAGGTTTGGCCAAACACGTCGGCGCTGTATTAGGTCAGTGCCGCCAAAATGAGTCCACACGTTTGTACACGTCGGCCCGACCACGGCCGACGTCGCTGTCGCTCTAGATTCTTGTTTGTTTTCTACGAGCCGGGGCCGTTTAGCTCTTTTTAAAGCGTGGAGTTTTGTCCCCTCTGTCTTGACTGTTGATCTTTAAGAGTTTGGATTCGTTTCGGGGGTTTTTAAATATGAAGACACTAAAAAGAAAAACTTGCCTCCCTCCCTCCCCAGCCGAGCCGAGCCGAGCCGAGCCGAGCCGAGCCGAGCCGGCGACCACGTCAACAGGCCGGCGGTCAGGCCCTGTAATGGGACTGACAAACCCCCCCCCTCCCCCAGGTTTTTGTTTAATCTGAAGCGTGCAGACTAGCTGTAAAACGAGGAACATGGTTTGTTGCCGAGGTAAAAGACTTGCTTTTCTTTGAATCAGGGACGAGCTGCAGCAGCTCAACGACACATCCGAGCCGAGCCGGCGACCACGTCAACAGGCCGGCGGTCAGGCCCTGTAATGGGACTGACAAACCCCCCCCCTCCCCCAGGTTTTTGTTTAATCTGAAGCGTGCAGACTAGCTGTAAAACGAGGAACATGGTTTGTTGCCGAGGTAAAAGACTTGCTTTTCTTTGAATCAGGGACGAGCTGCAGCAGCTCAACGACACATGACGCAGATGCTCCTAGTTTTGCCCACATCGTGTCAACCACAGATGCTGAGATCGGCGTGTGTGTGTGTGGTGTGTTTGTGTGTGTGTCTGTGTGTGTGTGTGTGTGTGTATATGGGTTTGTTACCTCAACTGGTTGTTTTTTTTTTTTTTGTTTTGTTTTTTGTAACAAAAGTGATTTGGGCAAAAATATTCATTCTCAATTTCATCCTTGAACACACCTGCAATGCACACAGCAGAAATTATTTTTGTGAAGCGACTCATGTTTTGAATAGATAGCTGATATTCAAAGGGGAGAATCGTGAGGTACCATGTATATAAGCAATCTGTAACCTTTGTGGCTTTTGTGTGACAGGGATAAGGTGTTTTTGAAGGTTTAAAATAAAATAAAATAATAAAAAAAAAAACGTAGATCATATACAAGTATATATTTAAACAGCTTCAGGCGGTAGCAAGGGCAGCTCTGCGGGAGACTACATCAGACGACAGGGATTGTATATATAAACTATATATTCGGCAGGATATCCCTTAACGAGGCAGAAAAAAAAAAAACAAGCAAACAGGTTGATTCTCAGTGGATCTCTCTCTCTCTTATTTATGCGTGTATATAAAGTGTAATGTGTCCACGAGCCAAGAGAGGGTGCTGTGGAGGCAGAAAGGGAAGACGTAGTAGCCGTGGTGACTTGGACTGTTTTGAGTGAGCAATGGTTAGGACTCTGTCAGTGATGGAGCGCACTTTACCTGAACCCCCCCCTCTTCCTCCTCCTCCTCCTCCTCCTCTTCCCCTCCCCCGGACACCTTAACACACCTGACCCACCGACACACACACACACACACACATAATGGCACAGACACACTAGGGTTGGACTGATATATCTGACTGGCTTAAAAAAAATCTAATTATCATCCAGTTTGCACTTTTATTTTTTATTTAATCCTCCAAATGATTTGTTTTAAATAATTTATTACTCAACATCAACCAATCAGAGCTGCTGTTGCAGCCTCTGTGGGCGGCACACTTTCTGCCGCTTTGAAATTAATAATTAATTAATTTAATTTAGTTTTATTACAAAATTTGTGAGACAAAATATGAAGGAAGAGGGTACAGTATTTATTTATGTCCGCTCTGTACGTCAAACGTTTGCACAGACAGTCACTTGGACTCAAGGATGAACTGATTTAGAATTCGGTGGTCAAAGGTCAAAGGTCACCGTGACCTCACAAAACACGTTTCTGGCCATAATTTAAGAAATTCACACACGAATCGTGGATAAAATGACGAAGAAGTGACGACCAGAAGGTCAAAGGTCAACTTCTCTGTGACATCGTAACGTTCTGCAAAAACACTTAATACTTTAAGTTCCTACAAAGTCTTCACTACATGTATCACATGAGCCTGGACAGACACGTTTGCAGATGAAATTACTGGACAATCTAATGAACATTTTCTAATCTTTTTAAAAGTAAAATCTGCGTAGGACAAGTTAATTGTAAATTTAATTAATCACAGACTATAAATGTTTCTTTTTTTTTTCTCACATTAACAACTGAAAAGTCCAAATTAAAAACTGCAAACTTTATTTCATCACTCGTCCACCTGAGGATCTGAATTACTCTTTAAAGGCTGTTCTGCTCTTTCTCAGATATAATCACTACTTTATTATTAAGTCGTTTTTCGTTGTATTAAATTATTGAGTACGTGTGACGTCAGTACGAAGAAGCCAGCATCAGTCGACCTCTAGAACGCACACACAGATACACACGATGAAGCGAGCCAAGGATGTTTTTTCGAGGTTTACCTTTTCCTCCGATTAAAAGCCATGTGTCTATATTTACAAGATCTTTTCCTTCGCCTGTCACTGGCCGGCCGTAGTTTTATATCACAGAGAGGTAAAAAGACTCTGAAGGTAAAAGAGCAGTGGAGGATGTCATTTTTTTTGTACGCTATGAAAGCGGCAAGGGGTGATTTGGGGTTTAGTGGGTAGATTTCTAAAAAAAAAAAAACACATAGTGGTCAAGAGTGCAGATTCATGTATTTATTTTTCCTAAAAGCACTCTCAGCCTTCATCCAGTTGCTTGTTAAAAGCTTTGGAGGCAGAGTTGGGATATCGCTCCTCGCTAAGCCGGAGGTTTCAGAACGAGTCTTGATCTTTTAATGACTACCTCCCAAATCCAACGCAGACTTGTCGACTTTGGGTTTTACCACATCCAGCCACCGCATCCTTCTCATGGGCAGGCCCTCGTCACCTCCCTCTCACCCCTGTCACTCACTCACTCACTCACTCACTCACCCAGCCCCTCCCCCCACCACCACCACCACCACCACCACCACCACCCCTAAACCTCCCTGGAAGCTTAAAAGACGACACACACACACACACAAAGATAAATACACATTTCATTACACACTCCTCTTCTGTTTACTCCGTCCAGACAGCGGGTGTCAGCGCTCAAATGACAACAAGTCAAATTATTTTCAGGTCATTTCCATGGGAAACACACACACACACACACACACACACACACACACACACACACACACACCCCCATCACACCACCACCACCCCTCCTCTCAGCCTCATCACACACTACTCCCATCATCCTTTCCTCACTTCATCTCTGATTTCTCATTTTCTTTCTCTCCGTCTGTCGCTCACTCGCTCACACACTCATCCACCCTCTGACAAGTCTTCGAGTGTCAATATTGCTTTTCTGAGCGAGTGACAGAGTGAACGTAAACCCCCCCCCTCCCTCGAGTGTAAACACTTTGACTGTTAAGACTGTTGTGCCCTGAGCTTTGAACAAAAAAAAAACAAAAACAAAAACAACAAAACAAAACAAAAAAAAGAGAAAGAACTTGACCCCACGTTTAAGGCGCCAAGCCATAGGTTCGTCCAAAAACTAAACAGAGTGGCATCCTTTGCAACGGGACTCACAGGAGTTCGATCCGTCAGTGGGATGAAAGCACTGACACGTTCTTCAGAACAACACTAGGGGTCGCTGTAATCACAAAACAGAGAGACAATCGTGCTGAAAATATAGTTTTAAGAATCTGCACCCCCCTCCACCCCCCCACCCCTCACCCTCAGAAAAAAAAAACAATACTTCCTCCTGTATAATGATGTTTAGAAGTCTCACTCACTTTCCAGTGTTAATTTGTGCTGGTGACAGTCTGTTTTAATTGTTCTCTGAGAATTGATATTATTATCATTATTATTATTATTATTATTATTATTATTATTATTATCATCATAATACCACAGCTTTTACTGATGGTAACTGTCATGATGATATAGAAATCTGCGTTTTTTTTTTTTTTTGTGTAGGTTAGGCATCTTGTTTTATTTGGAATTTGATTTTATTTTATTATATAAAAATATTCTATAAATATATTTTTTGTTTTCTCTTTTTTTTGGGATTTGTTTTCTTTTCTTTCTTTTTTTTTTCCTTTTTTTTCTTTAAAAAAGGGTGTTACTAATGTTGCACGATTTTTATGACATGAAACAACACAACACAAGCGTAGTGATATTAGTACGTGTGTGTGACTGTGGACGGAGGCGCTGAACGAGTCGACCGCGACAAAAAAAAAATAAAAATAAAAACCGCTTCAATGCTGCAATTTTGAGTCCAATGTACAAACCTCTTTAGTCCACACATGGTGATATGAAGAGGGGGGTGGGCGTGGGCGGGGCGGGCAGTGTGTGACACGTCTAACTTATTTCTGACCAGACACAATGATGTCAATGCATGGGCGTTTCAAAACAAGACAAGAGTGAATCATGTTATAGGAAATAAAATGTAATATCCACACAAATATACATCACACAAGAAATACATTTAAGAAAAAAAAAAAAATGAAATTGAAAAAAGTTTAAAATAAATTATAGCTAATATATTGTGTTCGGCTAGTCTGCTTTTTTGTTGTAAAGATAATTTTTTTGTTGTTTTTGGAGAATGATATACAATTTGTGTATATTTTCATAAATAAAGTATGCACTGATATGTTATTACAAATTCTATACTGCTTTTACAAAAAAAAAGTGTTTGTTATTGTACCAAAGTATCCATTGGTCCCCTCTTACCCTCCTCCCCTTTTTGCGTATGTTTTACCGTATTTTATATATTAAATAGACAAGTTGACCTACAGAGAAGTTTTGAGTTTGTGTGTCATACTGTGTCTCTCTGCTCCGCACTACCGTGTCGCCACCACTAGATGTCACTCTAATGTTTGCAGAGTGGTTGTGCAGTTAAAAGCTGCCCAATGGGCCCAGAAGCAAAACATCAGCTGCTCTCTCTCAACAAAAGCTGCTGTTTCTAATATAATAATATGAATATTTCTTTTTCTTTTTTTTTTTATCTGAAAAGCTTTTAAAGAAATAAATAAAAATAAGGTGAATGAATTTCCTCAAATCATAATCTTCACTTTCACATGAGGAAACCAACACAGTAAATGCTCTTTTCTCAAGATCCCAAACTAAACTAAACCTGAGTTTACGTGTCATTATTTTAATGAAACAAGTGCAGACAGTGGTTCACTGCTGGGTTTTTATAGTGTTGGTTTGTAAACTGTCACTTAATACTGATTTTCCGTGAGTGTACTTTGTGGTCCTGCAGGAGGGAGAACTGCATGTAAAGGTACATTTTCTTTTATTTTGATATTTGTAGTATTCTGAGAGATAGATCTACAATTGCATTTTAATTGGCGGAGCAGTTAGTGAGTCTCCCGTCGCCCCAGTGCAACCAGATTAAAGACGGATATTAACATGCGTCAGTCAGCTGATAGTGACACGTGGAGCCACTTCAAGCGCAGATCGATAATTGAAGCTCAAAAGAGAAATACTTTGTTCTTCCCCTCCTCGTCCTTGTGTGTCCACAGGGGTCAGAGCTACAGCAAAAACGGTCTGACACTAATCTGTGACTCTTGGATATGTAAACAAGATTGACTCGACTTACCCATGGAGCTGGAGAGGCTTTAAATCTTTGCTCAAAGACGCTTCAGCAGGGTGGACGCTGGCCGACACGCGGGCCTGGGGTTCTGCCTCCAGAAAAACTACAGTTCAATAAAAAGAGAGAAGAACTGAGCTGGGATGAAAACACAACTTTCACACATACCTCAGCTGGTTTTTCCAGGATGTTTTTTAAAAATACATTTTGAAAACATTTAAATATAACAAGCTTGATTCCTGGAGATAAATCACATGAAAACAGTTTGTTGTATCTCAAATAGTTCCTCCTTCATGTCGACATCAGGAGTCAAAACTCAGAATCAAAGAACGAAGTATTTTGTAATAATAGGTAAAAAAAGCTTTGCAGTGTGTCGGCTAAGAATAATTATTTGGGTGATCGTAGGGAAACGGTGCGTGTCAACTTTAATCACCGGCAGAATACAAAACAGGAGAAATAATTACCTGCACCCCCCTCCCCAGCTTTTCAAACAAGTCAATTTGTTGAAGTCTATTTTTATGTTGCACTTAGAAAAACAGAGACGAAGGCGACCAATGAGAGAGCAGGAACAGGTTCGTTCGGGCTAAGTCTAATCAGAAATACGTCTTTGAGATGTGCTGAGCTCGGGAGTAAATACATGAGACTGACGCTGAGACACAACTAAGTACATTTACTCAATTCTGAGACGTGCAAGATTGTGCAACACCACAAAATTAAATTACCCAACAACATAGATAACAATAGTGGTTTTAAACCACTGAGACCAAACTACTTTAACAAAGAGTGAATGTTGGACTTGAAATCCTCAGGTGCGGTAAGTAGGTTAGTATGTCTCATTTGTTTCGGATGTGAACACTTCTGTCACCACTAACAGCACCAATAAGCTTTTATGGTTTCAGCAAACACTAGATATGAAGTTGTAAATGTGAAGCTGGAGCGACGTGTCCAGTGTGAGCGATGCAGGGCCTGCAGACGACATGTCGGTGGTGGTGGCGGTGGCGACGACGACTCCCTGCGCAAACGTTCGCCCCAAACCCGCCCGGCACTGACTGACCTGCAGGCCGTCAGCTGGCAGGGGCAGCTGGTTTGTCCACAGCAGCCGTCAGGCTCACGTCTCAGACAGACACACACTCCTGGCTCAACAGGCGGCTAATAATAACCACACACACACACACACGGCCCAGTCAGCATCCAACTGGACAGTCCAGGGCATTGTCTGCCAAACAGTCACCACATTTCCTGCTGCTGAGCAACGGGTCTGTGTGAATGCACCTAAAGATAGCACGTGTTAGTGACTGGATCCTGTTTTTCTACGTCTTTTTATCTACAGTTGCAGTTGCGATTGTGGTGGTGGTTACTGACGGAGACAGGGAAGCAGTGGCATGGATTTCACTCATGGTCTTCCTCTCTGCTTTCCTTTGTGTCCTGTGTGTTCATGGGTGTGGCCTGTCATATGTCTAACTTCATTTCCTCGCACTAATTAGATTGGAGTGTGGGCATCTGCCGAGCAGACGCGCACAGATACACAGCAGCAGAGGAAATAACCCGCCTCCTGCCTCCATCTGATCACTGACACTCATCATAATGCATTCAAGTCTTTTTTAATGGAAGACAGGTTTGTTTTTCCTGAGGTTTAATTCATATTAAATCACCAACTTGTGGAGAAAAGAAAAAAAAAACCCATTCATACCTGCAGAAAGACTCTGTGGATTTTTAGATTACAGCTGGTGGAAGCCTCTCAGTGATAGTGGAGCTCCAACATTCGGCACAGCTGAAAGTCTTCCTCTCCTCCTTCCTGCGCCTGATTGTAATAATTAAACTGAGCGTTGCAGTGTGTTAAAAGGGAACCAGGATAATATTTTCACCTTTCATATACAAGACAGTTTCAGCAGGGAACCCCTCACTAAGTCCACGAGTTTATCATCAGCCAAGTTTCCATTCAAATATCAGTTACATCATGTTGTCGCTCCTTCTTCTTCTGCGATGGTTTAATGGCAGCGACCGGAGAATTAGCTCCAGCAGCAACAGTAATGGATGGAAACAGGCATTAATTCGTATTTTTCTTTGCATTATTTCGTTTTGTTCAAACAAACGAAAAATGATGTGGGAAGTCTGACATTCCTGTTCCCTGCACTCTGAATGATCTGAGCAGAAATGTGTCGAACGTAAATGTTCCTTTGTGAAGTGGTTTTGTCTTTGATCTCTCAGCACTGAATTTTTCCGGGGCGTCGAGCTTCAGAGTTGTATTCAGCGCCGAATACTAATAATGCAGAATTAAGACATTTATTGTAGCGTCTTTGAAGCTGCTTCGAGGACAGTTCATCACCGGCCAGAAACCACCACCCTCACCCAACCCCCACCCCCCCACATGACACCAAAGGTCAGGTTCCAAATAGCTCGTTTATCTTCAGATCAAATCAAATCAAATCAAATCAAATCAAATCAAATCAAATCAAATCAAATCAAATCAAATCAAATCAAATCAAATCAAACCCATACTGAGGAGTGTCATTTTGATAAGGGTGACACAGCATCAGCCCTCATCAGTAATAAAAACACATGACCGGGGACTCAAACATCCAGGTCACGACCTTTGCTAATATTGTCCTCGTGAAAGGATTACAGTCTTTATTTTCTATTCACGAGTCATTCCCACACGGACCTGCAGCTGTCGATAACAGATTGCACACCGCGGTGCAACCTCTGCTCTATTTTAATACGGGCTGGTGACCGATGACTTGCTAGGCAGGAAGTGGTGATGTCGTAATGCAGTCAGATGCCTGAAGCCCTGTAGTCACGGAGATAGAGACTAGACAACAAGGAGTGTTTAGGTGGGGCACACAGCTGCTCTTTCAGTCTCTGAGCATGACATGCAAAAGAGTTGTAAATAGCTTTCGAGCTTACGATCACCTGTCAGACTACAACAGGAAGCTAATGAGCAACAAGAGAAAAGACAAAAGAGATCTGATTTCCACCTACGCTTCCGCTTTCATCAGAGGTGACGCCTCTCTCTCTCTCTCTCTTCCAATAAACCCAGACTCTTCAGTTCACCTTGCCCTCCTCTGTCTGAACAGGGCCGGTGTTGTCGATCACCTCTCACCGCACCCCGACAGACAGCGGTGTCAACTATAAAGCAAAATATAAAGCATCCGAGGAAGGTTGAATCAAGGGCGACTGGGCTGTAGATGGATGAGAGATGGAAACATCTACAACCAAGTCCAGTTGCCCTCAATTCAGCTTTTCTCGGACAACCTCGACCTGGATGAGTGTGAATCTGTTGAGAATGACACTTGAGACACTACAGAATGTGACCCTTTGATTTGGATGACATCATGGTGTTTCCTCTAGTCTTACTTCAAGTCCAACTCAGACTCTCCATGTGCAACACGTGAGTTGAAAGTAATTTGGCGTCTGTCAGAGATTGAACTTGTTACTCAGTGGTACTATATGTTAACTTAACTGGAGAACCCAGCGCAGATCCCTCTGTCTCTGTCCAGCTCTGCAGCTCCTCCATCATTCACGCCAACGACATCGAGAGTAAATCAATGGAGACAGGATGACGGATGGCAGATGGCTGCAGGAGCACACATGTGCACTGACCACCACAAAGAGCTTCAAAAGGTTTACGTGTCTCTTAATGGACTCGTACAAACACACCTCCCCCCTCGTGTTAATGAGCGGCCACTGGTCACGGCTGGACCAGTGGAGCGTGTCGGTACTCGATGTGTCTTCAGCAATATCTGCACATTTGCTGCATTTAGATCTGATTTATCCCTGTGAGAATCACAGCGCCAAGACCTGAGGACGCATCAGTGACGCAGTTCGAACATCAGAACAATAATAAAACACCAGAAGTGCCTCTAAAACAGAAGTAGATGGACAGTGAAACACGGGTGGTCGTTATTCATCTGTCTCTACATGTATCTGTAACTGGTTATAATCGGCCAAAGGCGTACAGTATATTCTGGCTGTGCTGATAAATCGCCACGAAACACAACGATACTTCATCAGCAGCCGCGCCAGGATCCGTGGTAACCAGGGAGCTTGTTAGTGAAAACTTGGCACGCCGTAAACACGTGTTGTTGACGGTTGGTTTGACCTTCGCTAACAGGGTTTTTACTGCGTCGAGTTGCCAAAAGAATAAAAAAAATGATTCATGCAGCCATCAAAAGATACTTCCAACCTCCGCGACGATTTAGCAGTGACTCCCAATCTGTGCCAAATGTCAGTGCCAGACTAACTTTTAACTACACAAAGGTTTGTATTTCCTTGATGCTTGTTTAAATGCAGCCATCCTGTATTAGTTCAAGGAAAACTCCTTTAATTAACATCTTAACTAAAACATTTTTTTTTTTGTAGACGAAAGAATGAATCGGATCAAGCTGCATTTTGCTCATTAAAAAGTAATTAGTTTACCAAAAAAAATTGCCATAATATTTCATATTTTAATTTATTAAATTGTCTATATTCCACAGTATCTAATAAGCTGAAGAATACCTCCCAATCATAAATCACTTTTGCAGCATCAGTTGTAAAAGGACCTTAAATGTGACTTGTAAATATGTCATTTGGAACATTTATTTATTATTTAACAGCCTTTTTTTTTAATGAAATATTCTTCTTAAGTCTCTAAAGGACAGAGTCCACATCGTTTACAAAGACTGGAGCCGAACACACATTCAATGCACATGAACTAAAGGTCAATAAAAGCTTAAAGAAAAGCCTGAAGTCACTGCTGGCAGATGGGCATGTGTTAATATGTAGTCTACTGAAACATTATGTATTTTCTCTCCCGTGATACCAGTTAATATTTGGAAAGGAATCAGGACTTGAATCTCATCTGTTGCTGCTGTAATCCGGAGGCATTAATAGTTTGTCTCATCACAGTTTGTGAGTGTGTGTGTGTGTGTGTGTGTGTGTGTGTGTGTCTTGGTAGGACATTTCTATTGATGGGTGGAGAATAGGAGCATGCCAGACAGCTGCTGTAATACCATTCCAGCACTTCAGCCATCTCACAGTGAATAAGGCTGTCTGTGGTTTCCTCGCTCACTCAAGCTCTCATTGGGCAGATTTGGGCAGCGAGGAGGCGAGCGCCCACTAAAATAGCCGCCATTGTTTGGTAAACTGACTAATGAATGACAGGGGGGGGTGGCGGAGGAAGTGGGGAGGGTGAGAGCGGGAAGGAGAGGAGCTGAGGTCACACATTGTTCCCTCTTTCGCTCTTTTGCCTTGACCGTCCCATGGGATGGCGGTCTGCATGTGGAGGGCCCCGGTGCTGCTTTGTTAGCTCGCCTGCTTTGAGGTCAGTGAAGCTGAGATGTTGCCAAGTCACAGACACACACACAAACACACAGACACACACACAGACACACACACACAGAGCTTCACAGCCTTCCTCAATGTAAACCCCCAGAGCAAACAGGGATGGTTGTTGCTGGAAGGCAGCGAGCAGCTGGTTTCTTCACCTCGTCTTAACGATGCAACTGCAGAAGGTTTATAGTTTTAGAGGCCGGATCTGGAAAGAGCTTTGTAATTTTGGTGCCTGTTGTAGAGAAAATATAAATATTTTAAACAATGACTCCATTTAAACCTCCAAGTGAATTACACTGGAACCTTTACTCTCCATAAATACTGGATTGTATCTTACTTACAGACACCTTTCACAAACTCAAGTGCACTAATTGAACACGTCTGTATTTTCCCCTATAATTAATATAATATATAGTTCTTCCCCGGAGACTTGTAGGAAATTATTAGAACATTTAACACCTGTAAAATTAAGATTTTCACCTTTGACCTAAAGCAAAGTTCTTGTGTATAAGACTGTAAGAGTTAATGGGTTCAGGCTCTCACTAATTTGCCAGTATTTTAATTTGCTAAAGTAAAGCTAACAGGATGCTAATAACAAATCCCCATGAACTCTTCCATCCAAATGAACAGTGAGTTTTATTAGTGATCAGTGGAATCTAATTGATTTCCAGATGACAAACCCAGTCTGACGTGGCCTGAATAAAACATTTGGAATAAAAATGGACTGAATTTGAAACAATATTTTGTTTACACCTACTTTGGTGATGTCAGTATGTGACGTGTAGTATGAAGGAAAACGAGTCAACAAGGTACAACAACAAAGAGACTCGGAGTGTATTACGTAATCTACAGTTTATTTTGGACTGTAATTGTACCGCAGGAAAAACTTTATGGGCAGAAATAAAAAGTGAAACCGATTTACTTTTCTTCTCTCCTCCGTCTTCAGACCAATCAAACAGAAACAAAAACATTTGCTTCTTTAAGTTGGTCATTTTGAATATAAACCTTTTTACAACCAACCACTCATTCATTGTGTCACATGTAAAACATGCAGAGGTGAGTCAGCTGTTGTCCAGTGAAATGAGATAACTCAGTAGCAGAAACACTCTACAAGGAATTCTACCCCTCCGGTCTCATTGATTCCCATCAGTCAGTAAAATCAGATTAGACAGCGATCAATAAACGCTTTGACTTTCAAATGACATTCTTTGTTCTCTCCCCATGCTGTTCCTGCATGCAACAAACTCCCAACCCTCTCCCACATGCACACTGAAAGACTGAAAGGGCTGAACAATTAGGAGGAAGAAAGAAAGAAAGGTTAGTCAAATGTGTCACTTTAAGGAAACAAGGCGAGAGCTCAGTGTCCTTACAGATAGAATTGGCACATTGGTGGTTCGCGTCGTTGAGGTGCGCACCAAGGCACGACTTTGGTTTTGGTAGTAAATGCATTTCTATAGAAAACAGAAGTTTCCTCAGACTAACACTGAAAAGGTCTAAAAGTGGTTTATCTGAAACTGGTCTCGACTTTTCATACTGTTTCCTCCCCGGACGACCAGGATTCACCCTCGACGTCAGACTCCTCGGAGTGGACCAACTCCCCGTCTACGACATTTCTACACATCAGCTGCTTCACCTCGGAACGCATCTGTGTCTGCTCCGCTTTAGCAGCCAGGGCTTTAGACGGGTCAGTGTCCACCCTGGTGTTCCCATTAACCACATTCGGGTCGTCTGAATTCCCCCAAACGAGGTTGTCGCCAAAACCTAGATCTTGATTGGTCTGTTCGGCTGCTTCGTTACACGCATCATCTGGTTGATAGGCGGCGCCGGTCTCTAGGGAGGACACCCAGAAATCATTCTTTATACCAGAGTCCTTCACCACAAAGATATCGTTTTCATCAGGTGCACTGTCCGGTGAAATCTCAAGGGCTTCCTCTTTACACATCATGACACCTTCATCACAGCCTCCGTCATCATGGAGGCAGGTTTCAGCCGAGTCAGGCGCGTTATCACATTTTGGATCATGTTCAATCTGATCTCCGATTTCAAATTCTTCACTTGGGTTCTCCAGGACTTCCCATTCAGCTGTTTCCGGAGCATCAGGAAATGCCTGACAGTCTACAGCTTCCTCAGCGGGATGTTCCTGAGAGTCGGACGCCTCTTCGGGTACGACGTCTTCCACCTCGGCGGGGGCGGCCACATCCTGCGTGTTTTCTTGCGATGCGGAGTTCGGTTCCTCCATGTTGTCGATTTCCTCCGTATCAGGCCTGCTGGTGACGTCACTCATGCCAGAGCAATCCTCTGTTACATCAGCGTGCGTCACCGTGGAGACATTGTGTTCATCCACTTCCTCTCTTTTCTCTTGCTGGACCTCCTCATCAGCGAGAGTGTCTGTGTGAGTCATTACCACTGATGAGTTACTGAAATACCAGTTCTCATGAGGCTGATCTATTGTTGCAGAGGAAGATACAAGTTTGCCATTTTCCCACAGTCCAGACTCTGCACAGAAAGACTTGTCTTCTGTTTTTATTCGTCCGGCCTCTTCTTGCTCTGTCGTTTCCTCGGCAGACTCGCTCTCACCCACCTGCTGCTGCTGCGCGAAGCGAGCACTGTAGCTGTCTGTGGATAGGTTCTCCAGTTCCTGCTCCACAAGTCTGTCCGTGTCCAACTCCTCGCCGTAGTCTACGTCTGCGGGTGCCGCGGGTTCGGTCAGTTCTTCGGTCTCTTCGTCTGAATATCCGTTACTGACTTTCTTGATCATTTCTTCTGCTATTTCCTCCTCGTTCACCGGTGTAGCATGCTCACTCACAGTCACACTCTGGCCAACGACCCTGTCCTCAATTTGAGCATATCCCAGGTCAAATTCGTCATCCAGTGCTTCCGCTTCAACTTCCTCGCACAGATCCTCCATGGTTCCAAATTTCTTTGACTTGCCTTCGCTCCACACGTCACATCCCGTCTCTGCCATCTTCTTTTCCTGGTCTCCCTCACTGGACTCACTCTCCTCCATGTGCGATGCCTGAGTGTTGGCGTCGGTCTCGTCGCTTTTGTATCGGATCAGAGGACGAGTGTCAGCGAGGGTGTTGTCCTGAGCGTAGCTGTCGCTCTCCAACTCAGTCCTCCATGACACACAGACATTTTGAGAGTCCTCCTCTTCATCATCATCATCATCTTCTTCTTCTTCATTGTCAGCAGGCGGTACGTTCTCTTGGTATAATGCAGATCTCTCGCTGTCATCATCAACTTGTGTGTCCGTCACTGAGGAGGCCACATTGTCGTGGCTAATTTCTCTCTTTTCATGCTCCGGTTCTCTTGCTGAAATGTCTTCCTCGGGTTCAGCATGTTGTCTTTTTGCTTCTTCTTCTTCTTCGATGCCATCATTGGTCTTCAGCTCAACCTTCCTTTCAATTACACTATCCCATGTATCCATCTCCTCTCCATCAGGGTACAACTTCTCCTCAACATCTGTCTCATTTGTTCCTACCATAGAAGAATTTGTGAATTCTGGTGTTATTTCAACTGCATCTTCATTTGAGCCGTTTTCATCTCGGCTGAAGTCTGTAAATTGGTTGAACACACTTTCTGCATTCTCACATTCGGACACTGGACTGCTCGTCCTGGATCCAAAGGTTGGTTCGAGCACTGCCTCTGTTTCAGAATCTGAGCTCTCCACTTGGGCGTGCTCTGCTGCTTCGCCTGCACACTCTTCACTTGATGCCAGCGCATCAATCGGAGCACGTGGCTGTTGCACGTCTTCCTTTTCAGCAGCACCGTCAATAGACACATCATTATCAGATTGATCCGGGAAAACACAGGGCCGCTCTGTCACGCTGACGTGGAGTGGTGTAAGGTTGGGTGATGTAAACTGGTGGTGGCTAATTTCATCGAAGGCTGGCTCGCTGCTGTGGACGGACTTCACCTCATAACCAACAACTGATTCCATAACTGTTTCATCACAAGTTTCATCATTTTCACCTTCTTTGGTCCCTGATGTCGTTTGAGCAAAAGCCTCCTGCTCATTAGGAGGCGACAGAGGCTCAGCGTAGGTGACTTTCTCAAGAACCTCCTGTGGTCTGAAATTTTCAACAGCACCATCCTGCAGTATTTTAGGATAAGGGGTCTCCCATGTCGTTGACTTTGTTGGCTCTGCCGCCGCAGGTTTCCGTAGAATCTCGGGAGTTTCGTTGAAAGTTACAGGTTTTCTGTTGCAGAGTGATGTTACAGGTATTGCTGTTGGTGCTGTTGCTGTTATGGCACGGAGAGATAAAAGGGAAGTAGTCTTGTGGGTAGCAGACAGCTGCGTTGGGTAATTCTTTTTAACCCCTCGAGGACAGAACACTGCATCTGTGGAGGAAAAGAGTAGAGCTCATGAATACACAATGAACTGATCTACTGCAATATTGACTTGCACCGATGTCTGAATACACTGGGTTTAAATGAAACCAACCGTATCTTTGTAACAGTGCTGTCAAATGTACTGTATCCTAAGATATTTGATATCTCCACACAGTGCTGACTCGTGCTTCAAATAATCCCTAGTAATCTTCAGGCGACAGAGATACTGTGCATTATTAAAACGTATGTTCTCAAAGGAGTTTGGACAGTAATGGGGAGATATTGATTGTCATTTCCTTTCAGCGCTGTCTAAGTTACCGGAAAGCAATGCCATATGGCTCAATAACCTTTCGGGGATTCTCTTAGGTGGCTTGAATTACAGGACCCAAAGTGCCTGGCTCAGCCCCCCGTCAGCCGGGCTCGCCCCTCCACCTCCACCACTCTCTAGTTAAACTAATACGATTACTAATTATATCAAACATGTCCCCCACTCTGAGGGGCTTTTAGTTAGACAGAGTGATATTACACCTTTACAAAGGGTGAGAATGGAAATAAAGGACGGGATTTATGCAACATGGTAAAACACTGCAGCTACTGACACGGTGCTGATGTGTGGTTATTGTTTGTTTATTTGATTACCTGTGATGGAAATGTTTCTTGGCTGATTTGACAAAGAGACGTCTCCCCTGATGCTCTCATTGTCCAGTAAAGCTCTGCAGAGACAGACAACAACAGAAACAGGTTACATCCTGAAGTTACGGAGAGACGTGTGAATATAGTGACGTTTAGGATCTGGATGAGCACACGGAGCGGTGGGCGGGAGCGGGAGCGAAGGGGAGACTTTTGTTGCTCTGGAGCAGCAGGAACAGACTGAGGTCTGTTGTTATGGTAATGAAGGAAAGGCCTCGCCATTGAGGAGCCATCTGCAGCACACAAACCTCTGCCATCAATTCCTCACACACACACACACACACACACACACACACACACACACACATAATGACAGCAGATATTATGAGCAGCCCATGCAGCACTAATACCACTGCGACCGCACCAGTCTCCATTCCAACACATACTCTTATAATTAGCTGCATGTTTAGCATATTAACTCCATCTGCATTTCTTTACAAGATCCTGAACTACACAACATCTGGGTATAAGAACAGTTTCATGTGCAGTGAATGACATTGAAATTTGTCCTCTAGTTATGCCCCCCCCACTCCCCCCA
>NW_019174690.1:1348963-1387192 GCF_002260705.1 Seriola dumerili
CCATCCCTCCCCTCCTCCCATCCCCCATCCCGTTCCCCTCTGCTGTTATTCTAGACTCCCATAGCTCATAAATCGGTAGCTCTTCACTAAAGGGTGAGGGTCAATATTTTGAGGAGGTGGGGGCCGGAGCGAGGAGACGCCACCATAGAGCTCCATAATGGATAAGTTAGTCTGTCCGAGGACAACAGAAGCTGCTGTCTCAATGAGATGACCTTTAGTCCGGACGGCTCTTTATTTGTCAGCTTCTCTCCCCGATGGATGGAAGGCTGTTCGTCTGCGCTGTTAGTGAGCAGCAGCGTTTGAATAGGTTAAACTAATCCCCTAAATCAGAGCCGACGTGGTGGTGATGATAGCTGAGCCGGACACACCATTTGGATTTGTGGAACCAAATCTGACCCTGAGGCGTCCGAGCTTCACATAACTTGTATTTGATTATTTAATATGTGATACTTATATCATTTCCACTAAAGGAACATACACAGGTATTCATTTCATTTAATGAACCTGAGTTCCTGGAACTGGATTTTTTTTTTACGCCACACCCTACGATGGATGATGGCATAGTTCTTCTTTAAATTATGTAATATTTACATGTTGTAATCGGACACCTTTGAAGCCAGATACAAAGGAGGCTGCGACTAAAAGTTAGCTGAGCATGAAGGATCGCCACGTGATTGTGACTGTGAGTGAATCGTTTTCTTCACAGTGGTTAAAGTAAAAAGATGTTGTTGAAAATCGATTTTAGTCAGCTCCCGTGAAAGCGTGAGTATACAAGCATCTTTGGGCATGTTAAAATCAACATTAACTAGCATTCATCACCCATCTGTCTGACATCGGGTTAGTTCCATAGATCAGCGTCCTCAATGTGAAGTTTTAGTGCATCAGAGCATGGAGCCACAGTTTCCCCTTTTTCACTGAAGCGTGACAGACCACAGTGTCACACACAGGCATCACGAAGGCCGGAACAAAAAACGTATCTCCGTCGATCAATGATCATAGTAGAATGGCCATTTTTCAGCCATTGATCACAATATCTTTGATGGAAATGCTAGAGGAGCAGAATGCAGCTGTCGTGTTAGAAGACAGTCAATAAATGCATTTGGCTGTGACTGGATAGGCTTCATTATTTACAGCCGACTCTGCTCACCCCCCCTGATTTTAGAGGGCAAGAGATACAGTTTATTGCAGTGCAGTGAAGTAACTGAGCAAAAATGCAACGTGAGGTGGACGTGTTGCAAGCATCTACATCTGATACGGTGAAATTAGTTTGCAGAAACAGTGCAATCCGAATTGAAGCAAATCGACATTTTTCGTTGCACAATCGAATAAGACTTCTGCTGAAATACCAGTAATAGCTTGAGTCTTGAGAAAATAAGATCCTGCACACTGATCACCGATCTCACAGTTTATTGATCGTATAGTGACAGTTTGACAGAGGTGTAGAGGGACTGAAACATTGGTATGATCAATATAATTGTGATGCTGAGCAGGATCTTCTTTTCTCAAGACTCAAGTGACACTCAACACACCTTTATCTGAAATAGTTGGATGTGTGAATATTTCCCCAGAGAAAATCAAGAACGGCTCTGACACATAATTCCCTCTGAAACCAATAGATTTGTGTTTGTGTGCAATTTTTTATTTTTTTTTTAACCTTATGCTAAGCTAGGCTAAATATGTCTAATCTGCAGCACCATTACTAATGCACAGGTATGAGATTGATAAAGATTCTCTTTTCTGTTTTCTTCTGGAATATGAACAAATGGGAAAATGACACTCAGTATGGACTTATGTATTTTCTTACTGATCAGGCCTGGATCAATAATTCTGAATCTACAGGGGCAGAGATACTGAAGGCATCTTGGAAAAGCTCATGCAGGGTGTAGGCACCACCAGCCCCTTAAGCCTAAACAGGATCAACAGGTGTAGAAGAGCCGCTGTTGAGACAAACCTCTGAATTGAGGCTGTGTTGGAAATCTAATTTCCTCGCCGTATAAAAAGCAGCTGGCGGGCGCAGCGTACCTGTACGTCGCTACCTCCAGACCCAGAGACATCTTCAGCTGCAGCAGGCCTCGGTTCTCCAGGAGGAGATGGTCGATCTGCTGGCCCACCTCCTCTTTCTCCGCCTCCAGGCCCTCCATGTGTGCCTGCCAAAACAGGAAGCCGAACAGGAAGAGGAAGCAGTTAAAAAAAAAAAAAAAGCATTCTCACATTGTAGTTTATGAAAGAGAATAGATATCCTTTCTTCCACTGTTTGTCATGCTCTGGGGTTTGTTCAAATGATGGTAAGAGGAACATGTCTGAACAGCATTATAACACATTTGCTTAATGTCTGAGACTCTGGTTTGCTGTTTGACAGCCGATGCAAACTTGTTACTAATCCTCCAGGACCACACAGTTGATTTGGGTGCTTCACCTCAGAGCGACCCAGAACTAATCCCAACAGACCCAATATATTATTTATATGTATATGTAGTTCCCTTTTCCCTTTCAGACCCAAATCTTTTCATTGCATCAGAATATGCAATATAATAAATGCTCCTAGAAGTCTTCAGTGCG
Organism: Seriola dumerili; assembly: GCF_002260705.1. Classification (NCBI taxonomy): domain Eukaryota; kingdom Metazoa; phylum Chordata; class Actinopteri; order Carangiformes; family Carangidae; genus Seriola; species Seriola dumerili. The sequence continues at coordinate 1,351,523 of NW_019174690.1, forward strand.
ACATCTGGCATCTTTCTAAAGAGCACGAATATTTGCCAGGAAATGAGAAATCGAAAAAATTGTTCATGTGGACATTGTAGTTAGAAACAAAAAGGATCTTCTGGTGAAGACTTGACCAGTCATATGTGACTGACATGCAACATATGATGTGTCTGAACTCCATTTTGTCTCACTGACCTAAGTGGTGCAGATGCTGATTATCAAGTGTTCACATTCTTCTCTGGTTATTTTAGACTTTTTTAGATTTCTGTTATTTTGTGCCATGTGAAGCCACGAGACAGACAGCAAACAGAGGACCTAGTGGGGGATTGTTTTCTCACAAGACAGAAGTTGCTAAATCATTTTTGACAGCTTCTGCAAGAAAAAAAAAAAAAGCTGACACTAAGAGACGGTGATGCAGAAATATTTATACTAATTTCTATCATAATACAGAAATGATCAATTGACAGTAAATTAATCTGTCGTGGTCATTATTTAATTCATTCGTTACAATAAATTAATTTTTAGAGTGAACATTTAATCAATTAACTGATGAAATGTGATATTTTGATCAATAATGCTTCATAAAAGGATGTTGACAGGTTCGATAATCACACTCACCTGGAGCTGTTGGATCTCCTGACTGTGTTTGTTTCTCTGTTGGGATGCGCTCTTCTCCAGATGCAGCCTGACATCCTGAGCTGAGGCGATCTCCTTCTCCAGGGCTCGGAGCCTCAGCTGGCTTTCACTCTTCTCCTGGCCCACTTGGGTCAAACGGCCTCTGGCCTGGTTGAGCGACTCCTCTAGCTGAGCTAACTGGCCCTGATAGGCCTCTGCTGCCTCCTGCCATGCTCTGTTGGCCCTCTGGGAGTACTCCTGCCCCAGCTCTAGGAGGTTCGGTGCCTGGTTGCCCCTCTGAGCCCGTGTGGGTGGCACTGCGGCTCTGGAATGGGTCAATGTGGCCTCCAAGTGGGCCACGTCCTCCTGATGGGTTTGAATTAGGAGCCTCATCTCATGCTCCAGATGACTGACCTTCTCTCTCAGCCAGATCTGTGCTCTCTGTTCCTCCTCCAGCACCTTCCTGCTTTGCTCCGCCATTGTCTTGGCCTTGACGTGGGCTTGAGCCTCCCTCTGTCTCTGCAGGTCCAGGGCTTGCAACTCCTGGTTCAGCCGGCCGACCTCCAGCTCTGTGTGGACCCTGTCCATCCAGGCTGCATCCAACTCCAGCCTTGTTTGCCGCAGCTCTTCCTCTAAGCCCTTCCTGCGTGTCGAAGCTCCGTGACCGCTGCGTCTCAGAGCTTGGATCTCCTGCCCGAGCAGCAAGTTTTCCTCCTCCAGGAGTTTGACCCGATTCAGATAGGTCTCCAGGCGTCGGTTCAAGTTCAGCATCTGGTGCTTCTCCTCACCCAGGTGGCTGTGGTGGAAGGTTTTATGCACACTGTGGAGCTCCATGTCTGAGAGGTTTGGTAAACCGAGGCCTCGCTCAGAGGTGTGCTGATTATGATTTGGCAGCCAAGTGTATCTCCCAGTCCAGGCCTGAGTCGGGGTGTGTGTGGGTGGGGGAGTTTTTTCGTGAGTGTGAGGCTCCTGTGAGGATCTGGTACTGTGACTGCCAGCAATAGGCTTCCCTTTCATACTGGAGTTAATGAAGGGGCTGGACACATGGACAGCAGGGGAGGAGGGATGCAGAGGGAGGAGACTGAAGCCCGGAGAGGGAGGAGAGAGGGGATGAGAAGGGATGGAGAGGGAGGCAGCCGGATGAGGGAGAGATGAGATGAGACGAGACGGAGGGGTGGAGTAGGAGGGCTGAAAGAGATGGGAAAGGGCAGAGGGAGGGAGTGATGTAATCTCCAAGGTTAACTCTTTCACCACTGGCACTTTTTCCAGTTTAGTCAGAGGGAGAAGGATTTTACATCTCTGACAGGAAGCCCAGGAGGAAAGACACGAGAGTAGCACCCACACAGTTGATGTATTTATATCTATATTTATAGATAACAGTGGGTAAGTTAAAGACAACAGTTATTAGAACTCAGTTGTATGACAAACTGGAAACCAGTGCAAAAATTTGTGAACTGGTGTCTTAGTTTGGCCTCCGGCTACAGCGTTCTGAATGAAAGGAAGGTATTTAGGGGAAGTAAAGTGATATTAATATAAACACAACAATGATAGTGAAAATAAGGACAAGTGATAATAACCCTTCAGATTGATAACTCACCAACTTAACAGTTACTCAACAGTTTACAACATCCTTTTGTTGAAAGTAATGTCAGCTGCAGAAAAACTAAAGCATCAGAATCTTAATTTTATCTAGTGAAAATAATGGAATAAAATCACACTGAAATTCAGCAAAGTGGCCTCCTACTGAAAAGTGACAAAGACAAAGAATTAAAACGCTGAATTCGGGTTAAAACATTACAATCATATGATATGAAATTTCAGCTCGACACGGACGTGCTCTCATAATGTGGCAAAAACCATTTTCCTCTGACTTGTGGTTTTTGGAAAAACAGTAACTTTAGTTGTTACATGTAAGACATGAAGACTGGGACAACTGTATATGACAATCACGAGCTGTGTGTCAAGCTGCACTCAGAATTTCCCTCTAAATGAATCCCTCAGAGTTTCACCTGTGCTCTGCTTCATATTTGGAAACTGCATGTAGGAGAGTTGGTTAATGATTAGACCGAATAATGCAAAGTGTGATTCTATAAACATGTCAACACCGAAAACCTCAAGAAACAGTAACTGCAGAGTGGAGGGAATGAACGACACAAATCTTACTCACAATAATAAAAAAACAAAACAAAACATATATTTTATAAGTTTTGCACTGTAAGTATGGGTACACTGTGATGCCAGGGAGAGCTATACTTTTGACTTCCCCATCTCCACCTAGTGGACATCTCACAACACTGCAGCAGCTTGCCATTACCCAGTATTACCCAGTACCCATCTCTCACTGCATCCTACCCTAAAGACATACATACATGTGACAGAGGAAAGGTGTAATGAACTCTACAAGAGGTATCAAATAACTTAGAAGAAGAAGAAATTTCCTTTATTGTTCGAAATTTGACCTCCACGTTCATATCAGTCTCACGGAAACCTAGGGCTTGTAAAGGATGTCCTACAACCAGACAGATATGAGGCCGCCTAATCTGCCATAATGAGAAATATTTAAGAAGCTCAAGTACTTTTGAGGAAAGCTTTCCCCAGAGGCCTCAATGAAATCGACAAGATTTAAAACTTTCCTCTGCCTCTGATAAAGAGGCACTACATGGAGAAGCAATATAAAAGCTCTTATGAAGATCTGTTTTTATTACTTGTGCATCTATTTATTTATTTATTTATTTTTTTAAGTGTCCCATGTTGCTCTGAAGGTTTCACAGGCCCGTGACACCAAGAATTTATTTGTGGAAAAACAAACTTCTGCTTAGCGTTTAGAAGAACACTGAATAATACTAAATATAAAAAAAATATAATCTTGTAGTATAAAAAATACTGGCTGCAGCTTTACAAAAACATGCACCAGTCCAACCAGAAATATTCATTCGCTGTACATTAACAACCCTATCAGTGTACAGATATCTGCTTCACCAGCTGAATCTGCTCTTGTGTCATTCAAACCAAACTCAAAACAAAATATTCACACTGCCACAGTTTATTATGCAAATTCTTTAACCTAGTGCAGATCTTCAGCAGCTCACAAATAGAGGAAGTTAAAATTAGAGGTATGATATTATGATATTTGCAGTTGATATGATCAAAACATAAGCATTTGATACCTGAGCCACGACTATCACATCTTGAAACTTTCACACTTTTCTATACAGCTTCCATGTCATGATATGGATTCCTCCGTCGGTGGGTTTGAGTCTGGATATACCTTTTGATCCATGTATTGTGAAGGAGATGAAATCTTGTATTTTACCGGAGGGACTGACCAACATAACCAGAGGACAAACAGGAGAATGTGAAAAGGAGTGGAAACCTCTTTTTGGAGCTCTTTGAATATCAAGGTGGACGGCCATTGTGAGGTTGCTGCGTGTTGCTGCGTGTTGCACCATTGTTGTTTCCCGTTTCCTTCTCTTTTTTTTCTCGACTGATGTGTTTCTGCTTCGTCACATGAAGTGAAAATGCGGTGTTGGGTTTCTTGTCCTTTGATCATGAAAATTACATGTTTCATTGTTTAATTTAGACACTGTTCCAAACTCTCAAAATAGGACCAAGGGGGCGCGAGTGAAAAAAAGAAGGGGCCCCAGAATCAAACCCTGCGGGACACTGCAGGGAAGAGGCACGGAAGAGGACACAAAAACTTCTTTCAGCCAGGTAGGTACCTAAACCAATCCAGTGCTACACTATTGCTGCCCACCCAGTGCTCCAGACAAGAGATGAGAACATTGTGGTCCACTGTGTCAAAGGCAGCAGTTAAGTCTAAAAGCACAATGATTACATTTTAGAAAGGAACGGGAGCTTGGAAATAGGCCTGAAATTAGAGAGAGCTGAGGGGTATAGACCAGGTTTTTTAATCAGTGGCTGCACTATAGCATGTTTAAAATTTTCAGGTACCACACTAAAAGGTCAGACTGCTTCATAATAGCAAGGAGTACCTGAGGGTTTCATACGACCCATGATCTCTATCTAAAAAAGAGAGGGACACAGGCTCAAACTGGTTAAAGACAGCAGAGCAGGGGACAGAGATGGACGGGTCACAAGTTGGGGGTGAGATGAGAGCTCTATAGTGGTTGCCATCTTCAGAGGAGGCTTCCACAGATACAGACTGGGGGGCATTAAGAATAGAGTTAATGGTTAGATAAAAATAATATCAGAAAAATGTTTTGTCTTAGCAGCTACTGCAGTTTTCTGGTAACGACGCCAGCTATCTTTCAACATGTTAAAAGCCACCCGCAGCTGGTCCTTTGCTCTTTTTTGTTTGGTTATGGTGCATGAATTGAGATTCCTGATATGGCACAAAGCAGACATCCAAAGTCCTTTTCCTGCATGTGCACTGTTTGCAATATTGTCCTTTAATAGAAAATTATCTTTTCATTATACAAGAAAGCACTGTACACGGTTTGAAGGGCTGCAATCAGTCAGCCGTGGATGCAAATGACTTTCTCAACCAAAAGCAGAAGTTGTTCATTTTAAGGGTGTGAGTAACAGATTCAGCTGAACAGGGGAAGCAAACACTTCTCATATTAGAATGGTCTGTGGTTCAATTACAGTAGCCCTTCTCTGTCTTCAAGTCAGACAGAGCTTACGAGAACAACTGCGGTGATGTCGGAAGAGGAGATTAACTATGCTTCAGTTGTATTCAAACCCAAAAATAAACCCCCACCTGAAGGTAAGTTTAGTTGTTTGTTTTTTTTTACTGATCAGAGAGTTAAATCCAAGCAAGTAAGTAAGTGGACAAAAATAAGCTGAGGTGTCCAGAAAAAATGTTCACTAAAAAATAAAAAAGAAAACTGATACAACTAAAATCTAGACACACAATGTTTAACTGTTAATGACTTTACTTCTACTAATTGTAATCCATTGGAATAGCCCATTCAGATTTAATTTCAGTGATTTCCTGAACACTTCAAAGTGTAATATGATAATGGAATTAGGGTCCTACCTGATGAGTAATATTACATTGTGTAGAGGATTAAAGACGTATATGAAATTGTTGTATTGAAGTGAAAGTGTAAACTCAGCTTTTTGCTTAGTGTTGTCTATTTATGCCACCCACGCTGGAGATTCCAGACTGACCACAGCTGCCTAAAACCACAGGAGAGTATACAAAGAAACTGTAATAGAAGCAGAAGAATTTCATCATCTTAGGTTTTAGCTAATCGTTTTAATGCCCTGCAAGAGTCTAAAGAATACAACTCCGTGGAGAGCTCACACACTGAATGACTTGTCATTCTACAAGATACTGAAATTTGGGACAAACACAATCATCAACCTCAAGGCAAAAAAAGCTCATTTCAAATAATGGAAAATTTTAATTTCAAGACTGCACAGTAATTGACTGTTCCTCAACCTTTCAGCTAAAGATGAGGAGGAAACTGTGTACGATGAAGTGAAGGTGCACAGCCAAACCTCCGAGCAAACTGCAGACACAAATGGTAAGTTGAACAAAAAAAGACTATGTGCTCAACATTCAGGTATTACTGCAACTAGGAATATTTCTTATAATGCCGCTAGTACTAGCACTATTACAACTTTTACCATTTCAAATGACCATTTTTACTACAGATAAGAGAGAACTAGTTTCAGGATGATTACTACTCAGTGTGTAAAAACAGCGCTTTGTCTATAACCCTGATGTTGTCATCTGGGGAATCTCAGTTCGAGTTTGAAGACTGAAAATTTATAACAAAGCCTTAATCTAACTCATGGAGTTTAACCCATATTAGAACTTTTTTTTTGTTTTTAAACAAGTCTTTCCCAAGGCAGAGGCTTGGATTATCTGTAACTAATGGCCTTTATGGATTTTTGGATTGTCCGCCAGTCCGACTAGCTGGCAACGCGGAGTAGCCCGGCTGTTCACGCTAAAAGCGCATTTCTCTGCGTCAGAACCATGATCTATCCAAGCAAAATTATTGCAATCCTTTCCTATAAATGACCTTTACTTTTACCTTCACTACCCCTAAATTTTTTAAATTGTATTTGTCTCCGCAGGACTCATGCCAGACAAGAAAGGAAAAAACAGTCGTAGCCCCTGTCAGCTGGTGGCTTGTTGTTTGAGCATTCTCTGTGTCATTTTGATAATAGGCATCATAGTAGTCTGCATTTACTGTAAGTATACAAAACAGGCCATCCATGTATGAACTTAGACATGAGACAGTCCCTGAAGAAAAATAGTCTGTTTTAGTTTAAGTTTCTGGCTCTAATTGTTTTTATGAATCTCTTAATTAATGTAGAAATATATCCCATGTTAAGACCTATACCAACACTGAATTGATCCGAATAACAAGTATTGTCTGTACTGTGTGTATGCGTGTATATATATATATATATATATATACATACTAAAGAGCTCCAGTGTTATTAAGAACACATCTTTGAGGCACACTGCTACACTGGGCGACATATTCTTTCATAACAATGGCCACCGTAGTTTAAGAATCAATAACAAATACACTGTGCACCTGTTAGCTCGCTAACACAACCATATCTACAGCGGAAAAATTTCACAACAAATTCTATTACCCACTGTTTTCAGTGATGTTTACTTAAAAGCTAAAGTGGGAAAATTCAAAGATTTGCATCTTCAGCGGGAACCAATGGGCTTTGAGAGAAGCAGGGAGTCTAAAGTATAGAGAGAAGGACATACAGATAATTGGTTTTAATCTTTTCATGGGTTTTGTTGATCTTATCAATTTTAGTAAACACAATGAAGAACAGACAGGAACAATCTTCTGAGAGTATCACTGTGATATACCAAAAAAAATGTCAATATTGTGATCACTTGAGCTAATCTTTATTTTACAGTTGTTTCACCCAGTCAGGACAGACAGCTGGACCAGTTAAAACACAACCAAACAACTCTACTAGCTGAAAATGACAACCTGACAAAACGCAATACTGAACTAATTTCCGACAATGAAAACTTGAGGCGAAACAACGACAATCTCACAGTCCAGTTAAGCAACCTAAAAATAATGTATAATGTCTCGGAAAGCAAGCTCAAAAACCTGACTGAAGAAAACCAGAACCTGAAAACACGAAACCAGGAGCTGGAGACACGAAACCAGGAGCTGGAGACACAGAGGAACAACTTAACACAACAAATAGAGAAGAAGGAGACAGAGTGGAATGAGCTCAACGTCACTCGAGCTCAGTGGACCATTGATGCCTACTGCAGCATAGAAGAAAACCGTATGTTCAGATCACTTTAATTAGTGACCAAATATAATATGATCACTATGCAGTAATGTTGCTAATTAGTTTGTCTCTTTCTGTTTTTACAGAAAGACATTGTAACGCTTGTCAGGATGGATGGCTAAACAACACGTCCAGCTGCTATGCCATTAATAACCCTGGTCTTAATGAACAGAAAAACTGGAGAGAAGCTCGAGAAAACTGCAGAGGAAAGGGTTCAGATTTGGTTGTTATAGTTGATGAAAAAGAAAAGGTAAAGAGAAAACTGTGGAAACATTAATGACAGCCTATATGAAGTTCAATCACAGTGTACTTGTAGTATTTAAATATCTCTGATAACTGTCTCTCCATTGTCCTCAGAAATACGTCAGTGATCACAGCTGGGAAAGTTCTGGAACCAGTGGATACTGGATTGGCCTGAGAGTTGAAGATGGGAGATGGAAGTGGGTCGATGGAAGTGATCTAACTGAAGAGTAAGAGACACAATTCTGAACAATTTGAATAATGAAATCTATCAGCCTTGATCTAACCGTCATGCTTTTCCCTCAGATCCTGGAAAAAACCTCCTGAGAAAGATCACTGTGCAATTTCTGTCAAAGACAGAGGATGGAAATCAGTGAACTGTAGTGAGAGAAACCGATGGATCTGTGAAAAGGCAGCTTTATCTGTTTAAACACTGCAGTTAAACTTGAGAAGGTCACTGTCTGTAAAGATTAATCACATGTCAGATAAAATCAACTTGTTTATAAATATCAAATATGAAAACTTCTTCAATTTTTATTTCTAAAATAATATTTTATTTTTCTCAGGAAATTTTTCCAAAGATGTTTGTGTGTGTGTGTGTGTGTGTGTGTGTGTGTGTGTGTGTGTCTGTGTCACAGACACTCACATGATGTAATGTATATGTGCAGTCAGATATTAGATCATATAGGTGCAGTAAAAGAGCAGTAAACTGTTGATCATCAATGACTTTGAATGTGTTTTTCTTCTACGTTGTTAGAGATGCAATGCTTACCATTTGTATATTAGCAGATTGACGAAAGGGACCAACAAGACTGCTTCAGTTTTCAATCTCCTGTATGTAACATTTTGCAGTGTTGCTGCTGATTGGCCACCAGAGGGAGCTGTATTACCTCTCCACTAAATGTTACTGGGCTGTGCTCATGAGTGTTTGTGTTCTGATGCAAAGAATAAGTTTATGTAGACAGATGAGTAGAAGCAAATTAATGTAGTCGATTACAGTGAATAAAAATGCTGCCACACAATGTCGTTACTGACTTTTTCTTGCAAATTGCTCCTTGGAAACGTCAGTCAGCTTTAATCAAGTCAGGAAGAACAAGGTTAATATTATAGGATGTTGTAACATATTTAATCAAGATGAGTTACAGGCAGGTCTGGTCTCAGTCTGTTGCTATGTCCTTTTAGACCTCAGTCTTCATTCACACAGCCAACGTCAGCACCAACAGACCTCCAGAGAGGGACAGGAAATCTCACAAAGGAAGTTTTTTGGTGGTTTGACATAAAGGGCTGATCATGTTGAAATCCGTTGAGGTGTTGTCTCTCAACAATTGATTTCTTCATCATCATTATTGCTTAAGAATACCTGATAACTGCAGCAGCGTGAGAGAATCTGTCAGAGACAGTCTGGACTGAATCAATTAAAGGAGAATACTTCCCATCACAACTTCACATTAGCTGCTAAACAAAGACAAACTCACAAAAAACAGAGCTAACACCCACCTACTTGTCTGAGAGGTTTATAATTGGTAGACTTCACACCTTTTTTACTTGTCTTTCAGTCTTCATAGAGGATTACTGGTGAACTTCGTGCTTTGTGCACGATGAACAGAAACAGCCAGCAGCAGACTGTCGCTTTCAAAAATCCAAATCCTTCTTTGTCTGCAGGTAAGATGTTTTCTAATAGAATAAAACTTCACAAGCTTCTCATCTTTTGTGCTGCAGCATCTTGTCTTATTGTTTCCTAAATATTCATAAGTGTGTCAGCTCTGCCACAGTGATGCTAAACTGTGTAGCTCGCTAATCTCAACAACAAACTATAGTAGGTAGCTACTGATCAGAACTTTATTCATGTGATATGTTGATGTATGTAAATATGTTCTGAGTCTAACTATCTATCTATCTATCTATCTATCTATCTATCTATCTATCTATCTATCTATCTATCTATCTATCTATTATCCATACTGTTTGATTCTTTTGAAGCATGACAACACACTGGCAACAAATGCATTTCAACAGCTGAAAATTCATGTTCACATTCTCATGTATTTTCCAGTCTGCTCAACATATCAGGAGTAACACTGTGAATAAGAGCTAATTTACTGCAGATATTTAAACACTGGTGTTTGATCTGAACAGTTTCAGAGGTACGTGAGGAAGCCGACTATGTTAACGCAGCAGTATACATTGTGGACGAAACACCAGCCGTCATGGGTATGTTACTGTCACAGTTTACTTGCCAATAATTAACTTAAGCATTTTAACAATGATCAAAATGATTGAATATTAAAATTGTGTGACAGAACTTTTGACTATTTTAAAGCACACAACATATTTCATCTGATTTCTTATTGTTTTGTCAGATAAGAAGCCTCACACCTTAACTCAGTCTATTCCAACAATAGCAGTGAGTTGGGTGATACTGTTTGTGATTTTGGCCCTTGATATCTACTGTGAGTATAAACTGAACTGTAAATAAACATGTACATGTCTCTGTTAATGCTCTGCTGGAATGATTCCTCTTTTTGTCTCTGGTGTTACACAATGACAGCTCACCTCTCCTTCTGCATGTTTGACTGTAGTTACATCTGTCATTTCTGAAAACAACACCAAGCTGACTGAAGAAAACCAGAACCTGAAAACACGAAACCAGGAGCTGGAGACACGAAACCAGGAGCTGGAGACACAGAGGAACAACTTAACACAACAAATAGAGAAGAAGGAGACAGAGTGGAATGAGCTCAACGTCACTCGAGCTCAGTGGACCATTGATGCCTACTGCAGCATAGAAGAAAACCGTATGTTCAGATCACTTTAATTAGTGACCAAATATAATACAATCACTATGCAGTAATGTTGCTAATTAGTTTGTCTCTTTCTGTTTTTACAGAAACACATTGTAATGTTTGTCAGGATGGATGGCTAAACAACACGTCCAGCTGCTATGCCATTAATAACCCTGGTCTTAATGAACAGAAAAACTGGAGAGAAGCTCAAGAAAACTGCAGAGGAAAGGGTTCAGATTTGGTTGTTATAGTTGATAAAAAAGAAAAGGTAAAGAGAAAACTGTGGAAACATTAATGACAGCCTATATGAAGTTCAATCACAGTGTACTTGTAGTATTTAAAAATCTCTGATTACTGTTTCTCCATTGTCCTCAGAAATACGTCAGTGATCACAGCTGGGAAAGTTCTGGAACCAGAGGATACTGGATTGGCCTGAGAGTTGAAGATGGGAGATGGAAGTGGGTCGATGGAAGTGATCTGACTGAAGAGTAAGAGACACAATTCTGAACAATTTGAATAATGAAATCTATCAGCCTTGATCTAACCGTCATGCTTTTCCCTCAGATCCTGGATAGAACCTCCTGAGAAAGATCACTGTGCAATTTCTGTCAAACACAGAGGATGGAAATCAGTGAGCTGTAGTGAGAGAAACCGATGGATCTGTGAAAAGGCAGCTTTATCTGTTTAAACACTGCAGTTAAACTTGAGAAGGTCACTGTCTGTAAAGATTAATCACATGTCAGATAAAATCAACTTGTTTATAAATATCAAATATGAAAACTTCTTCAATTTTTATTTCTAAAATAATATTTTATTTTTCTCAGGAAATTTTTTTTTCAAAGATGTTGATGTACATGATGTAAGGTATATGTGCAGTCAGATATTAGATCATATAGGTGCAGTGAGTCGGAGTGCTGACACCAGCATTGAGGAAAATACAGTGACTGACCTAAAAGAGCAGTAAACTGTTGATCATCAGTGACTTTGAATGTGTTTTTCTTCTACGTTGTTAGAGATGCAATGCTTACCATTTGTATATTAGCAGACTAATAAAAGGGACCAACAAGACTGCTTCAGTTTTCAATTTCCTGTATGTAACATTTTACATTGTCGGCCAACAGAGGGAGAAAGAGGTTACAGTGAATAAAAATGCTGCAACACAATGTCATTGTTAAATTTTTCTTGCATACTGCAAATATTTACCACATTCACATTACTGACCAATTTTTCACTAAACTCAACATGACCTCCTAACCAAAGACACCACAAACTTTTCTGTGATGGGCCTAGTTAACTGATTATCTTTGGGTTTTGAAGAATATCAGTTTGGGTTCTGTGAAACTGTGAGGGACTTTTCCACCATTCATTTTTTTTCTAACTAAATGATTAATCAAGAAAATAATCCGCTGTTAAATTAAGATACTTATGAATTGCAACTGGCATCATAAGCCACAGGGACCCACGGGGTCCCAGGGCCCCCCTGTTTATAGTGAAACAACCACTGGGAGACACAAAACAACCACAAGGAGACACGAAACTACCACAGAACAACCATGAAGAAACGCAGAACAACCAAATCATTGTTCAATGAATTAAATTATCAAGGGTTCTCTTTGTTAGTACAATTCGTACTTCATTTTCCAAAATGTAAACGAAAAATGGAGCTCAAGTTGTAGCTCATAGTGTAACTCTCCAATTCCCTGGCAGTATTATATACAGTATAAATTGATAAATTGATCAATTTCGGCAGTCAAATCTGGCAACATTTCTGGTTGTATACTTTAACCTGTGGTCGGTTTTGTTTGTTTGTTTTTGTCTTAATTTGTTAAGTTAATTTGTTAAGGATTGTTTGGTTATTATGGCTTGAGCTATACCAATATGTCTTACTAGGATATGCCATTCTGATAAAATTATAAGAAATATCACTTTTATAAGTTACCTAGCAGCAAAAGACTTGGAACGACTTAATTATGAATAGTAAAATGATGCTATGAGGCAGAAGAAACTACATTCAATTTCTTACTGCACTTGAATGCAACTGCCTGCGTCCTCGACTGCGACTGCGCGATTCGTGTCTTCCGGAAACAGCAGGGTTGTTTTGGTATCCGCTAGTACATTAGTTACCTGTCACAAGGTAAAGCAAAGCTTTAACTAACCAGTTTTGGCCAGGGGATTAAGGACGCTCGTCGGGACTTTCCACTATGTTTCTTCCGAGTTGATGAAATGAACTGTGTTGCGAGTGAAACACAGACACTTTGTTAATTTGGCGAATTACGGGAGCTAGCAGTTAGCTAGCCTGCTAGCTGGCTAAGTCAGAGCTTGTCACTCTGTCAACAAGTTGTGTTTAGGATGGACTGCGCGGCGCTGGAGCTCGATGCTGTCAAATTTGCCAAAACAGCTGTTACATATGACCATAATGGCAAATATAACGAGGCTGTATTTTATTATAAGGTAAGTGGCTGTAATTTCAATTAGACAGGTGTAAACGGCTGCTACCTGTCAACATTAGCACTTAGCTCATGTTACCCACAAGTCAACACAGACTTTCACTTGCATATTATAGCTTACCACTTTAAAGTGTAGCTTGAAGGAAATACACTTACATTAAAGAGAAGATCACAAAATAACAAAATTTTATATTTGTCAAGTTACAATAACATTTCATAGAGTTAAGCTTTGGGACTGTCACTGACACAATTTAATAGATATAAAAAATAACTGCTACCACCGCTTCCTTTATGATTGTTTGCTATAGGAGGCAGCCCAGGCCCTGATATATGCTGGCATGGCAGGGTCCAAACTGGAGGGAATCCAGGACAAAGTGAATGAATACTTGGATCGAGTCCAAGCCCTCCACAATGCTGGTAAGCTCACCTGACCAGAGACACAGTGGAACCACTGTTTTATTCTGCTTTTCCTGCATTTAGAGGATACTTAACAACAGAAGCACAACTGCTTGCTTACATCCTGTTTGTTGAACCTTTGTTAACCAAAAGATCTGTTATTATTTGTTTTATTATTTGTTTTATTTTTCAGAGTCATGTTCTTTTACAGTCAAACAGCTGCACACATTCACAGTTTCCATGTACAAATACATGACAGATTCAGTTGGTATTTAAATCACTTATTTCCATATTGTCATGTTTTTGCATTATAAAATACTGCACTGCAATATTCTCTTCAAATCATGAATGCCAAGTCTGACAGCTAATCATTTCCCAAACGTTATCAAGCGTATTTTAGATTTTTAGATTAATTTAGAGAGAAATTTATGAAAAAAAAATCTGTTTTATGCTGTTTTTTTTCCATACAAGCAATCACTGGTTTCATTCAGTTTAATTGGTGTGCCATAACACCTTTAATTTTTGTTGGACATGCATTATAAGTATGTTGATGTTGACAGTGCATATTGATTTGCATACTAGCACGGCAGTTTGAAAGACAAACTGTAATGACTACACAGTATTTACTGTTGTGAACACAAACACGGAAGACAAACAAAAAGTCAACATAGACGTCATGAAAATGCTGTTGTTAAATTAAAAAAGTTTCTTATCTCATGGACAGCAGGAGTTTTTACTGTCTTTATTGTGTTTCTAGTGCTTTTCAGCTTCTACTGTGTTATTACTTATCACTCTCCACTGTGGGCTTCCAGTTTATCTAATCTGATCTAAAGTCTTGCAGAGATGAAGCTTGTGTGAATAGTAACAGGTAAGAAACTATTCAAGAATGTTCCTGAATGGGCCCTCAGGACATACTTTCTCAATTGCTGTCTGACTGCGTTTTTCCATGACTCTGCCCTAATTGTGGGTGTGTGCGTGTTAGCACATGGGTGTGACCACAGAGACTGTTGTGCACAGTGGATGACATTTAGCACAGTGTGTAGCTGTAGTATGTTCCTGCTGTTTACTGTGAGATCAAAAGCAAACTTTCCTGTAACAGCTGCTCTAAAGAGATGAGTGTATTTTTCTTTTCATTTTAATTTCTTTTTTATAATTGTTCATATGGTTTTAATGTTTTACCTCATTCCAGTTAAACTGCAACACATATTGCGTCATTCAAAATGGCCATAAACATCTACTTTAAAACAGTTCCAAAAAATATGAGCATTATAACAGTCATAAAGGGAGGTTTTACTGCAGGGCACTTGTATTAGACTGTACCAGCTTTACCTTGGTAGATCTTATAAACCTGCAGCTGTAAGTGTTACTTTGATGTTGGTCAAAAGATCAAATTTTATTGTCCCATTTTTTTAAACCAAGCTGTTTTAGGAAATGTTTTCTGAAATCCTAAATTCAGATTCAGCATCACTTGTTTCTGTTCTATTTGCTGGTAAAGCAACTGTGGCATTTTGGGTCAGACAGATGAAAAGACTGAACAGCATCAAACGCACCATCCTGACTTAAATTGGACGCTCGTCCAATCGTTCTTGGTTGACTAGATCAGATACAAAAGCCCAACATGGGCATTAAAAACCCTTAAAGATGCAAGAAAGCTGACCATATAAAAAGGGTTTTCCTATCTGTAGCTGTGGTGGAATTAACATCAAAGTTATAGCAACTCAAACTGATGGAGAAATGTAAGCAGTCAGAGGGCTGAATGTATGATCTTGTTTGAAGGACAGCTCCTTCTGCCGCCCAGGTGTCAGTTGTGTGCCCTAACCATTCCTTCTCTGGACCTTTGACCTCAGTCCAGGCACAGAAGAGCGACCCGCTGAAGTCCCGGCAGCAGGTGGACCTGGAGCGCGCCCACTTCCTGGTCACGCAGGCCTTTGAGGAAGATGAGAAGGGAAATGATGATGAAGCCATTGAGCTGTACACTCAGGCTGTGGAGCTGTGCATTAAGACGGTAGCCCCCCCCCACACACACACACACACACACACACACACACACACACTGTTTGTTATCACACTCTCAGTCACATTCCTGTCTGCTTCCTCACTCTCTTCCTGTGTTTCCAACAGTCCAACGAGACATCGGACCAGGCGCTGCAGACCAAGCTGAAGCAGCTAGCACGTCAAGCTTTAGACAGGTAAGTGTGAACATGAAATATTTTATTCCAACTTTATGAGCAACAGTGTATTATGAAAGCCACCATGTTATTACAGTATATCTACATTATTTGTTAATTTATTAGAGTTCTGAATTCAGCTCATTCTGATTCTTAATTTCCTGGATATTTTACATGGTACACCTGTGGTAGTTTGTTTTATTGCTCTTGTGTATTGTGTGTTATTCAAATACATTTGTTTAAATAAAAGAATTGTCAGGATCAGTGCATCATATTGTTTAACAAAATTTTTTTTTTCCTTCTTTGTAAGATTCACTTGGATTTGCAGCTTTAATTAAACAACCTCGTCTTCTTTCAGAGCGGAAGGTCTTAAAGAGTCCCAGTCCAGATCAACTCCAGCCCAGACTCAGGACAGGACGGGCCCCTCTGGAACCAGGCCTGCCAGTGGTGGCAATTCTGGGGGACCAGTCCGCCAGTTTTTCCCCCTTGGGCCAGACTTCAGCCTCCACGACCGACCTCAGCCCCAGCCGGTCCGGGCAGTCCAGTCCAGCGAGCCGCAGGGTCAGCGCTACACGTCTGAAGAGATCGAGGTGCTCAGGTGAGCCGGATGGTGGAACCTGTTGTTCAGTGATACTACATTAGAAAGATTTGTGCCTCACAGGTCCTGGTAGACTGAGAAAAGTCTTTAATACTAATTCACAGTTAGGGAAAAGGTCCAGAACCAGAACATCTTAGCAAACAGTTCTTGGAAATGATTTTAATCCGTAGTGAAATTGAAGTTGCTATACGAACAGTCACAAGGGTCACCAGCCACCAGTGTTACTTCAGTCTTGGTTAAGGACAAGGTGAATGGGATTAAATATTCAGTGTCTGAATATGTGACTGTTAAAGGCTTTTAAAGGTAATTGAAACTGGACTGAAAAAGAGCAACATTTTGTTCATTATATCCTTTGCACATCTCGTGTAATAGTCCTCTGGTGGCATCTGCAGCATAAAATAACCAACTAACTTACAGTGAAAATATTTAGTCTTTGAAATTTCTTTAAAAAAAATGTGGCAACCATGTTAAAATAGAAATAAAAAACTGTGCGAAATCTTAAAGAAAAATTGCAAAAGATGTTTAGGAAAAGATTCGAAATTTGCCACCACACCCCAGAGAAAAATACATTTTTTTTAATATAATTTTTTACTACTACTGCTGACTAAAATCAGGTGTTGGGTTTCTTCAATCTTCAATCTGTTTTGTTGGACTAAACTTGTCCTTCTTTATTTTCAGGAGTACATCTACAATTAACAGCATGGCCTACGTTCCCTTCATGAGTGTGGACCTGAAGGAGCGGTTTGCCTTCCCCGTCCCCTTCTCGTGAGTTTGAGTTTTATTATTTAATGTCAGTTTTTTTTTTCTTTTATATTAGTAGCGCAATGTTAAAGCTAATATATGACAAAAACATTATCACACGAGCCACTTAAGGTTCAACTTTACATTTTTGAATTTTACTGTGGAGAAAGGTTTCGACATCTGTCCTTCCTTTGTACTAAAACGTCTCTTATTCTGTGCACTATTTGTTGTGACAAGGATTTTCTCATTTGTCATGTCTCTCAGTTTCAATTGACTCTCTGCTGCTTCAGTCCTGTAAAATCAGTGTCAGCTGTTAAAGACTTCCTGCATATTGTTTGAGTTGCCGTTAAGCAAATCCACATCAAACTGTCAGATCTCTTAGTGGATCTGAGTCAGTGAGGCAAACACACTTTAATACTTTGTCTTTTTAATCTTTTAATTCTTTAACCAGGGACAAAACGGGGAAACTGGCGCTGTCACCCAAACAGAAAGCCATCTTCTCCCGCTGGGTCCGGCCAGACGAGATCTGCAATAACCCCACCATGATCATGTCTGTGTCCAGCTTCAGCATCAAACAGGTCAGAGGACCCGGCTGCTGTATGTCCATGCACCAACAACAACAGCTTCTCATCTGGATGGTTTTAACTCTAGTGTGGAACATTTTAGCTCCTTTATAGCGTTTGTATCTGAATATTGAACAGAATTGTATAATATATAGTATTTCACATTCTTAATATTGTGTAAATTTAGTCACTGTTCATGACTTTTAAATTCAGCCAGTAGATGACGTGACATCATCCGTCGTAAGGCTTGTCATGGTCGACATGTTAAAATAACCCACAGCATCCAAATGCAAAATGTTCAACTGTCGCATTTCAACTTTTATAATTAATGTGGCCTTCACTCCAGACGGTGGTGTCTGACTGCTCCTTCGTGGCATCACTCGCCATCAGCGCCGCCTACGAGAGGCGCTACAACAAGAAACTAATCACCAGGTACTGGATGGTGCTTTAAGGGTTTCACACCCACCTCCTTCAGCCTCAAGCTCTTATTCTGATGAGTTCAGAATCAACCCTGACACTTTGATCGTGTGTGTTACAGCATCATCTACCCTCAGAACAGGCGAGGGCAACCGGAGTACAACCCGTGTGGGAAGTACATGGTCAAGCTTCACATCAATGGAGTCCCCAGGAAGGTAAAGGACAAATCACCACAGCTGGTTCATCTGTACAGCTGAATATATTACCCTTATGAATGCACCTTCTGCGCACACTGGGCGCAGAGGAAAATGATCTCTGTTGCTGTCAAAATCGTATTTAAGGTTATAATAATTTGCTAATAAACCGGCCATCTGTACGACATCCCTCAAACCGACAACCTGTCTCTGTCTCTGTTCCTGTTGCAGGTGATTATAGATGACTACCTGCCGGTGGATCGTAACGGAGAGCTGCTGTGCTCCTACTCCAGCAACAGGAACGAGCTGTGGGTGTCCCTGATAGAGAAAGCCTACATGAAGGTGATGGGAGGCTACGACTTCCCTGGCTCCAACTCGGTGAGTGAAGGAGGAGAAACCGAGAGACGTGGCTGTTTTTCAACAACGTCATTCACCTGCTTTCCTAGATAAAAAAAGATTGTAAAGTAAAAAACTGGCTAAAAATAAGGAGTATTTAAATAAAGCTTTGTTAAAAATAATATCAATTTGTAATAAGACACATCTGATCACTTCTATGTCTTGAAAGTTTTGGAAAAAGTTTTTTTTAAATATTAGCGGCCATTTTTCCAAGTCACTCTCAGCAGACTGAATACGAACCAACGTCTGATGCTTCTCAAGAAATTAGTCTGCGATAACAGAGTCAGAGTTTTCATATTTTGTTGCGTGTTACAGAACATCGATTTGCATGCGCTCACCGGCTGGATCCCTGAACGCATCGCTATGCACTCTGACAATCAGTCATTCAGCAAGGATGACACCTTCCGCATGCTCTTCCAGAGGTGAGAATTACACAGAGAAAAGAAGTTATCTTCAAGTTTAAAAGGACTTCTTGACCTTTTTTTTTTTTTTTTTTTTCTCCCTCTGTATCTGCTTCTCTCTCTCTCTCTCTCTTCATTTCCCAGGTTTCACAGGGGTGACGTCCTCATCACCACGGCAACAGGAGTGATGACAGAGGAAGAAGGGGATAGATGGGGTTTAGTGCCAACACACGCCTACGCTGTTCTTGACATCAGGGAATACAAGGTTAGCGTAATTAAAGTAGTAGCGTTTTTTTTGATGCATTTGCTAAAAGCTACAAAATCCTCAACGTTATGAGTTCTGCTGGTAAACTCTCAGTTTGCTCATTTGACTCCATGTACAACTGGAATTAAAATGGAGTCGTATCAATTCAGCATTACTGATTTAGAATTAATGGTGCCATTGAAGCTCCTGTAAGGGAGGTGTTGTGCTGAACCGTTCACATATCCTGTTCACATATTCACACATCACTGGAGAGTTGGTGTGTATTTCCATTGAGTCAAATATAAAATAAGAAGATTTGTGCATGGTGTCACTGGCAGTTGTGAGCCCTGACTCGTTTAACAAGCTTCTCATCTCAGTGAAAATCTGCAAAGGGCGAGAAAATCAGATGTTCAGATGTCGGTAGATAATGAAATCTCACCGTCCTTCCTGCTATTCGTATCTTTTTTTAATTAACACCATGTCTGCGGGGGAACGTTTTTCTTCTTAGGGAATGCGTTTCCTGCAGCTGAAGAATCCATGGAGTCATCTGCGGTGGA
Source organism: Seriola dumerili (assembly GCF_002260705.1). Classification (NCBI taxonomy): domain Eukaryota; kingdom Metazoa; phylum Chordata; class Actinopteri; order Carangiformes; family Carangidae; genus Seriola; species Seriola dumerili. The sequence goes on from NW_019174690.1 coordinate 1,371,519, forward strand.
AGGGGCGCTACAGCGAGCGAGATGAGAAGAACTGGACGCCCGAGCTCCTCAAATACCTCAACTTTGACCCCAAGACGGCACAGAAGTTCGATAATGGTATACCAAGTCTTAAATAGCATAAATCTTCCTACAAGTTAGTATTGACACGGTATGCTAGTATATATATTTAGCTGCAGGTCATAAATTTATGGAGCTCCTATTGCAGTAAAACTGACATGGAGACAGATTCATTTTATATCCTGGGAAGTACTTGAAGAAATTAGTAGTTTGGGTAATTACTTCACAAATTATAAAGATTAGGCAACATAAAATGTATGATTACTTGAATAGGAAGCAGAGGCACTTTAGAATGATATGCAGCGTGATAATTCAGCAGGAGCACACTTTTATCCAAGCTACTTTAGAAATGAGCGACTCTGTGATGAATCCCCAGCAGCTGTACTGGGAGGACGCTTCATCAAAAACAATTAGCAGCGCAGTGGGAAGCCAGTGAGGGGAATCAGTGCACAGGCTGAAGTAGGGACCAGATGACCGTCAGCATAAATATTATAGAAAAAATGTCACAAAAACTGTAATAGAGGAGCCTGTTGTCTAGACAGTAATAGAATTTCAACGTGTACATCTCACCCTTAAAAAGTGAATTCATACTTTTCACATCACGAGTGACTTCTCTGTCCTCACTAGTTAAAGTTAAAAGTCAATATGTCACTGCAGGGAACTCTATGCCTGAAGTTTAAGCCACAGAAATGAAGCTCTATTCAGGTGACACATACGTTGCTTTCCTGTGTTGCTCTCCAGGTGTTTTCTGGATCGCGTGGGAGGACCTTTGTCAGTACTATGATGTCATCTACCTGAGCTGGAACCCTGCCTTGTTCAAAGATTCCTCCTGTATTCACAGGTGTGTGTGTGTGTGTGGTTCAGTTTCAGTAACTTGATGATGTGTCGGTCAGTATTCGTCTTTACATAAAACAAGTTTCAACTCAAATTTGGCCCCCTAGAACAGTTTCCTTTTTTGAAGTGTATGATTTCCCCGTTGTGTTTAACTCGAGATGAAAACGTGTGTGTGCACCTGCTTCTGTTAGGTATGCAAATTTATATGCTGTATTGATCAGAGCAGATGGACCCAGTCTGAAGCATGTGTTGTGGTTTGTGTTTCGTCTGCAGTAGCTGGGATGGGAAGCAGGGCCCAGTGAAGGACGTCTACAGTCTGGCCAACAATCCCCAGTACAAGCTGGAGGTCCAGTGTCCAGCAGGTGGCGCTGCCGTGTGGGTGCTGCTCACCAGACACATCACTGACAAGGTGGAGATACAGAGCTGAGAGATACTGACAACGTCATATTATTAAACCTCACCGCCAGTAATGTGGTACTTTACTTACCTCACTTTTATCTAATGACTGTTTTCTGCTTGTTCGTTTTCCAGGATGATTTTGCACAAAACAGGGAGTTTATCACACTGGTCGTTTACAAGACAGATGGGAAGAAGGTTTACTACCCAGGTAAGGATCGATGAGATGCCTTAGAAGACGAGTTCTCTCCGCAGGACTGAGCTGTGAGATATGTCCTGTAGATGGGAGGCAGCAGGGGTTTGAAGGCAGTACTCCACAAAGCCTTTATTTCTGCTCCGCTCACACGCAATATGGTCAGATGCCTGGAAGACACAGGGCAGTTAACCCTCTGGTTAGTCGCTATAACCAACCTCCCCTGGCTCCCTCCACAGCGGACCCTCCTCCTTACATCGATGGCATCCGCATCAACAGCCCACACTACCTGACCAAGATGAGACTGACCAGCGCGGGGACGCACACCTTCACACTGGTGGTTTCCCAGTACGAGAAACAAAACACCATCAACTACACACTGAGGGTGAGAAGAACTTTTGTGTTGTTGTGCTGTGTTTAAGGTGTCTGTGTGTGTGTGTGTGTGTGTGTGTGTGTGTGTGTGTGTGTGTGTGTGTGTGTACACGTGTGACCTAAATATATTTTTTTTCAGTAGTTTATAATTCATGGACTCCTCTTGTTATTAACTGCAGAGAGGACTGTGGAGAATAGTTCATACTGAAATCACTCATTAAAATCAAACATGTGCTCTGTACATGTGTGTGTGTGTATGTATGTGTGTGTGTGTATGTTTGCATTCTGTGTGTAACTGCTGCAAGCTCTCTCTCGCTCTCTCTCTCTCTCTCTCTCTCTCTAACTGTGAAAACGACCCCCCCTCGGCTCAAATCAGCGTTTCTCTTTGAAAAATCGTCCTGAGAGGAACTGATTCAACTCTCTCTTGTTCACTGAACAGTTCACCTGAGATCAAAGCCATAAGCAGGAAATGTGATTTTTCTTTTTTAATTTTTCTCCCCCCCTGATGTTTCTCTTACCAGAACAGAACAGCGCTAATATCAAAGATCTATTTTGTCGACAGATAGTCATGAATAAGTACATCCACCATTTGGAAACATGCTACACTTTGTCTTACACGGCTGCTGGTAACGAAACAGAAATTTCTTCACTTGTGGCTCAGGACGTAGATACTGGAGCAAGATACTGAAACCCATATTGCCTCTGATGGCTGTTCCATCAGTGTGTGAATGGGTGAATGTGGCATGTACTGTAAAGAGCTTTGACTAGTCCGTAAGACCAGAAACACAGTCCATGCAGTCCATGTACCGTTTACTTTCTGACCAACTGGAATTATACCCAGTGTCTTATTTTCCATCTGCCACCTGGATTTCTTTTGACCGGCTCATGTTCAGTGTCATATAATAACAAAATGTGTTTCTTTACCCAGGTGTACTCTGGATGCAAATTCACCTTCTCCAAGATCCCAAATCCCTTCACTCACACCAAAAGGGTACGTTATCACCTACAACCCATGTACAAGTTAACAGGCAGACATTATTTATAGTGAATTTTCATGTTTAATTATTGTGTTCTGGTCTCTGTTTGTCTCTTCAGATCAACGGCCAGTGGAAGGGGCTCACTGCCGGAGGTTGTGGGAACTATAAGGACTCGTACAAACACAACCCCATCTATCAGATTAACCTGGAGCGGCCGGGACCGCTGCTCATCGAGCTCCGAGGATCCAGGTCAGGCTCATACCGAGGACAGATTGACCCATATAGCTTCAAGTTCAAGTTTATTTGTACAGCACAGTATCATTCAAAAACAATTCAAAGTGGTTTACATGGTTGTAGAACAATATATAAACTTTCCAATGATATCTGACAATGGCCAATTAGCCTTGAAATCACATGATTTCTGCTCTACTAGATTCAAAGCTGGTGGTCTATAAAAGCCTTTGTCATGCCGTCTTTACTGCATCTCTGCTGCTAATGGTGCACTCAGTCGACGTAACGCCAGCAGCTCCAGCATTTTCATCTGGGTTTCTAAGTGCTACTTCAGAAACGTCATCAATTTTTACCCTGGTGGGTAAAATTTAGATTTAANCGCATATCTGCCTCAGTTCAGTCGACGTAACGCCAGCAGCTCCAGCAGGAAAATGTTTCAGCGACCTAAAGCTTTAGTCTAGTTAAAGACGATCAGCTTTAGTGTTTTTCATCTGGGTTTCTAAGTGCTGCTTCAGAAATGTCATCAATTTTTACCCTGGTGGGTAAAATTTAGATTTAATGACATGATTAAAAATGGAAAATATTGACACTAAAAAAACAACTAGTAGCTTCACTTGAGAAATACTGGATCAAACCCACACCTGCCATTTCAGTATATTTTATACTGTTACTGTAACATCCTCTATGACCTTCAGATGGATATAAAAACCTGAGCAGTCATGTTGTAAATCCATGGAAACATAAGGCCGGTGCTTCCCCCGCTGCCATTTCATTTCACTTCATTTAAATAAATCTGTCCGACTTATTAAGGACTCATTAACAGGATGACTCAGGGACTTTTCCCAATGTGGCATTATCACCTAATGATCCTCTGGCACTTTCTCTCTCTCACAGAAACACACACACACACACACACACACACACACACACACACACACACACACACGCACACACCAGGATGACTCAGTGATTGCAGTGTTTTAATTCTGCCTCCTAACTCCAGTGACATGACAAATATTCTGTTGCATTTCACACTGTCTCTCATCATGTTACATAATTATATACATTACTGGAGACAATAAGATAAATTAAACACCTATCTGTATTTTCCACAGTCGCTGACGAATGAGTGACTGTAAACTTAGACTCTCATATCACCAGCATGCACAGACTGTAGAGAGGTCAGGAATGTGTGGATTACTTTAATCACTTCAGATATTTCTTATCTGTAGTTTCCTGTAACTTATTGACTAGTCTGACTCATTGGATGTAGGCTGTGGGTGCACGCCTGCCACTGGGCGCCTTATCCAGGCAGCATTACCCTCCATATCCGCTTCACCTGCCTGTTACCTTCTTTTCAAAATCCCCTTCGCTACAACAAACGACAACAACCTCCGAGCTGCAGCCTAAATGCTGAAAATGGCGAGTTTTGGTGAATATTTGGATCGTGCAATTAAATTTTCTTTTTATTTTTGAGGTGTTTTCAGTGCTCACCTCACTGTGCAAATGTTCCACCCAAGATGATTGTGATCGGTTTAAAGAAATGCAAACACCCAGAGCTTTTTCCTCTTCCCCACAAACCAGCATTTATCATTTGTCGGTTCTGCTCCTGACTACAGCTCGATCAAACTTTATTAGCAAGAAAGATAAATGTTGAAACAGCAGGAGATTATTCAGATGAAATATACTCAAAATGCATGAGTGAAAATATACAAATTAAAGAACAGATATAGTGAGGATCAACATAACTGTGTGACCACTGCTTGCTGTCTTTGTGTGTGCAGGCAGTACAGCGTTGGTTTTGAGATGGTGACGGTGTCGACGGTCGGGGAGCCGGGTGCAGCAGCCTCCCAGAAGAAGAGCAGCGGAGATTACAGGTACGGTCGGCCTAACGGACAGGCCTCACAGCGCAGAGCACTCACAGGTGGAGGGAAGGTAAAGGTTGTAGGTCTGCAGTCGGGTCTGCTGGAGCACAGAAACACTCACTCAGCGTGGTTGTTTACCATCATCACACAACAATAGCGTGAAATGAATTTTCCAGCCTCACTGTGCAGACACACTAATGTACAATGAATAAAGGAAATAATTCGATTGGCAACAACTAATGACATTTGAACGCTTGTAGAGAAACCTAAACAAGAGCATTTATAATTCCAAACATCGCAGTATTATTAGTTAAGTTATTTTTCCAATTGATCAAACAAAAGTAAGTTAGTCTGTCTCTTGAAGGAGACATTTCCACATTATATTTTAGAACTACCTCTTGACACTGAGCCTCTCCTCTGATTGGCTGATTTTGTTTCTGAGTGATGGAATAACAATATAGCAGATTTCAGGTCAACACTCCTGCAAGACAGAATTAATATAGAGACTAGACTTGCTAAAGGTAAAGGAATGTTTACATTCAGTGAAATTACTTTAAATACATTTTTCAAAAACTTGTTCATTTTGTTATCATGGGCAGTTTTATCAGTTTGAAATGAAATCGGTGAGTGTGATGAGATACACTACACCTACACTAAATGGGAAATTAATTTGTTAACGTAAAAGTAAAGAACTTCATCAACAATTCCAGTTTATTTGGATATTTATAATATCACATACAGTATTTATAATTTACAGACACACATCAGCAACAGTCAGAGTCCAGGAGACAAGAACTGTTATTGTGACCATTTCCACAGGAATTGCGACACAGATCAGCATGTCAGGGATGTCACATAGGTCGGCCACGTGTCTCTGGACATAGTGTGTCTTTATACACACACACACACACACACACACACACACAAACACTGCTGTCACTTCTTCTTCACTGTGTAATGTCACATTAAAGTAATTGGGGATGGGAAGGGGAGACGTGTTCTGCAGAGTAATCTGATTTCAGTTTTCACCCGTTTGTTTTTTTCTTTTTTCTCACTCTTTGTCTTTCTCTCTTTTTCCAGATGCGGTTTCTGCTACATGGAGGCCGACCACGTCCCAGCAGGCATCTACAACGTCATCCCCACCACCTTCCTGCCCAAACAGGAAGGACCCTTCTTCTTGGACTTTGCCAGCACCGCGCCCCTCAAGGTCTCCCAGCTTCAGTGAAGACGGAGCTGGGAGAGAGGACGGGGGCAGGGATTGGGAGGAAGGTACTTGTCAGGGGATATTTCTGATGTTTCTGTCTGAATGTGATGAGGTGTCACGGCCTCCATGAAGCCCAAAGAGCCCAGAATGTGACCGGTAGCTTCGACTAAACACCGTCTCAGCCTGTCGCCGTCCTCTCTGGCTGAATCCTTTTGCTGACGTAAATGGACAGATCGTGGACTTGAACTTCAGCATTGACGTGATGTTACCACACAGTTATGGTGAAGGAATAAATCATCAATAAGGAGTCATCAGGAGGAACTTCAGTATGGAATAGAACCCGTCAACCGTCAAGGCGTTTTCGCAACAGAATTAAATAATCTTTTCGCCAAAAAAAACAAAACCGGACAGATTAATCGTGATGAAAGCCAGATGGATCAATTGGCATCGACATTGGATTTCACGAGACGACAGTAATCACATGACCACATCCTGGACTCGACTGGATGTGGGGAACTAACAGGGTTGAAACGAACACCAGCTGCCTGAGAGCTGCAAATTCTGTTCAGGTCCTGTTTTGCTGCATTGAGCATCTCATCAGTACAGAAGTGGAAGTCTCAGACTCACCACTGGTTGGAATTTGATGAATGTTATGGTAGTTTTGAGTTTTCACATGAGGGGTGGAAATCATTTTTGGTCTGGGATTTTTCTTTCATGGTTGCGGCCCCTTATATTCAGTGGTGCATGACCTCAGTATCTTAGACCAGTGGATTTTTTAAGTTAGACCATGGACCCCAATTTGATCGGTGTCCCAGGGTTTTCTTCTTTTACATATTTTACTTCAGAAAGTGTTTGAAACTCATGACCGACATAGTCATACATTCTGGATGGCATTATAGTGAAAATAGATTAGAGGCTGTTGGAGTAGCATATTAACGCCCATGATGTGAGAGTGACATGTTCAGCTATCACATGGCCGGAGTGTTTAGTTGTCCGCAAACTTTTCGGCCAAGTTGTGGATCTCAGTTGAGACTTTGGGTGCTATTGGACAAGGTTTCGAGGTCGTCTGACTCGTTATTCGAGGCCAGTGACGCGTCCATACAGGCGGGTGGAGGGAAGGGTTCGTGATGATGAGACCTGTCAATCATGTAGTGTATAGACAGTTAGAAATGCCAGCTATCTCCCGTCAATACACCCGTAGCCCTGCCGAGTAACGACCTGTTTGCTGTGTTTATTTATTTCAAAGTAATGAGAAAGAAATAAAAATTTAGGGTCTGGGAAAAAATACACATGAAAAGTTGCAGAAACGTGTGAGGACCACAGCGTTGGTCAGATGTCTGAGATGCTCATTATTGCAAAACTACTTGAATAAGAAGCAGTTGCTTGAAACTGGCAGCCACGATACAAAAAGCAAAACATTATTCCTCAAACGAAGTCCTCAGTTGTTCTTCTCTCTAAATATTTATTTGCCCAAAAACTGATCAGACTTATTTGGCTCCCAGGAGTCGAACAGTTCAGAGTCTCTGCCAAAATAATAAACGCTGTTTTAGAGTCTGACAGGTTGAAGGGGGAGAGTTAAAGTTTCCTCAAATGACCATGAAGGTTATTTTTTTGTTTTTTGTTTTTAATTCTCAGGAGCAGTGCAGCAGAGCAGCACCACAGGGAATCCAGTATGGCAGCAGTTGAATGATGTCTCTTCATGTTGTCTGTGGATGTGACGGCTGAGTGAGAATTATCAGCCTGATTTCACTGACGGGCCTCACGTCAGCACTCAGCACTGCTTGAGGCAGGTATCGCACACCGTACGTGTTATACCTGTGTGTGCGTGTGTGTGTGTGTGTGTGCATGTGTAAATGTTTTGGTTTTCATTTTAAACCTTTCAAAGGTAAAAATTTAAATGTATTGCCAAGTATACATCCTGTTTACTTTTATGTTACCAAACTGCACTTTTTTTTTTTCTTTTTTTTTTTCTTTTTTTTAATAATTTCTCTTCCTGTTTGTTGTCAAACACAGTATGTCAGTATATGGAAATGAACATGTCACATGGCAAAACGATTATCAGAAAGCGGCTCATCTGAATTCACCTCCTCAGTTTTCAATGGGAAAGGTTTCTTTTCGGGTGACTTCACCCGTCAGCAGCCGCCCGCATAAAAAATTATGCTGCTAAATTCTTCGCGTCACTAGCGAAGCTTTGCAGCCGTGCCATAACTTCCCTGGCAACAGCGTTTGTTGAGATGACGGAAGTGCTTTGGTGGATTTGCTGAATGAGATTGTGGGACTTTATGTTGCGGTGCGTGTCCAACCAGGAGCGTTGAGTGTTAAATTTAACACCAGGGTTTTGTTGCATCATGGGGAAGCAGTCCTCCAGTAGCGCACTCAGCAGCTGGATGTGCGTCTGAAACACATTCTAGCTAAGTCAAAGCATCGAATGACTTTCAGTCACAGACATAAACATGGTGAGTGTTGCCTTTTATTGCGTTGCAACTTGCTGCTAGTACAGTTGCCAGTTTATTAGGTACATCTAGCTCAAACTGATGCAGTGTAATACAACAGTCCTGCAGTAAATTCTCCTACATGAAGGTTATAATATTCAGTTTGTGTTGATATTGTTTTAAAGATGTTGATTCAGCAGTGTGAACATCTTGGTGGTTGCAGTTGAACTCTATTGTTTTGTATTAAGAGAAACACCACACTGTTGAATGTAATACAGTTGAACAGCAACACAAACTTACAGCCTTCACTATACAAACTTCACATTATAACCTTCATAAAGGAGGATTTACTGCAGCACTGTTGTATTAGATTGCATCAATTTTAGCTTGGTGTTCCTAATAAACTGCCAACTGTTATGCTCTTTTTTTTCCTCTTTGTTGCATTGCAGTGACCAGACAAACCCTCTACAGGTCAACGTTGGAGAAAAATTTACTTATTTTTGAGCGTAAAAGTTGATTCTTGAGTTTGAGAATGTGTTTATCTTAACAGAAGGTTTAGGTTAGTATCTGTTACATAAGCTGTCAACTGCATCTCACATAGAGTTTGTTCAGTTGACATGAAGAAGTAGTGTGTGGACCTTGAGTTAAGATTCGTCAGTTACCTTATTTTCTGCTAATTTCAGTGCGACTTCAGTCACAGATGTTTCCACGTTAGTGAAGTGAATCCGATTGCAGCGGACTACACAGGGTAACACAGTGTTGAGACTCCATGTCCTCACATAAACTTTTTCTGTTTTCTGAGCATGAAGCAATTGTAAAGTCACTCTCACAGCTCCATGTTGCCGCAGTAAGAGTCTGCAAGTATTGAATATTTTAATTTTAATCGACTGTTAAGTCAGTAAAATGTAAGAAGAAATGTAAAGATCACATCTTCACATTGCTTAAATTGCAAACAGTACAAACCTCAAAATATTCAGCAAACCATCTCATTTCTGAATCTGGAACCAGGAATGTTTTTGGCGATATGAACTGATAAATGAATCAATTGATTAAGTAAATATTCAAATTGGTGCTGATGTATTTTCGGCTGAAAAATCAGCTGATTTGTGAAGGGTATTCCCTCCACTGCGGCCTCTGTAGTCGTGTGCACGTGGCTCAAACTGTAGCACACAAAACTTGTATGATTTAATGTTGTTTCCTACAAACCTCGGCTTTGCTAAACAATCATTTAGGTCATTTTAAAGAATTAAAAATCCACAGGTCTCATAGTGTCTCACAGTGACTCAACACACAGGTGAACTTTGACCCGTTTCACAGTAAAACCTCTGGGGTGCATGATAACAACTGTCACTTATAATCACTGTTAACAATCCTTCATAGTAAAAACCAGTGCTGACTGGAGGCTGACCGTAAATGAACTAATAACCCTGCTGTGCTAAAAGGTTGAAAAAAATAATAATAGCTTTAAATATCCATTGCCAAGCACTTCTGTCAAATATCCACTTGTTCATTCATGATAATTCTAACTGTTATGAGTACTCTGTCTTTGTCACCATGTTATGTTATGTCGTTTTAACTGGCAACAAGCCAACTCATGTAAAGATGCAGCAGGACAATCGTGCGGCGACCTGTTGTATGAATGATGATGTAATGTTTGCAGAACTTGCACTAAATGTTGGGTAGACTGATGTGTTCGAACTTTGAATACAGAAAATTGTATCTGCTTCTGTCTGTCATTTATTTATTTATTTACATGGAAGTGGAGGGGACTTTTATTTTGATAGCAATAATGACATGAGATTTTGTACCTTCTGCTTCCGAAGTCACTGTGTGATGTAAATGATTTGAGTAAGGATGTAAACAGGCTAACAAAGGCTAACAATCATGTGAAAAATAGTAAGACAGTCACATGGCAACATCACCTACACAGTGTGACACATTCTTGTATATTCAAACACAACATAAGTGATCACAGGAAGTTACCTCCTAAACATTTCTGGCCACAGTCACAACTAATCTCCATCATGCTAATGTGAATGGGAAGGTTAAATCAAAACCACGTGGCTACTGATGACCAGGAGAGGCGGAGACTTCACCTCCACCTACACGTCTGTCTGTGCTGACTCCAATCAAAGCCTGGAGGCCTGTAACTGACGTAAACATTAAATTCAGCGTTTTACACTTAAAGCAGAAATGTTAAATGAAGAGGTAAAACCACCACATGGATCCACTGGACCTCATCACTCCCCATGATGATGGTCATTCTACATTATCTGTAAATATGTTTAGTTTGGAAGTGCACAGCACTGAGCCGAGGTTTCATCAGCTGAAAACTCTGGTAAGTTTATGATCTTTTTTAGTTTTCCTTGTTGTTATTTAAAGTGTAGGTGCAAAGTATTAATTAATATAAATGTTCTTTTCAGATGTCGTCCAGCTGACAGTGAAGTTGTGTGGCTGCGGTGATTGAAGGATACAGCCAAGGAAAAGGAGGTGATCCCTTATAATTCACCTCAGTTCAAGCCACAAGCACCAAACTTATTGAAAGAAGAGAATCTATATTATACAAAGTATATTATTTTTTATAGGTATAGCTGATCGATAGAAAAATAAGTGACACACAGTTCCAGCTTCTAAATTATAAAGATTTGCCGCCAAAAAAAAAAATCTTGGAAAAAGCCAAAACATGACCAACACATCAACCACACACCAGGTTTAATTGAAACAATGTGGAACAAGCAAAAGGACCCACACCAAAAGAAAAAAATTATCTTTTTTTTAATTAAGGAAACAAGTATGGAAAAATAAAAAATAGAAATGGTATTAAAGTAGTTTTTGTATGGCACTTTTCTCAGTGCTTTGAAAATAAGAGTCAGTATCGTGAACTAAAGAAAAAAATCACATTACATAAAACATCTAAAATGATTTTAAAGAAGTGATTAAAAAGAAGGTCCAAAATTTATATAATTAAATTGGTAGAAATTTTATATTTATAGATTGCCAATGTGAAGTTAAAACTGGTTTATTGGATATTTTCTTTCAGTTAGAATCACAGCTCCTTGGACTAAAACATCTCTGCTGAATCAACATTTCTATTTATAGATTTATACTGTATCAGTCTGCATTAATCTGATTCCTAAACCTTATCAAAAGTACAGAGGTCAAGGTTCAGAGGTCACAGCAGCCAGTTAATTGTAAGCAGGGAAGCTATTTCCTCAGATAGAAGTCAGAGAGGCATTTTTTTTGGCTATTAACACCAAAACCCACCTTCTTATGTTCTGTACATCAGATTTTATCTTTATAGAAGTCATATGAGAGAGCAGAATTTGTTTTTGAAATAAGATGACTAGACAGCTGGTCGTCTGTCTGAACGAGGCGACACACTGATGAGGCATGAAGGTTAATCTAATGTTCGTACCCCTCCATGTCGACAACAGTGGCAATAAAAAAAGAGGCTGAAAGGTCAATTTAAGCGTGTGAAGAGGGAGAGGGTCATTGGAAAACCACAGAAAGGACGGGTTGTGTTGTTGAATTAGACAGAGCCTGCTGTGCTGTTAGAAGCACGTGTCTGAGAAACAACACGCTGTCGCTGCTCTTCCCTGTCACAAGGAACGTGGCCGAGATGACAACTTGGAAATGGAGCACAGGAAGTTTAATTTTCTCTGTAAAGCTGACATGCTGTTTAATAACTCTGGAAATGTAACGAGCTGCTTCTGTGGAAGGCACATTTAAATTCCACACTTTTCTTTAAAGGTAAATTGCACATTAACTCAGTGTTGAATACGTTTTGTTGTTCCTTGTGAAAGCAGAACGACTGCTTGTATTTAATGTCAGACTCCTCGGCACCAGTAGAGAACCTCAGCATATGAGTCTGTCCAGCTCTCTGTGTAGGTGTTAGAATACTTGTAACGCCTCATCAGCTGTTGTATAAACCTCACTCAGAGCTGTGATTGTTGTCATGTCAGGTTGGGATTTTTCTAAGTGGTTCTCTTCGTGATCTGATCAGTGGCCTGTGATACAAAGATAAGAGAAGGTTAATGATGTTTAGACAGAAAGAGAGAAGAGCAGCTCTTGTGGTTTTGGACGAAGACCAAAACCACAAAACATCATGGTTATCAGAGGCCACGGTCCCCTAAAAGCATTTTCTTTCCTACTCCTACTGTCATCTAGCCACACAGATAGTTATTGTTTTGACAAGTGAATGTATTGATAAAAAAATGACATGAGATCATCAGGGTTCCCAGTACTCAGACCTCACTCTGTGTATCATCCAGTTTATAGGAACTGTTTCTTTGGTAGAAAGAACCAATTATACTCCCATCAGCTTCAGCTGGAATTTGTGTTTAGTACTAATTAGCAAATGTTAGCATGCTTACATGCTAAACTAAGATGGTGAACATGGTAAACATTACACCTGTGAAAGATCAGCATCAGCCCATCTCGTCACTTTCCAATAGCGACTCACTGTTGCCTCCAATCTGCCCCAAAGACTTACTTAATGGTCCCCTTGGTAATTTAAGTGAACCAACTCTTTTGGACATTTCTGATTCAAAGTTCATTAGATAGATTTTAAAACTCATTCTGAAGAAGAATCTACAGAACAATACAAATAGAGTGATACTTCAGGGGCTTCTCTGTGATGGTGCTCTCTTTTTTATTGGGAAAATGTGATGACCATTTAGACCAGTTACAGCTTCTCTTAAGACGTGCCAGATGCCAGTTGATCTTGATGCAATCCTGACTGGTTGTTAATTGAAGTCAGATTGCCTACTAATTGATTGCCTTTCAGTTACTTAGCAAAACATCATGCTTTTGATTTAAAGAAACTGCAAGTCTTTCTTGGAGAGAGCATGCTGCTGCTGTTCTGTCACGCTGAATGTCTCCAAACTAATCAGATCATAATAACGACCCTGGTCTTTGAAGACTGAGCTAATTTAAGAGCATGTGCAGTGACATCCTATTCAAGCCGGACTACTGACCTTCAAATGAACCAGGACCACAGTGAAATGAACATCTGTTTAAGGTTAGGGTTAGGTTAAGGCATAAAAACAGTAAAAAAAAATGTCTTACTATATAGCAAGGCATATAATTGTCAAAAGACATCATAGGTAAGGCATAAAAAATGTCATAAAATGTCATAGTGTAATAAGGCGTGAGATGTCAAAAAATGTCATAGTATGGTAAGGCATAAAAACTAAAAAAAAAGGTCATAGTATAGTACGGCATACAACGTCATAGTATAGTGAGGCATAAAAATGTCCAAAAACGTCATAGTATAGTAAGGCATAAAACGTCATAGTACATTAAGGCATAAAAACGTCATAGTATAGCAAGGCATAAAAATATCAAGACACGTCATAGTATAGTAAGGCATAAATATCTCAAAAAAACGTTATAGTTTAGTAAGGCATGAAAATGTAATAAAACGTCATAGTATATATAGTAAGGCATAAAAAGTCATAAAAACGACATAGTATAGTGAGGCATAAAAACGTCCTAGTATAATAATGCGTAAAAGTTTCAAAAAACATAGTATATTATGGCATAAAATGTCCAAAAAAGGTCATAGTATAGTAAGGCATAAAAATGTCAAAAATCGTCATAGTATAGTGAGGCATAAAAATGTCCTAGTATAATAATGCGTAAAAGTTTCAAAAAACATAGTATATTATGGCATAAAATGTCCAAAAAAGGTCATAGTATAGTAAGGCATAAAAATGTCAAAAATCGTCATAGTATAGTGAGGCATAAAAATGTCCTAGTATAATAATGCGTAAAAGTTTCAAAAAACATAGTATATTATGGCATAAAATGTCCAAAAAAGGTCATAGTATAGTAAGGCATAAAAATGTCAAAAATCGTCATAGTATAGTGAGGCATAAAAATGTCCTAGTATAATAATGCGTAAAAGTTTCAAAAAACATAGTATATTATGGCATAAAATGTCCAAAAAAGGTCATAGTATAGTAAGGCATAAAAATGTCAAAAATCGTCATAGTATAGTGAGGCATAAAAATGTCCTAGTATAATAATGCGTAAAAGTTTCAAAAAACATAGTATAGTAAGGCATAAAGCACCATAGTATAGTAAGGCATAAAAACGTCATAGTATAGCAAGGCATAAAAATGTCAAAAAAACTGCATAATATTGAGGGCATAAAAATGTCAAAAAAACGTCATAGTACAGAAGGGCATAAAAACAACATAGTATAATAATGTCACAGAAATATCGACCCCTCCACCCAGGCACAAGGTGTCCCTGTTTCTTTCTTTGTTTCCCTTCTCAGGTGTTGGATGCCAAGTATCAGGATCAGCCTGATGTGCTACACCTGGGCACATTATAAAAGCCATCCCATTCAGTCATGTCGCTCTCTCTGGCTGTGCTCTCTGTTTGTGCTCTAGCTGTCGGTGTCGTCGCTGATCCTGCTTTCCCAGCAGACCTGATGGCAGCTGTGGCCTTTCTTTTGTTTCTTGGTTTTTAGTAATTTCTCATCATGAATCTCATTTTGCTTTTCTTGTAAATAAATAGTTCAAACTTTATATGCAAACTCGTGTTGTCTCCTCTTACTGGTTGTCCAGCTGTTGAGCAAAGTTCTAAAGAAAGTAAGGCATAAAAACGTCAAAAAAAAGTCATAGCATAATGAGGCATAAAACATCATAGTATAGTAAGGCATAAAAATGTCATTAAACATCATACTATAGTGAGGCATAAAAAAATCATAAAACGTCATAGTATAGAATGGCATAAAAACATCAAAAAACGTCATAGTACATTAAGTCATAAAACGTCATGGTACAGTAAGGCATAAAAAGTCAAAATAACAACATAGTATAGTAAGTCATAAAAAGTCATAAAAATGACATAGTATAGTAATGCATAAAAGGTCATAGCATAGGAAGGCAAAAAAAGTCATAGTATAGTAAGGCATGAAATGTCAAAAACACTCATAGTATAGTGAGGAATAAAATGTCAAAAAATGTCATAGTATAGTAAGGCATAAAACGTCATAGTACATTAAGGCATAAAAAGTCATAAAAACGACATAGTATTGTAAGGCATAAAAAGTCATAACAAAGTCATAGTATAGTAAGTCATAAAAGTCATAAAAAAGTCATA
>NW_019174690.1:1388436-1388571 GCF_002260705.1 Seriola dumerili
AAAAAGTCATAAAAACGACTTAGTATAGTAAGGAATAAAAAGTCATAGTATAGTAAGGCATAAAAAGTGATAAAAAAGTTGCGTATATTAAGGCAAAAAAAGTCATATAAACCACATAGTATAGTAAGGCATAAA
>NW_019174691.1:0-631 GCF_002260705.1 Seriola dumerili
TTAATGCTGAAAAACATGAACATAATCTGAATCCACTGAGATTATAAACTACTATATAGTGAAGTCATCACAGAATGTAAAATGTTGAAAGGCTGCTGCTGAAAAATATAATAAAAAGTCCAAGTATATGAATGTAAAGCATGCAAACGGGTCTGTATCTGATGAACTGGCAGAGAGGCCGACTTGAGACTTGTAACTTTACAACATGTTTAACTATAGTATGGATCCATGTACAGATGATGGGAGCTTATCTCTCAGTGGCAGACTGGAGAGTCACCAAAGAGCCTGAGATGCACAGAAACTGTCATAATGATCATGTTTGATTAAACACTTGGAACAGAAGACAAAAAGAGAAGAAGAGAAGGAGGAAGAAGACAGCAGGCGGCAGAGGAGGAGGCTGCTAATTGATTAGCTACAGACAGAAAGTCAGAGGCTTCATTTGCCAAAGTGCTGCTGGGGGTGTAAACCCCCACAGCCCCTCCCTCCCCCTCCACAAAAGGATGGCGGCAAAACACAGGCAATTGATACACTCTGTTAGGCCTTATCAGGAGCACTTTGATCAGCTGCACCTCCAGGCCTATTCTCTGCAGTTTAACACCACTGCAGTGTGTGTGTGTGTGTGTGTGTGTGT
>NW_019174692.1:0-112 GCF_002260705.1 Seriola dumerili
AACCAGAAATAAGTGTGGGAAATCGAGATGGCGGCGTCATGTAGACAAGACCAAGAACACATAGGGCTTCAAATTCTGTAAAATCGCTCTTGCTAAACCACTTCGAAAGGAG
>NW_019174693.1:0-146 GCF_002260705.1 Seriola dumerili
AATGTGTATTATAGACTATCCCCTTTCACATATTCCCTGCAACTCTGAGCTTATCTAGATATTCCCTACAGGCACTGTATCAGTAAATATGATATAAACGTTAAAATGGCCATCATAAGGCATGACTCTCAATACTAACTTTCACA
>NW_019174694.1:0-1802 GCF_002260705.1 Seriola dumerili
AAAAACGTCATTGTAGATTAGTGTATAAAAATATCAAAAAACCTCATATTGTAATAACGCATTAAGTTTCATGGCATAGTAAGTCATTAAAACATAAAAAAAGCCATACTATGATAAGGCATAAAAATGTCAAAAAAAAAGTCATAGTGTAATAAGGCATAAAATGTCAAAAAAACGCCATAGTATTATAAGGCATAAAAACGGCAAAAAACGCCATAGCATGTCAAAAAACTTCATGGTAGATTAGGGTATAAAAATATTTAAAAACCTCATAGTATAATAACATATTAAATTTCATGGCATAGTAAGTAATTAAAACATAAAAAAAGCCATACATTAAGTTTCATGGCATAGTAAGTAATTAAAACATAAAAAAAGCCATACTATGATAAGGCATAAAAATTTCAAAAAAAAAGTCATAGTGTAATAAGGCATAAAAATGTCAAAAAAACGCCATAGTATTATAAGGCATAAAAACGGCAAAAAACGCCATAGCATGTCGAAAAACTTCATGGTAGATTAGGGTATAAAAATATTTAAAAAACGCCATAGTATAATAAGGCATAAAATTTCATATCATAGTAAGTCATAAAAGCTTAAAAGAACATAATAGTATAATGAAGCAAAAAAATGTCAAAAAATGTCACAGTATAGTAAGGCAGAAAAATGTCAAAAAGCGTCATAGTATAGTAAGGCAGAAAAATGTCAAAAAACTTCATGGTAGATTAGGGTATAAAATATCAAAAAACGCCATGGTATAATGAGGCATAAAATTTCTTACCATAGTAAGTCATAAAAATATCAAAAAACGCCATAGAATTATAAGGCATAAAAACGTCAAAAAACGCCATAGTATAGTATGGCAGAAAAATGTTAAAAAACATCATGGTAGATTAGGGTATGAAAATATCAAAAAACCTCATAGTATAATAACACATTAAATTTCATACCATAGTAAGTCATTAAAACATAAAAAAAAGCCATACTATGATAAGGCATAAAAACGGCAAAAAACGTCATAGTATAGTAAGGCGGAAAAATGTCAAAAAACGTCATTAGAGTTAGATTAGGGTATAAAAATATCAAGAAACCTCATAGTATAATAACACATTAAATTTCATGGCATAGTAAGTCATTAAAACATAAAAAAAGCCATACTATGATAAGGCATAAAAATGGCAAAAAACGCCATAGTATAGTAAGGCAGAAAAAGGTCAAAAAACGTCATTGTAGATTAGGGTATAAAATATCAAGGAACCTCATAGTATAATAACACATTAAATTTCATGGCATAGTAAGTCATTAAAACATAAAAAAAGCCATAAAATGATAAGGCATAAAAACAGCAAAAAACGCCAAAGTGTAATAAGGCGGAAAAATGTCAAAAAAACGCCATAGTGTAATAAGGCATAGAAATGTCCAAAAAAAACGCCATAGTATAGTAAGGCGGAAAAATGTAAAAAAACGTCATTGTAGATTAGGGTATAAAAAAATCAAAAAACCTCATAGTATAAAACGCCATAGTATAGTAAGGCAAAAAAAGGTCAAAAAACGTAATTGTAGATTAGGGTATAAAAACATCAAGAAACCTCATAGTGTAATAACGCATTAAATTTCATGGCATAGTAAGTCATTAAAACATAAAAAAAACGCCATATTAAGATAAGGCATAAAAAAGTCAAAAATCGCCATACTATAGTAAAGCATTAAAACTTCAAAAAACGTCATAGTATAATAAAACATAAAAATGTCAAAAAAAACCGTCATAGTATAGTAATGCATAAAAATGTCAAAAAACTTCA
>NW_019174695.1:0-100 GCF_002260705.1 Seriola dumerili
TTGGCTGGAGCACCACAGCAGGGGACAGCCCTATAAGTGTAAATGTCCCTGACTGAGTGATTGACTGACTGACTGAGTGATCAAGTTACAGTGGTCAGCA
>NW_019174696.1:0-130 GCF_002260705.1 Seriola dumerili
GGAGAAGTGGCCCAAAAATTGATCTTTGAGGAACCCCGTAGGTTAATGTGGAGGTTTTGGAGAAGTTATAAAAGACAGATAAAGAGGAAAACTAGTTAGAAACAAGACTTTCTGTAGAGTTTTGTAGGAA